>NC_089731.1:16318768-16630942 GCF_035083965.1 Branchiostoma lanceolatum
ACGAGATTGAACGAGATTTGGCCGTACCGTAGTTCTAACAAGGACATTGTACGGCCAAATCACCTTCAATCTCGTTCGATCTCGTTCGAACTCTGACGTAATGGAACGTCGAGTCCGGTCGGTACTTGGACGGGAAATAGCTTGGGACCACCGGATGCCGTAGGCATTACTTTGGATTTCTTGTCTGAGGCCGAAATACCAATTCTGATTTTTTTCCCAAAAGCATGCTATAAGTAGACCACCCAACAGCATCTTTCGCCTATGGCCAATGTACTTATAGCATGCTTTTGGGAAAAAAATCAGAATTGGTATTTCGGCCTCAGACAAGAAATCAAAAGCGATGCCTATGGCAACTGGTGGTCCCCGGCTATTTCCCGTCCAAGTACCGACCGGACTCGACGTTCCATTATGTCAGAGTTCGAACGAGATTGAAGGAGATTTGGCCGTACCGTAGTTCAAACAAGGACATTGTACGGCCAAATCACGTTCAATCTCGTTCGATCTCGTTCGAACTCTGACGTAATGGAACGTCGAGTCCGGTCGGTACTTGGACGGGAAATAGCTTGGGACCACCGGATGCCGTAGGCATTACTTTGGATTTCTTGTCTGAGGCCGAAATACCAATTCTGATTTTTTTTTCCAAAAGCATGCTATAAGTGGACCACCCAACAGCATCTTTCGCCTATGGCCAATGTACTTATAGCATGCTTTTGGGAAAAAAATCAGAATAGGTATTTCGGCCTCAGACAAGAAATCAAAAGCGATGCCTACGGCAACTGGTGGTCCGCGGCTATTTCCCGTCCAAGTACTGACCGGACTCGACGTTCCATTATGTCAGAGTTCGAACGAGATTGAAGGAGATTTGGCCGTACCGTAGTTCTAACAAGGACATTGTACGGCCAAATCACGTTCAATCTCGTTCGATCTCGTTCGAACTCTGACGTAATGGAACGTCGAGTCCGGTCGGTACTTGGACGGGAAATAGCTTGGGACCACCGGATGCCGTAGGCATTACTTTGGATTTCTTGTCTGAGGCCGAAATACCAATTCTGATTTTTTTTCCAAAAGCATGCTATAAGTGGACCACCCAACAGCATCTTTCGCCTATGGCCAATGTACTTATAGCATGCTTTTGGGAAAAAAATCAGAATAGGTATTTCGGCCTCAGACAAGAAATCAAAAGCGATGCCTACGGCAACTGGTGGTCCGCGGCTATTTCCCGTCCAAGTACTGACCGGACTCGACGTTCCATTATGTCAGAGTTCGAACGAGATTGAACTAGATTTGGCCGTACCGTAGTTCTAACAAGGACATTGTACGGCCAAATCACGTTCAATCTCGTTCGATCTCGTTCGAACTCTGACGTAATGGAACGTCGGGTCCGGTCGGTACTTGGACGGGAAATAGCTTGGGACCACCGGATGCCGTAGGCATTACTTTGGATTTCTTGTCTGAGGCCGAAATACCAATTCTGATTTTTTTTTATTTTTTATTTTTTAATTCTTTATTCCAACAAAATAAAAGAAATAACAAAGGCGGTGGACCATCCAACTTAAATATTATCAAACCAAAATAACATAAATGTACATAAATAATGTGATTTATGATAGATATGCAACAAAAAATAGTAAAAACTGACAGAATGATATGTGTAAATAACACAGAAGGTATGGCAAAATGTAATGTACTTCACACACATAATCTGCCCCATTTACCCAGATGTTTTTCCAATTTATTTTTCCTTGTAGCCATATATAATTCAACTTTATTGAAGAAGAATAAATAAACAATAAAGGATTCAAAATTCACTTTTTTGGACTTTCTACTATGGTATATAAAATATTTAGCTAATAAGATAATAAAGTTTTGGATTACAGGGGTGCCTGGGAAAAGGTTTCCGAAAATGATATTAAAACCATTTAAAAGAATTTCTTGACCTGTTTTTTGAAGGTACCAAATTTTGAGTTTATTCCAAAAAGCTATTAAGTTAGGACATTCCCAAAACACATGAAGGTTAGTCTCCTCTTCAAGATGACAAAATGAGCACAACGGGTCATCAGTCAATTTCCAAATATGCAATAATCTGTTTGTAGGTAAAAACTTATGTAAGATTTTGTAATGAAAAAACCTAAGTGTTGGGTCTATAGTGCAGTAAGTCAACAAAGTGTATACTACTTTCCATGGGATGGGGGAGTCAAAGAGGTACAGCCAAGATAATTGTACATTATGTGCAGTATCCATAAGGTTATTGGAAAGTAAAAAGAATTTATACATACATTTATTGATTTTTGTCTGTTTTAACCATGTATAGTTCTGAATTAAAGGTATACATACTTGATCTGGGAAATTATTACACAATATTGATTTCCATTTGCTTGGAATGGCAGAAATCAACTGTGTGTATTTAAAATGGTTACAAATTGTTCCATATTTCGTGGAAAATTCATCATAAGTCAAGATGTTACCATTTGAATTCACAATATCATTTATAAAAACAATTTTTCTATTGACAAAAGCATTAGATACAAAAGGTACACCTTCAATACATATATTTGTATTCATGAATAATAATTGTTGTCTAATTTCTCTAGCGGTTGTGGGGGTCTTATATTGAAACTTATACCAAGCCAATAAGGCTTCACTTAAAAAGGAACCTATTTTGAGGTGCTGTACAGATTTGATCTGAAAAAAGGGAAATAAATCTTCTACCACATTTGGATGCACTCTTAAAAGCCAAGCACTAAACCAGCTTGGATTAGAATACAGTTTAGGCACCCATGATGCTTTTATTGTGAGTGCCAATGCATATAGGTTTTTAAGATTTAGACCACCATTTTCTATTGAATTATACATTGTTTTCCTGCTAACCCTTTCTGGTCCTCCGCTCCAGATAAAAGAGAACACTTTACGCTCAAAATCTATAAATAACTGCTTGTCTGGCATAGGGAGGACCTGAAAGAGGTGGGTAAACTGTGGAATAATAAGGGAATTAATGATTGTTACTTTACCATATTGTGATAATTTTTTTCCTTTCCAAGGATACAATAGTCTATCTAATTTAGTTAAAAGAGGCTCAAAATTTGCTGAAACGATAGTGTCAATATTCTCGGGTATATGTATACCCAACAATTTCACATTTCCGTTTACCCATTGAAAAGGAAAATGGGAGGGCAATCTAAAGTTGCTGTTTTTTAAAGATCCGAGTCTAAGTATTTTGCATTTATCATGGTTTAAGGAGAGGCCGGAAATTTGTGAAAAACTATCTAAATCTTGAAGGAGGGCATAGAAAGAGGTTAAATTTGGACTAAACGGGAAATTTGAATCGTCTGCGTATTGTGATATTTTTGTAGATTTACCCTTAACAGAGAGGCCTATCAAGTTGTGGTTTTGACGGATCTTAATTGATAACAATTCAACAGCAATGATAAAGAGATAAGGACTGAGAGGGCAGCCCTGCCTTACACCTCGATATAAACTAAAAGGGTTTGACATATACCCATTATTTAACACAGAACTGGTAACATTATTATACAAAACATTAACCCATGCAATAAACTGTGGACCGAAATTGAAAAATTCTAATGCCTTTATGATAAAATCCCATCTAATCGAATCGAAAGCTTTTTGAAAATCAGATATAAATATTAGTCCAGGTCTATCTTCCTGTTCATAATGTTCAATTGTTTCAAGTATCCGTCTTATATTGTCCCCTATAAACCTCCCCTGTATAAACCCAGTTTGGTCTTCATTAATAATGTTGGCTATAACAGATTTTACTCTTAAAGATAAACATTTAGATAATATTCTAGTGTCACAACAAAGTAGGGTAAGAGGTCTCCAATTGTCTAGTAATGTGGGGTCTTTATCTTTACCGTCAACACCTTGTTTTAGTAGCAGAGAAATAATACCTTTTCTTTGAGTGTCAGATAATAGGCCTTGAGTTAATGAGTAATTGAAGCATTCAAGCATGGGGACCTTAAACACTGAATAAAAATGTCTATAAACTTCAACTGGGATGCCATCTAGGCCAGGACTTTTACCATCTGAGAAGGAATTAATAGCTCTGAATAATTCTTTTTCAGTAATAAGACCCTCACAACTCTTCTGCTCTTCTTGTGATAATACCTTATCATAATCAGTAGGGAAAAACTGTTGATAATTTTCAGGGGTGAGGGGTATTGGTGGGTCCTTAAAAGAGTATAAACTAGAATAAAATTCAGTTTGTTTTGTTAGAATTTCCTCAGGGTTACAAGTAAAACTATTATCAGACATTTTTAACTTCTGTACATTCTTTCTAGAGTAATTTCTGTGAACAAGATTTAGAAAATATTTGGTGCATTTTTCCCCAGACTCCATCCACCTGGCTCTAGATTTAATCAAAATTCCATTCAGACGCTGTTTATAAATAAGCTCTAATTCCTTTTGTTTACTGTCTAAATCCAGGAGAATTGAGTCTGGTGGAGAGGGCATATTATCAATTTGAGTGTTAAGTTTATTTATATCATCAATTAATTGTTTCTCTTTATATAAATTCTGTTTGTGTTTCCAACTTGAATATTTGATACAGTAACCCCTGAAAAAACATTTAGCAGCTTCCCATACCATATGTGGATTAGCTGAATTTCTATTGTTATGAAAGAATTCATTCATAACTTTCACAGTTTCCTGATGAAATAATTTGTCTTCTAATAGTGAAGAATTAAATTTCCAAAATTCCCTTACCCCGAGGGAATTTTGCAGTGACCAAAGACATGGCAATTAATTTATGGTCAGATTTAAAACTATCACCTATTATACATTTATTAACCCTATTACTTAAGGAAAAGCTGACTAAAAAATAGTCAATCCTACTAGCTTGACGTTGACGGCGCCAAGTATATCTGACAGCATTGGGGTTTCTGAACCTCCATAAATCGTATAAATCAAATTTACCTTTTAATTCTGAGATTGCACTATGGGCTTTCGGATGATATGTTCTGTTTGTTGCAAGTCTGTCTAGTTGTGGATTTTGTACAGTGTTAAAGTCACCTGTAATAATTAGGTTTTCATTACAATCAGAAAAAGTGTCTAATTCCTCAGATAAATTATTAAAAAATTCAGGGGAGTCCTCATTAGGTGCATATATACTAACTAGACAAAATCTATAATCATCAATTGTTACATCAACAATAATCCATCTGCCCAAACAGTCATTTTTAGTCTGGTTAATACAAAAATTGATATTGTCTCTAAAAAGGATGGCTGTACCTCTTTGACTGGGGGTACCGTGTGAGAAAAACATGGATCCCCCCCACTCATTTTGCCATCTATTTTCCTCTGACAATGTAGAATGTGTCTCCTGAAGGCATATTATGTGGTATGGTTTGTCTTTTAACCAGGTGAATACCCCCCTACGTTTAACAGAATCTCTAAGTCCATTACAGTTGTAACTACAAATCTGAATTTCTACTTGAGTCATGGTTGGTTGGGAGTGTCCTAAAAAATTGGATGTCATGCTGGGCAAAGGGGCATAGTAAAATGATATCTATAACAAACAGAACTGAAAAACGGTTAACATAATTGGTAGACATAATATATGACAAAACTAAGGATGTACAAATCAGAACATAAGTATAATTATATGCACTTAAGGTTGAAATGAAGATCATAGAACTGGAGGAAATTATTGTTGGATGGTTCCACATAACTAAGAAAACAACATAAACACCACCAAAATTCCAAAACATTAAACTCTATATGGTTGGTGGTCTCTCTAACTAGCTCCATGTGGTACAAATAAATTATATTCCACTTTTACAATAGGAAAATAAACTGTATAAATATAAACCAAGGTAAACAGAAAGATTAATTCAAATCAATTTCCTGGTCAGAATTTTTCTACCCATGGAGAGGTAGAGAACATAAATTCATAACAATAACAAACCAGGCATAAATCAAAACAGAAAAAAAAATCTATCAGAACATGACAGCATAAAGAAAATAAATTTGAAACACAATATGATCATCGTACATCACTCAAAATAAATATAATGGTCGAGTGTAGAGATAAAGACAACATAACCTAATCACTCTTGAAAGTGTAGATTTTGGCAAATAAGGAACAAAAATGATTTCTGCATACAGATAGCAACAAAAATGCCTGGCTCGGCTTGCGGTCAATCAAAGGTTGATGTTTCCATGAGCCAAGGGGCAGCAGGTGTTCCCCTAATTGTTTTTACCTGCAAGTGTATGTACAAATTCCAATTATTCAAAACCGCCGCATATTTGTTACTACCTGTGATCCACACCATGCAGTAAGGTAAATCAACCATTCTGACCTGACACATCCGATTCATTGTTTACACAGCAATAAAAAACACCTGAGCCTCAATGAGGAAAAAGTGCGTGTTTAATCTCTTCAGTCACTTGTAAACAACGGGTTAGCCCTTAACCCCCTTGACACTGGCTAAAAATTTTTTGGTAGTCCAGAATACTGGCTATAATTCCAGGCTTGACCGGTGTCAACGTGTACTTTTTGTTCAACATTAATATAGATCTTATGTAAAGAGTAGACTAGGAAAACTATATATTGCTGTAAAGCTCTCAGACTGCTCTGTTTAATGCAAGTAAAACAAACATCATAGCATCAATCTGATGGCAGTAATAGCCATTTGAGTACCCCCAGAAACAATACGAAAAACTGGAAAATAAAAGTCTCACAAAATGAAAAGGTCTGTCCAGGGGCAAAAATGCTTTCCCTTTACCATAAAACTCTGCAGAAGTACTTGACTATATATATACAGTGCTGGTATTCTGGTAGTTTCAGTATTGGTTGACAATTACTACGGATATTGTAATTACTACTAATTACTACTGACTCGGGATTCAGTGCCACGCCCATCATGTGCTGTCCCTCCCCACATCTACTTGAACAGTTTTCTACTCCAAAATGAATTTCAAAACCAAAATAAAATCATCATGCATATCTAGGACCCACATTCTGACACAGAAATAAACACAGGGTAGTGTAAAAAGTGACTCATGCCATGTAACAGCTGTTCATGACACACCTGCTAATAAGGCCACAGCAAACACAAACAAAAACATAGGAACTTCTCTATTCAACCACATGGGGCCCCAGGACCTCTGGGCCCTGACTACTACGACCTAGATATCCTAATTTGCAACCAAAACATAAGTTATTGACGTTCATTGTGTTCCTCAGAATCTCCAGAGTCCTCACTGGAATCCCCGGAATCCTCACTTGTCTCCCCGTCTTCCGAATTTCCCTCTCCGACTCTGACATTTTTGCTCAATCGACACTCAAAATCTCCACTCAAAATCTCCCTCAGAAACCTCAAAATGATGTGTAAACAAGGCCCCATAGGTCAGTATCCTCTGATTGGTTAATTCCACCAGTTAGAAGCTTTTTGATTGGGTGATTCCCTGTTGGGGCATAGTTTGAATCTCCCGCCAAATCCTGAGCCACAAATGTGGCTCCTAGGGTTTAAGCGTGAAGCCACGATTGTGGCTCCTAGGGTTAAGGGGGTTAAGTGTTCGGCAGCGATCCCTTCTTAGGAGACAACATGATGTCTACAGCATCAACACGTTTCTTTTCCTGCCCATTCACAAGTAGGATCGCATAAGTAGCCTTAGGGGGCACCCATATCGAAACTTTAACATCCGTACCTTTGGCTTTTTCTATTGCAGCATTCCGATCCGGAACCAAGCTAGCTCTCGCAGCCATCAGTGGCGGGGGAAGATGTTCAAACACGGCTAGGCCCTCCTTGTTCCGTCGTAGCTTTCTCCCCTCCCGTATAATCCGATCTCGGTCATGAAAGTTCAGAAGTCTGGCAAGCAGGGGTGGGTTGGGTCTTGTTTTCGTTGGCCTTGCAAGCCGGTGAACTGCTGCAACTGGTACCGGGTCCAGGTGTAGCTTTCCCGCCAAAAATTCCGCAAATAACTGCTCCGAGTTCTCGTCATTTCTATATGGCAGTCCCCGTATGATTATATCTGCTTTCCTAGAGTAGCGCTCAGCCAATAAGTCTGCTTTCAGTCTTTCACGGCGTTCCTCGTCCAAAGCTCTGCGTAAATCCAGAATTTCCGCTGCTTGGAACTCCGCGACATTCTCCGTAGCTCCCACTCGCTCTCGTAACTTGGTTAAGTCCGCAGACAAACCTTCGACTTTATTGTCCAAAGTGCTAATTTGGCCTGACAGTTTTTCCCCAACGTCCTGGAACTGACTTAGTAGAGTCTCCTGCTGTTCTTTAGTCTGCTTCAGAATAAGCTGCGCGAGTGTCTGTAGTTCCGGAGACAAAGACTGTAGATTTTCCTCAATGCCTGTATCTGCCGCCATCTTTACTGTCTTGGGTGGGGGTAGCTTTTTGGAGATGAGCTGCTTTCATCCGTTCCACTGGAACCCCTCGAGCGTCTAGGTCTCTTACCCATCAAAGAAAACACGATACAGTCTCCGGCTGACAACGGACGGGTATAATTTCAGCTCTGTGTAGGCCCGTTACGCGTGGAAAGTAAAAATTGTTTGGAGCACACTTTCACACACCTAGCCTAGGGCCGCCATCTTGAAAAATCGGTCGGTACTTGGACGGGAAATAGCTTGGGACCACCGGATGCCGTAGGCATTACTTTCGATTTCTTGTCTGAGGCCGAAATACCAATTCTGATTTTTTTTCCAAAAGCATGCTATAAGTGGACCACCCAACAGCATCTTTCGCCTATGGCCAATGTACTTATAGCATGCTTTTGGGAAAAAAATCAGAATAGGTATTTCGGCCTCAGACAAGAAATCAAAAGCGATGCCTACGGCAACTGGTGGTCCCCGGCTATTTCCCGTCCAAGTACTGACCGGACTCGACGTTCCATTATGTCAGAGTTCGAACGAGATTGAACGAGATTTGGCCGTACCGTAGTTCTAACAAGGACATGGTACGGCCAAATCACGTTCAATCTCGTTCGATCTCGTTCGAACTCTGACGTAATGGAACGTCGAGTCCGGTCGGTACTTGGACGGGAAATAGCTTGGGACCACCGGATGCCGTAGGCATTACTTTGGATTTCTTGTCTGAGGCCGAAATACCAATTCTGATTTTTTTCCCAAAAGCATGCTATAAGTAGACCACCCAACAGCATCTTTCGCCTATGGCCAATGTACTTATAGCATGCTTTTGGGAAAAAAATCAGAATTGGTATTTCGGCCTCAGACAAGAAATCAAAAGCGATGCCTATGGCAACTGGTGGTCCCCGGCTATTTCCCGTCCAAGTACCGACCGGACTCGACGTTCCATTATGTCAGAGTTCGAACGAGATTGAAGGAGATTTGGCCGTACCGTAGTTCAAACAAGGACATTGTACGGCCAAATCACGTTCAATCTCGTTCGATCTCGTTCGAACTCTGACGTAATGGAACGTCGAGTCCGGTCGGTACTTGGACGGGAAATAGCTTGGGACCACCGGATGCCGTAGGCATTACTTTGGATTTCTTGTCTGAGGCCGAAATACCAATTCTGATTTTTTTTCCAAAAGCATGCTATAAGTGGACCACCCAACAGCATCTTTCGCCTATGGCCAATGTACTTATAGCATGCTTTTGGGAAAAAAATCAGAATAGGTATTTCGGCCTCAGACAAGAAATCAAAAGCGATGCCTACGGCAACTGGTGGTCCCCGGCTATTTCCCGTCCAAGTACTGACCGGACTCGACGTTCCATTATGTCAGAGTTCGAACGAGATTGAAGGAGATTTGGCCGTACCGTAGTTCTAACAGGGACATTGTACGGCCAAATCACCTTCAATCTCGTCCGATCTCGTTCGAACTCTGACGTAATGGAACGTCGAGTCCGGTCGGTACTTGGACGGGAAATAGCTTGGGACCACCGGATGCCGTAGGCATTACTTTGGATTTCTTGTCTGAGGCCGAAATACCAATTCTGATTTTTTTCCCAAAAGCATGCTATAAGTAGACCACCCAACAGCATCTTTCGCCTATGGCCAATGTACTTATAGCATGCTTTTGGGAAAAAAATCAGAATTGGTATTTCGGCCTCAGACAAGAAATCAAAAGCGATGCCTATGGCAACTGGTGGTCCCCGGCTATTTCCCGTCCAAGCACCGACCGGACTCGACGTTCCATTATGTCAGAGTTCGAACGAGATTGAAGGAGATTTGGCCGTACCGTAGTTCAAACAAGGACATTGTACGGCCAAATCACCTTCAATCTCGTTTGATCTCGTTCGAACTCTGACGTAATGGAACGTCGAGTCCGGTCGGTACTTGGACGGGAAATAGCTTGGGACCACCGGATGCCGTAGGCATTACTTTGGATTTCTTGTCTGAGGCCGAAATACCAATTCTGATTTTTTTTTCCAAAAGCATGCTATAAGTGGACCACCCAACAGCATCTTTCGCCTATGGCCAATGTACTTATAGCATGCTTTTGGGAAAAAAATCAGAATTGGTATTTCGGCCTCAGACAAGAAATCAAAAGCGATGCCTACGGCAACTGGTGGTCCCCGGCTATTTCCCGTCCAAGTACTGACCGGACTCGACGTTCCATTATGTCAGAGTTCGAACGAGATTGAACGAGATTTGGCCGTACCGTAGTTCTAACAAGGACATTGTACGGCCAAATCACGTTTAATCTCGTTCGATCTCGTTCGAACTCTGACGTAATGGAACGTCGGGTCCGGTCGGTACTTGGACGGGAAATAGCTTGGACCCACCGGATGCCGTAGGCATTACTTTGGATTTCTTGTCTGAGGCCGAAATACCAATTCTGATTTTTTTCCCAAAAGCATGCTATAAGTAGACCACCCAACAGCATCTTTCGCCTATGGCCAATGTACTTATAGCATGCTTTCGGGAAAAAAATCAGAATTGGTATTTCGGCCTCAGACAAGAAATCAAAAGCGATGCCTATGGCAACTGGTGGTCCCCGGCTATTTCCCGTCCAAGTACCGACCGGACTCGACGTTCCATTATGTCAGAGTTCGAACGAGATTGAAGGAGATTTGGCCGTACCGTAGTTCAAACAAGGACATTGTACGGCCAAATCACGTTCAATCTCGTTCGATCTCGTTCGAACTCTGACGTAATGGAACGTCGAGTCCGGTCGGTACTTGGACGGGAAATAGCTTGGGACCACCGGATGCCGTAGGCATTACTTTGGATTTCTTGTCTGAGGCCGAAATACCAATTCTGATTTTTTTTTCCCAAAAGCATGCTATAAGTAGACCACCCAACAGCATCTTTCGCCTATGGCCAATGTACTTATAGCATGCTTTTGGGAAAAAAATCAGAATAGGTATTTCGGCCTCAGACAAGAAATCAAAAGCGATGCCTACGGCAACTGGTGGTCCCCGGCTATTTCCCGTCCAAGTACTGACCGGACTCGACGTTCCATTATGTCAGAGTTCGAACGAGATTGAACGAGATTTGGCCGTACCGTAGTTCTAACAAGGACATTGTACGGCCAAATCACGTTCAATCTCGTTCGATCTCGTTCGAACTCTGACGTAATGGAACGTCGAGTCCGGTCGGTACTTGGACGGGAAATAGCTTGGGACCACCGGATGCCGTAGGCATTACTTTGGATTTCTTGTCTGAGGCCGAAATACCAATTCTGATTTTTTCTCCAAAAGCATGCTATAAGTGGACCACCCAACAGCATCTTTCGCCTATGGCCAATGTACTTATAGCATGCTTTTGGGAAAAAAATCAGAATAGGTATTTCGGCCTCAGACAAGAAATCAAAAGCGATGCCTACGGCAACTGGTGGTCCCCGGCTATTTCCCGTCCAAGTACTGACCGGACTCGACGTTCCATTATGTCAGAGTTCGAACGAGATTGAACGAGATTTGGCCGTACCGTAGTTCTAACAAGGACATTGTACGGCCAAATCACGTTCAATCTCGTTCGATCTCGTTCGAACTCTGACGTAATGGAACGTCGAGTCCGGTCGGTACTTGGACGGGAAATAGCTTGGGACCACCGGATGCCGTAGGCATTACTTTGGATTTCTTGTCTGAGGCCGAAATACCAATTCTGATTTTTTTCCCAAAAGCATGCTATAAGTAGACCACCCAACAGCATCTTTCGCCTATGGCCAATGTACTTATAGCATGCTTTTGGGAAAAAAATCAGAATTGGTATTTCGGCCTCAGACAAGAAATCAAAAGCGATGCCTACGGCAACTGGTGGTCCCCGGCTATTTCCCGTCCAAGTACCGACCGGACTCGACGTTCCATTATGTCAGAGTTCGAACGAGATTGAACGAGATTTGGCCGTACCGTAGTTCAAACAAGGACATTGTACGGCCAAATCACCTTCAATCTCGTTCGATCTCGTTCGAACTCTGACGTAATGGAACGTCGAGTCCGGTCGGTACTTGGACGGAAAATAGCTTGGGAAGACCGGATGCCGTAGGCATTACTTTGGATTTCTTGTCTGAGGCCGAAATACCAATTCTGATTTTTTTTCCAAAAGCATGCTATAAGTGGACCACCCAACAGCATCTTTCGCCTATGGCCAATGTACTTATAGCATGCTTTTGGGAAAAAAATCAGAATAGGTATTTCGGCCTCAGACAAGAAATCAAAAGCGATGCCTACGGCAACTGGTGGTCCCCGGCTATTTCCCGTCCAAGTACCGACCGGACTCGACGTTCCATTATGTCAGAGTTCGAACGAGATTGAACGAGATTCGGCCGTACCGTACTTCAAACAAGGACATTGTACGGCCAAATCACGTTCAATCTCGTTCGATCTCGTTCGAACTCTGACGTAATGGAACGTCGAGTCCGGTCGGTACTTGGACGGGAAATAGCTTGGGACCACCGGATGCCGTAGGCATTACTTTGGATTTCTTGTCTGAGGCCGAAATACCAATTCTGATTTTTTTTCCCAAAAGCATGCTATAAGTAGACCACCCAACAGCATCTTTCGCCTATGGCCAATGTACTTATAGCATGCTTTTGGGAAAAAAATCAGAATTGGTATTTCGGCCTCAGACAAGAAATCAAAAGCGATGCCTATGGCAACTGGTGGTCCCCGGCTATTTCCCGTCCAAGTACCGACCGGACTCGACGTTCCATTATGTCAGAGTTCGAACGAGATTGAACGAGATTTGGCCGTACCGTAGTTCAAACAAGGACATTGTACGGCCAAATCACCTTCAATCTCGTTCGATCTCGTTCGAACTCTGACGTAATGGAACGTCGAGTCCGGTCGGTACTTGGACGGGAAATAGCTTGGGACCACCGGATGCCGTAGGCATTACTTTGGATTTCTTGTCTGAGGCCGAAATACCAATTCTGATTTTTTTCCCAAAAGCATGCTATAAGTAGACCACCCAACAGCATCTTTCGCCTATGGCCAATGTACTTATAGCATGCTTTTGGGAAAAAAATCAGAATTGGTATTTCGGCCTCAGACAAGAAATCAAAAGCGATCCCTATGGCAACTGGTGGTCCCCGGCTATTTCCCGTCCAAGTACCGACCGGACTCGACGTTCCATTATGTCAGAGTTCGAACGAGATTGAAGGAGATTTGGCCGTACCGTAGTTCAAACAAGGACATTGTACGGCCAAATCACCTTCAATCTCGTTCGATCTCGTTCGAACTCTGACGTAATGGAACGTCGAGTCCGGTCGGTACTTGGACGGGAAATAGCTTGGGACCACCGGATGCCGTAGGCATTACTTTGGATTTCTTGTCTGAGGCCGAAATACCAATTCTGATTTTTTTTCCAAAAGCATGCTATAAGTGGACCACCCAACAGCATCTTTCGCCTATGGCCAATGTACTTATAGCATGCTTTTGGGAAAAAAATCAGAATAGGTATTTCGGCCTCAGACAAGAAATCAAAAGCGATGCCTACGGCAACTGGTGGTCCCCGGCTATTTCCCGTCCAAGTACCGACCGGACTCGACGTTCCATTATGTCAGAGTTCGAACGAGATTGAACGAGATTCGGCCGTACCGTACTTCAAACAAGGACATTGTACGGCCAAATCACCTTCAATCTCGTTCGATCTCGTTCGAACTCTGACGTAATGGAACGTCGAGTCCGGTCGGTACTTGGACGGGAAATAGCTTGGGACCACCGGATGCCGTAGGCATTACTTTGGATTTCTTGTCTGAGGCCGAAATACCAATTCTGATTTTTTTCCCAAAAGCATGCTATAAGTAGACCACCCAACAGCATCTTTCGCCTATGGCCAATGTACTTATAGCATGCTTTTGGGAAAAAAATCAGAATAGGTATTTCGGCCTCAGACAAGAAATCAAAAGCGATGCCTACGGCAACTGGTGGTCCCCGGCTATTTCCCGTCCAAGTACCGACCGGACTCGACGTTCCATTATGTCAGAGTTCGAACGAGATTGAACGAGATTCGGCCGTACCGTACTTCAAACAAGGACATTGTACGGCCAAATCACGTTCAATCTCGTTCGATCTCGTTCGAACTCTGACGTAATGGAACGTCGAGTCCGGTCGGTACTTGGACGGGAAATAGCTTGGGACCACCGGATGCCGTAGGCATTACTTTGGATTTCTTGTCTGAGGCCGAAATACCAATTCTGATTTTTTTTCCAAAAGCATGCTATAAGTGGACCACCCAACAGCATCTTTCGCCTATGGCCAATGTACTTATAGCATGCTTTTGGGGAAAAAATCAGAATAGGTATTTCGGCCTCAGACAAGAAATCAAAAGCGATGCCTACGGCAACTGGTGGTCCCCGGCTATTTCCCGTCCAAGTACTGACCGGACTCGACGTTCCATTATGTCAGAGTTCGAACGAGATTGAAGGAGATTTGGCCGTACCGTAGTTCTAACAAGGACATTGTACGGCCAAATCACCTTCAATCTCGTTCGATCTCGTTCGAACTCTGACGTAATGGAACGTCGAGTCCAGTCGGTACTTGGACGGGAAATAGCTTGGGACCACCGGATGCCGTAGGCATTACTTTGGATTTCTTGTCTGAGGCCGAAATACCAATTCTGATTTTTTTCCCAAAAGCATGCTATAAGTAGACCACCCAACAGCATCTTTCGCCTATGGCCAATGTACTTATAGCATGCTTTTGGGAAAAAAATCAGAATTGGTATTTCGGCCTCAGACAAGAAATCAAAAGCGATGCCTATGGCAACTGGTGGTCCCCGGCTATTTCCCGTCCAAGTACCGACCGGACTCGACGTTCCATTATGTCAGAGTTCGAACGAGATTGAAGGAGATTTGGCCGTACCGTAGTTCAAACAAGGACATTGTACGGCCAAATCACCTTCAATCTCGTTCGATCTCGTTCGAACTCTGACGTAATGGAACGTCGAGTCCGGTCGGTACTTGGACGGGAAATAGCTTGGGACCACCGGATGCCGTAGGCATTACTTTGGATTTCTTGTCTGAGGCCGAAATACCAATTCTGATTTTTTTTCCAAAAGCATGCTATAAGTGGACCACCCAACAGCATCTTTCGCCTATGGCCAATGTACTTATAGCATGCTTTTGGGAAAAAAATCAGAATAGGTATTTCGGCCTCAGACAAGAAATCAAAAGCGATGCCTACGGCAACTGGTGGTCCCCGGCTATTTCCCGTCCAAGTACCGACCGGACTCGACGTTCCATTATGTCAGAGTTCGAACGAGATTGAACGAGATTCGGCCGTACCGTACTTCAAACAAGGACATTGTACGGCCAAATCACCTTCAATCTCGTTCGATCTCGTTCGAACTCTGACGTAATGGAACGTCGAGTCCGGTCGGTACTTGGACGGGAAATAGCTTGGGACCACCGGATGCCGTAGGCATTACTTTGGATTTCTTGTCTGAGGCCGAAATACCAATTCTGATTTTTTTTCCAAAAGCATGCTATAAGTGGACCACCCAACAGCATCTTTCGCCTATGGCTAATGTACTTATAGCATGCTTTTGGGAAAAGAATCAGAATAGGTATTTCGGCCTCAGACAAGAAATCAAAAGCGATGCCTACGGCAACTGGTGGTCCCCGGCTATTTCCCGTCCAAGTACCGACCGGACTCGACGTTCCATTATGTCAGAGTTCGAACGAGATTGAACGAGATTCGGCCGTACCGTACTTCAAACAAGGACATTGTACGGCCAAATCACCTTCAATCTCGTTCGATCTCGTTCGAACTCTGACGTAATGGAACGTCGAGTCCGGTCGGTACTTGGACGGGAAATAGCTTGGGACCACCGGATGCCGTAGGCATTACTTTGGATTTCTTGTCTGAGGCCGAAATACCAATTCTGATTTTTTTTCCAAAAGCATGCTATAAGTGGACCACCCAACAGCATCTTTCGCCTATGGCCAATGTACTTATAGCATGCTTTTGGGAAAAAAATCAGAAAAGGTATTTCGGCCTCAGACAAGAAATCAAAAGCGATGCCTACGGCAACTGGTGGTCCCCGGCTATTTCCCGTCCAAGTACCGACCGGACTCGACGTTCCATTATGTCAGAGTTCGAACGAGATTGAACGAGATTTGGCCGTACCGTAGTTCTAACAAGGACATTGTACGGCCAAATCACGTTCAATCTCGTTCGATCTCGTTCGAACTCTGACGTAATGGAACGTCGAGTCCGGTCGGTACTTGGACGGGAAATAGCTTGGGACCACCGGATGCCGTAGGCATTACTTTGGATTTCTTGTCTGAGGCCGAAATACCAATTCTGATTTTTTTTCCAAAACCATGCTATAAGTGGACCACCCAACAGCATCTTTCGCCTATGGCCAATGTACTTATAGCATGCTTTTGGGAAAAAAAATCAGAATTGGTATTTCGGCCTCAGACAAGAAATCAAAAGCGATGCCTACGGCAACTGGTGGTCCCCGGCTATTTCCCGTCCAAGTACTGACCGGACTCGACGTTCCATTATGTCAGAGTTCGAACGAGATTGAACGAGATTTGGCCGTACCGTAGTTCTAACAAGGACATTGTACGGCCAAATCACCTTCAATCTCGTTCGATCTCGTTCGAACTCTGACGTAATGGAACGTCGAGTCCGGTCGGTACTTGGACGGGAAATAGCTTGGGACCACCGGATGCCGTAGGCATTACTTTGGATTTCTTGTCTGAGGCCGAAATACCAATTCTGATTTTTTTCCCAAAAGCATGCTATAAGTAGACCACCCAACAGCATCTTTCGCCTATGGCCAATGTACTTATAGCATGCTTTTGGGAAAAAAATCAGAATTGGTATTTCGGCCTCAGACAAGAAATCAAAAGCGATGCCTATGGCAACTGGTGGTCCCCGGCTATTTCCCGTCCAAGTACCGACTGGACTCGACGTTCCATTATGTCAGAGTTCGAACGAGATTGAAGGAGATTTGGCCGTACCGTAGTTCAAACAAGGACATTGTACGGCCAAATCACCTTCAATCTCGTTCGATCTCGTTCGAACTCTGACGTAATGGAACGTCGAGTCCGGTCGGTACTTGGACGGGAAATAGCTTGGGACCACCGGATGCCGTAGGCATTACTTTGGATTTCTTGTCTGAGGCCGAAATACCAATTCTGATTTTTTTTCCAAAAGCATGCTATAAGTGGACCACCCAACAGCATCTTTCGCCTATGGCCAATGTTCTTATAGCATGCTTTTGGGAAAAAAATCAGAATAGGTATTTCGGCCTCAGACAAGAAATCAAAAGCGATGCCTACGGCAACTGGTGGTCCCCGGCTATTTCCCGTCCAAGTACCGACCGGACTCGACGTTCCATTATGTCAGAGTTCGAACGAGATTGAACGAGATTTGGCCGTACCGTAGTTCTAACAAGGACATTGTACGGCCAAATCACCTTCAATCTCGTTCGATCTCGTTCGAACTCTGACGTAATGGAACGTCGAGTCCGGTCGGTACTTGGACGGGAAATAGCTTGGGACCACCGGATGCCGTAGGCATTACTTTGGATTTCTTGTCTGAGGCCGAAATACCAATTCTGATTTTTTTCCCAAAAGCATGCTATAAGTAGACCACCCAACAGCATCTTTCGCCTATGGCCAATGTACTTGTAGCATGCTTTTGGGAAAAAAATCAGAATTGGTATTTCGGCCTCAGACAAGAAATCAAAAGCGATGCCTATGGCAACTGGTGGTCCCCGGCTATTTCCCGTCCAAGTACCGACTGGACTCGACGTTCCATTATGTCAGAGTTCGAACGAGATTGAAGGAGATTTGGCTGTACCGTAGTTCAAACAAGGACATTGTACGGCCAAATCACCTTCAATCTCGTTCGATCTCGTTCGAACTCTGACGTAATGGAACGTCGAGTCCGGTCGGTACTTGGACGGGAAATAGCTTGGGACCACCGGATGCCGTAGGCATTACTTTGGATTTCTTGTCTGAGGCCGAAATACCAATTCTGATTTTTTTTCCAAAAACATGCTATAAGTGGACCACCCAACAGCATCTTTCGCCTATGGCCAATGTACTTATAGCATGCTTTTGGGAAAAAAATCAGAATAGGTATTTCGGCCTCAGACAAGAAATCAAAAGCGATGCCTACGGCAACTGGTGGTCCCCGGCTATTTCCCGTCCAAGTACCGACCGGACTCGACGTTCCATTATGTCAGAGTTCGAACGAGATTGAACGAGATTCGGCCGTACCGTACTTCAAACAAGGACATTGTACGGCCAAATCACCTTCAATCTCGTTCGATCTCGTTCGAACTCTGACGTAATGGAACGTCGAGTCCGGTCGGTACTTGGACGGGAAATAGCTTGGGACCACCGGATGCCGTAGGCATTACTTTGGATTTCTTGTCTGAGGCCGAAATACCAATTCTGATTTTTTTTCCAAAAGCATGCTATAAGTGGACCACCCAACAGCATCTTTCGCCTATGGCCAATGTTCTTATAGCATGCTTTTGGGAAAAAAATCAGAATAGGTATTTCGGCCTCAGACAAGAAATCAAAAGCGATGCCTACGGCAACTGGTGGTCCCCGGCTATTTCCCGTCCAAGTACCGACCGGACTCGACGTTCCATTATGTCAGAGTTCGAACGAGATTGAACGAGATTTGGCCGTACCGTAGTTCTAACAAGGACATTGTACGGCCAAATCACCTTCAATCTCGTTCGATCTCGTTCGAACTCTGACGTAATGGAACGTCGAGTCCGGTCGGTACTTGGACGGGAAATAGCTTGGGACCACCGGATGCCGTAGGCATTACTTTGGATTTCTTGTCTGAGGCCGAAATACCAATTCTGATTTTTTTCCCAAAAGCATGCTATAAGTAGACCACCCAACAGCATCTTTCGCCTATGGCCAATGTACTTGTAGCATGCTTTTGGGAAAAAAATCAGAATTGGTATTTCGGCCTCAGACAAGAAATCAAAAGCGATGCCTATGGCAACTGGTGGTCCCCGGCTATTTCCCGTCCAAGTACCGACTGGACTCGACGTTCCATTATGTCAGAGTTCGAACGAGATTGAAGGAGATTTGGCTGTACCGTAGTTCAAACAAGGACATTGTACGGCCAAATCACCTTCAATCTCGTTCGATCTCGTTCGAACTCTGACGTAATGGAACGTCGAGTCCGGTCGGTACTTGGACGGGAAATAGCTTGGGACCACCGGATGCCGTAGGCATTACTTTGGATTTCTTGTCTGAGGCCGAAATACCAATTCTGATTTTTTTTCCAAAAACATGCTATAAGTGGACCACCCAACAGCATCTTTCGCCTATGGCCAATGTACTTATAGCATGCTTTTGGGAAAAAAATCAGAATAGGTATTTCGGCCTCAGACAAGAAATCAAAAGCGATGCCTACGGCAACTGGTGGTCCCCGGCTATTTCCCGTCCAAGTACCGACCGGACTCGACGTTCCATTATGTCAGAGTTCGAACGAGATTGAACGAGATTCGGCCGTACCGTACTTCAAACAAGGACATTGTACGGCCAAATCACCTTCAATCTCGTTCGATCTCGTTCGAACTCTGACGTAATGGAACGTCGAGTCCGGTCGGTACTTGGACGGGAAATAGCTTGGGACCACCGGATGCCGTAGGCATTACTTTGGATTTCTTGTCTGAGGCCGAAATACCAATTCTGATTTTTTTTCCAAAAGCATGCTATAAGTGGACCACCCAACAGCATCTTTCGCCTATGGCCAATGTACTTATAGCATGCTTTTGGGAAAAAAATCAGAATAGGTATTTCGGCCTCAGACAAGAAATCAAAAGCGATGCCTACGGCAACTGGTGGTCCCCGGCTATTTCCCGTCCAAGTACTGACCGGACTCGACGTTCCATTATGTCAGAGTTCGAACGAGATTGAACGAGATTTGGCCGTACCGTAGTTCTAACAAGGACATTGTACGGCCAAATCACGTTCAATCTCGTTCGATCTCGTTCGAACTCTGACGTAATGGAACGTCGAGTCCGGTCGGTACTTGGACGGGAAATAGCTTGGGACCACCGGATGCCGTAGGCATTACTTTGGATTTCTTGTCGGAGGCCGAAATACCAATTCTGATTTTTTTCCCAAAAGCATGCTATAAGTAGACCACCCAACAGCATCTTTCGCCTATGGCCAATGTACTTATAGCATGCTTTTGGGAAAAAAATCAGAATTGGTATTTCGGCCTCAGACAAGAAATCAAAAGCGATGCCTATGGCAACTGGTGGTCCCCGGCTATTTCCCGTCCAAGTACCGACCGGACTCGACGTTCCATTATGTCAGAGTTCGAACGAGATTGAACGAGATTTGGCAAGACCCTTGTTCTAACAAGGACATTGTACGGCCAAATCACGTTCAATCTCGTTCGATCTCGTTCGAACTCTGACGTAATGGAACGTCGAGTCCGGTCGGTACTTGGACGGGAAATAGCTTGGGACCACCGGATGCCGTAGGCATTACTTTGGATTTCTTGTCTGAGGCCGAAATACCAATTCTGATTTTTTTCCCAAAAGCATGCTATAAGTAGACCACCCAACAGCATCTTTCGCCTATGGCCAATGTACTTATAGCATGCTTTTGGGAAAAAAATCAGAATTGGTATTTCGGCCTCAGACAAGAAATCAAAAGCGATGCCTATGGCAACTGGTGGTCCCCGGCTATTTCCCGTCCAAGTACCGACCGGACTCGACGTTCCGTTATGTCAGAGTTCGAACGAGATTGAAGGAGATTTGGCCGTACCGTAGTTCAAACAAGGACATTGTACGGCCAAATCACCTTCAATCTCGTTCGATCTCGTTCGAACTCTGACGTAATGGAACGTCGAGTCCGGTCGGTACTTGGACGGGAAATAGCTTGGGACCACCGGATGCCGCAGGCATTACTTTGGATTTCTTGTCTGAGGCCGAAATACCAATTCAGATTTTTTTTCCAAAAGCATGCTATAAGTGGACCACCCAACAGCATCTTTCGCCTATGGCCAATGTACTTATAGCATGCTTTTGGGAAAAAAATCAGAATAGGTATTTCGGCCTCAGACAAGAAATCAAAAGCGATGCCTACGGCAACTGGTGGTCCCCGGCTATTTCCCGTCCAAGTACCGACCGGACTCGACGTTCCATTATGTCAGAGTTCGAACGAGATTGAACGAGATTCGGCCGTACCGTACTTCAAACAAGGACATTGTTCGGCCAAATCACGTTCAATCTCGTTCGATCTCGTTCGAACTCTGACGTAATGGAACGTCGAGTCCGGTCGGTACTTGGACGGGAAATAGCTTGGGACCACCGGATGCCGTAGGCATTACTTTGGATTTCTTGTCTGAGGCCGAAATACCAATTCTGATTTTTTTTCCAAAAGCATGCTATAAGTGGACCACCCAACAGCATCTTTCGCCTATGGCCAATGTACTTATAGCATGCTTTTGGGAAAAAAATCAGAATAGGTATTTCGGCCTCAGACAAGAAATCAAAAGCGATGCCTACGGCAACTGGTGGTCCCCGGCTATTTCCCGTCCAAGTACTGACCGGACTCGACGTTCCATTATGTCAGAGTTCGAACGAGATTGAAGGAGATTTGGCCGTACCGTAGTTCTAACAAGGACATTGTACGGCCAAATCACCTTCAATCTCGTTCGATCTCGTTCGAACTCTGACGTAATGGAACGTCGAGTCCGGTCGGTACTTGGACGGGAAATAGCTTGGGACCACCGGATGCCGTAGGCATTACTTTGGATTTCTTGTCTGAGGCCGAAATACCAATTCTGATTTTTTTCCCAAAAGCATGCTATAAGTAGACCACCCAACAGCATCTTTCGCCTATGGCCAATGTACTTATAGCATGCTTTTGGGAAAAAAATCAGAATTGGTATTTCGGCCTCAGACAAGAAATCAAAAGCGATGCCTATGGCAACTGGTGGTCCCCGGCTATTTCCCGTCCAAGTACCGACTGGACTCGACGTTCCATTATGTCAGAGTTCGAACGAGATTGAACGAGATTTGGCCGTACCGTAGTTCAAACAAGGACATTGTACGGCCAAATCACCTTCAATCTCGTTCGATCTCGTTCGAACTCTGACGTAATGGAACGTCGAGTCCGGTCGGTACTTGGACGGGAAATAGCTTGGGACCACCGGATGCCGTAGGCATTACTTTGGATTTCTTGTCTGAGGCCGAAATACCAATTCAGATTTTTTTCCCAAAAGCATGCTATAAGTGGACCACCCAACAGCATCTTTCGCCTATGGCCAATGTACTTATAGCATGCTTTTGGGAAAAAAATCAGAATAGGTATTTCGGCCTCAGACAAGAAATCAAAAGCGATGCCTACGGCAACTGGTGGTCCCCGGCTATTTCCCGTCCAAGTACTGACCGGACTCGACGTTCCATTATGTCAGAGTTCGAACGAGATTGAACGAGATTTGGCCGTACCGTAGTTCTAACAAGGACATTGTACGGCCAAATCACGTTCAATCTCGTTCGATCTCGTTCGAACTCTGACGTAATGGAACGTCGAGTCCGGTCGGTACTTGGACGGGAAATAGCTTGGGACCACCGGATGCCGTAGGCATTACTTTGGATTTCTTGTCTGAGGCCGAAATACCAATTCTGATTTTTTTCCCAAAAGCATGCTATAAGTAGACCACCCAACAGCATATTTCGCCTATGGCCAATGTACTTATAGCATGCTTTTGGGAAAAAAATCAGAATTGGTATTTCGGCCTCAGACAAGAAATCAAAAGCGATGCCTATGGCATTACGAACTGGCTCAATTCAGAAGCGTATAATGCAAATGAGCGGTCTGGACGTAGACAGGCGGAGTTTTATTGTTGTTCGGCTAGGTGTCAATTACTCTGCTAATCCCCACGGCACACACAGCCAGCCCTAAGCTAGACCTCCAATTATGTTCAACAAATCTCCCTATAAGTCGAATTCAGACTGTTTAAGTCTTCCCAACAGGGCTCACTACTGAATCCAATCCTGACCTACCGTTATGTTTAAAACACACGTCCGCTTATTGTGGTATTCAGTCTCCCTATAAGTTGAGTATCCTCAACAGGGCTCACTGAATCCAATCCTGACCTACCGTTATGATTGAAATACACGTCCGCTTATTGTGGTATTCAGTCTCCCTATAAGTTGAGTTTCCTCAACAGGGCTCACTGGATCCAATCCTGACCTACCGTTATGATTGAAACACACGTCCGCTTATTGTGGTATTCAGTCTCCCTATAAGTTGAGTTTCCTCAACAGGGCTCACTGGATCCAATCCTGACCTACCGTTATGATTGAAACACACGTCCGCTAATTGTGGTATTCAGTCTCCCTATAAGACCCCGTTCACACTCATTTTTTTCAATCGCGATTGAAGTATAATCGCGATTGTTCGATCCGATCGCGCTTGAACGCAAAGAAACTTTTGCGTTCACACTGCTTTTCGCCAAGTGGATTAAAGTACGCCGTGATCCAATCGCGATTGAAGCACGATTGATTATTTATGCCCGTTCAAACCCGTGCTCCGCCATGCCATCGGCGATCATCTGGTAAATGTCCCTCTTTCGTTGACTTTTCCCCAGTTTGGTCTGCACTTCCTCTCTCCCCCAGATTGCGATGAGGACCCTGGTCTCCTCATCGCGCCACCTGCCACCAGCTTTGGTTGCTGACGGAGTTTTATCCTTCTTCTTGGGCATTGTTGACGATGAAAAATTGTTGTTGTTGTAAGAGAGCGATCTGACGTGTTTGGCTTGGGTTTGTTTTCCCGCGCGATGCGAACTATGACCCCACGTACCCGAATGTATGACCTCCCACCCCCGGAACCAGCCGAAATCCCCACCGATCACGATGGAGTGAATCGTAGTTGTGTTCACACTCAAAATTTGATAGGATTGGATTGGATCCGATCGCGATTAATCCTCTCAAACTACCTCCGGAGGTAGCTACAATCCAATCGCGATTGGATCGTTTTGGATCGTTCCAATCGCGATTGGGAGCGTTCACACTGAAAAAATCAATCGCGATCGGATCGATTCAATCGCGATTATACTTCAATCGCGATTGAAAAAAAATGAGTGTGAACGGGGTCTAAGTTGAGTTTCCTCAACAGGGCTCACTGAATCCAATCCTGACCTACCGTTATGATTGAAACACACGTCCGCTTATTGTGGTATTCAGTCTCCCTATAAGTTGAGTATCCTCAACAGGGCTCACTGAATCCAATCCTGACCTACCGTTATGTTTGAAATACACGTCCGCTTATTGTGGTATTCAGTCTCCCTATAAGTTGAGTTTCCTCAACAGGGCTCACTGAATCCAATCCTGACCTACCGTTATGATTGAAACACACGTCCGCTTATTGTGGTATTCAGTCTCCCTATAAGTTGAGTATCCTCAACAGGGCTCACTGAATCCAATCCTGACCTACCGTTATGTTTGAAATACACGTCCGCTTATTGTGGTATTCAGTCTCCCTATAAGTTGAGTTTCCTCAACAGGGCTCACTGAATCCAATCCTGACCTACCGTTATGATTGAAACACACGTCCGCTTATTGTGGTATTCAGTCTCCCTATAAGTTGAGTTTCCTCAACAGGGCTCACTGAATCCAATCCTGACCTACCGTTATGATTGAAATACACGTCCGCTTATTGTGGTATTCAGTCTCCCTATAAGTTGAGTATTCCAACAGGGCTCACTGAATCCAATCCTGACCTACCGTTATGTTGGAAACACACGTCCGCTAATTGTGGTATTCAGTCTCCCTATAAGTTGAGTTTCCTCAACAGGGCTCACTGAATCCAATCCTGACCTACCGTTATGATTGAAATACACGTCCGCTTATTGTGGTATACAGTCTCCCTATAAGTTGAGTATCCTCAACAGGGCTCACTGAATCCAATCCTGACCTACCGTTATGTTTGAAATACACGTCCGCTTATTGTGGTATTCAGTCTCCCTATAAGTTGAGTTTCCTCAACAGGGCTCACTGAATCCAATCCTGACCTACCGTTATGTTTGAACACACGTCCGCTTATTGTGGTATTCAGTCTCCCTATAAGTTGAGTTTCCCCAACAGGGCTCACTGAGGCCGACCCTGAGCTAGTCGTAGCTAGAACTTTGGCAACACAAATGCCATGGTTGACGTTGATTCCTGCCATGGGGCTAGAACGATCCGCGTGTGTGGCCAACACCGCTTCCCACGCTAAAGTGACCACTCTGAGACAGATGGCCCGTGATATCTACGTCACAGGAAAGGACGTCACAGGAAAGGAGAGCGCTGATTGGCTTCACTATTGAAAGGATATTCCGTCACCGAACTGTGAAGGAAGACCATTGTTTAGCTCTCTAATGAAGGAATGTGAATATAGGAGACCGCTTTACTAATCTTCAAGCATCCATTGTTCCCAAATCAGCCAGCTAGAGAAACTCCAGTCAGCCAGAGAAGCTCCGGGATTGTAGCGCACTTCGTAATAATTAATTCAAGGATACAAGGCATTGGTATTTGGTGTATTTGGTCTAGAGTCAAGCTAACACGCGGTTATTTGCTAGCGCCAAGGTGCCAATAGCACTCCGCACAGCGGGGGAGCCGCAGAAACTGCGGGTTTCCATAATACGCTTCTGAATTGGCTCAGTTCGTAATGGCAACTGGTGGTCCCCGGCTATTTCCCGTCCAAGTACCGACCGGACTCGACGTTCCATTATGTCAGAGTTCGAACGAGATTGAACGAGATTTGGCCGTACCGTAGTTCAAACAAGGACATTGTACGGCCAAATCACCTTCAATCTTGTTCGATCTCGTTCGAACTCTGACGTAATGGAACGTCGGGTCCGGTCGGTACTTGGACGGGAAATAGCTTGGGACCACCGGATGCCGTAGGCATTACTTTGGATTTCTTGTCTGAGGCCGAAATACCAATTCTGATTTTTTTCCCAAAAGCATGCTATAAGTAGACCACCCAACAGCATTTTTCGCCTATGGCCAATGTACTTATAGCATGCTTTTGGGAAAAAAATCAGAATTGGTATTTCGGCCTCAGACAAGAAATCAAAAGCGATGCCTATGGCAACTGGTGGTCCCCGGCTATTTCTCGTCCAAGTACCGACCGGACTCGACGTTCCATTATGTCAGAGTTCGAACGAGATTGAACGAGATTTGGCCGTACCGTAGTTCAAACAAGGACATTGTACGGCCAAATCACCTTCAATCTTGTTCGATCTCGTTCGAACTCTGACGTAATGGAACGTCGAGTCCGGTCGGTACTTGGACGGGAAATAGCTTGGGACCACCGGATGCCGTAGGCATTACTTTGGATTTCTTGTCTGAGGCCGAAATACCAATTCTGATTTTTTTTCCAAAAGCATGCTATAAGTGGACCACCCAACAGCATCTTTCGCCTATGGCCAATGTACTTATAGCATGTTTTTGGGAAAAAAATCAGAATAGGTATTTCGGCCTCAGACAAGAAATCAAAAGCGATGCCTACGGCAACTGGTGGTCCCCGGCTATTTCCCGTCCAAGTACCGACCGGACTCGACGTTCCATTATGTCAGAGTTCGAACGAGATTGAACGAGATTCGGCCGTACCGTACTTCAAACAAGGACATTGTACGGCCAAATCACCTTCAATCTCGTTCGATCTCGTTCGAACTCTGACGTAATGGAACGTCGAGTCCGGTCGGTACTTGGACGGGAAATAGCTTGGGACCACCGGATGCCGTAGGCATTACTTTGGATTTCTTGTCTGAGGCCGAAATACCAATTCTGATTTTTTTTCCAAAAGCATGCTATAAGTGGACCACCCAACAGCATCTTTCGCCTATGGCCAATGTACTTATAGCATGTTTTTGGGAAAAAAATCAGAATAGGTATTTCGGCCTCAGACAAGAAATCAAAAGCGATGCCTACGGCAACTGGTGGTCCCCGGCTATTTCCCGTCCAAGTACCGACCGGACTCGACGTTCCATTATGTCAGAGTTCGAACGAGATTGAACGAGATTCGGCCGTACCGTACTTCAAACAAGGACATTGTACGGCCAAATCACCTTCAATCTCGTTCGATCTCGTTCGAACTCTGACGTAATGGAACGTCGAGTCCGGTCGGTACTTGGACGGGAAATAGCTTGGGACCACCGGATGCCGTAGGCATTACTTTGGATTTCTTGTCTGAGGCCGAAATACCAATTCTGATTTTTTTTCCAAAACCATGCTATAAGTGGACCACCCAACAGCATCTTTCGCCTATGGCCAATGTACTTATAGCATGCTTTTGGGAAAAAAATCAGAATAGGTATTTCGGCCTCAGACAAGAAATCAAAAGCGATGCCTACGGCAACTGGTGGTCCCCGGCTATTTCCCGTCCAAGTACTGACCGGACTCGACGTTCCATTATGTCAGAGTTCGAACGAGATTGAACGAGATTTGGCCGTACCGTAGTTCTAACAAGGACATTGTACGGCCAAATCACCTTCAATCTCGTTCGATCTCGTTCGAACTCTGACGTAATGGAACGTCGAGTCCGGTCGGTATTTGGACGGGAAATAGCTTGGGACCACCGGATGCCGTAGGCATTACTTTGGATTTCTTGTCTGAGGCCGAAATACCAATTCTGATTTTTTTCCCAAAAGCATGCTATAAGTAGACCACCCAACAGCATCTTTCGCCTATGGCCAATGTACTTATAGCATGCTTTTGGGAAAAAAATCAGAATTGGTATTTCGGCCTCAGACAAGAAATCAAAAGCGATGCCTATGGCAACTGGTGGTCCCCGGCTATTTCCCGTCCAAGTACCGACCGGACTCGACGTTCCATTATGTCAGAGTTCGAACGAGATTGAACGAGATTTGGCCGTACCGTAGTTCAAACAAGGACATTGTACGGCCAAATCACCTTCAATCTCGTTCGATCTCGTTCGAACTCTGACGTAATGGAACGTCGAGTCCGGTCGGTACTTGGACGGGAAATAGCTTGGGACCACCGGATGCCGTAGGCATTACTTTGGATTTCTTGTCTGAGGCCGAAATACCAATTCTGATTTTTTTTCCAAAAGCATGCTATAAGTGGACCACCCAACAGCATCTTTCGCCTATGGCCAATGTACTTATAGCATGCTTTTGGGGAAAAAATCAGAATAGGTATTTCGGCCTCAGACAAGAAATCAAAAGCGATGCCTACGGCAACTGGTGGTCCCCGGCTATTTCCCGTCCAAGTACCGACCGGACTCGACGTTCCATTATGTCAGAGTTCGAACGAGATTGAACGAGATTCGGCCGTACCGTACTTCAAACAAGGACATTGTACGGCCAAATCACCTTCAATCTCGTTCGATCTCGTTCGAACTCTGACGTAATGGAACGTCGAGTCCGGTCGGTACTTGGACGGGAAATAGCTTGGGACCACCGGATGCCGTAGGCATTACTTTGGATTTCTTGTCTGAGGCCGAAATACCAATTCTGATTTTTTTTCCAAAAGCATGCTATAAGTGGACCACCCAACAGCATCTTTCGCCTATGGCCAATGTACTTATAGCATGCTTTTGGGAAAAAAATCAGAATAGGTATTTCGGCCTCAGACAAGAAATCAAAAGCGATGCCTACGGCAACTGGTGGTCCCCGGCTATTTCCCGTCCAAGTACCGACCGGACTCGACGTTCCATTATGTCAGAGTTCGAACGAGATTGAACGAGATTCGGCCGTACCGTACTTCAAACAAGGACATTGTACGGCCAAATCACCTTCAATCTCGTTCGATCTCGTTCGAACTCTGACGTAATGGAACGTCGAGTCCGGTCGGTACTTGGACGGGAAATAGCTTGGGACCACCGGATGCCGTAGGCATTACTTTGGATTTCTTGTCTGAGGCCGAAATACCAATTCTGATTTTTTTTCCAAAAGCATGCTATAAGTGGACCACCCAACAGCATCTTTCGCCTATGGCCAATGTACTTATAGCATGCTTTTGGGAAAAAAATCAGAATAGGTATTTCGGCCTCAGACAAGAAATCAAAAGCGATGCCTACGGCAACTGGTGGTCCCCGGCTATTTCCCGTCCAAGTACTGACCGGACTCGACGTTCCATTATGTCAGAGTTCGAACGAGATTGAACGAGATTTGGCCGTACCGTAGTTCTAACAAGGACATTGTACGGCCAAATCACGTTCAATCTCGTTCGATCTCGTTCGAACTCTGACGTAATGGAACGTCGAGTCCGGTCGGTACTTGGACGGGAAATAGCTTGGGACCACCGGATGCCGTAGGCATTACTTTGGATTTCTTGTCTGAGGCCGAAATACCAATTCTGATTTTTTTCCCAAAAGCATGCTATAAGTAGACCACCCAACAGCATCTTTCGCCTATGGCCAATGTACTTATAGCATGCTTTTGGGAAAAAAATCAGAATTGGTATTTCGGCCTCAGACAAGAAATCAAAAGCGATGCCTATGGCAACTGGTGGTCCCCGGCTATTTCCCGTCCAAGTACCGACCGGACTCGACGTTCCATTATGTCAGAGTTCGAACGAGATTGAACGAGATTTGGCCGTACCGTAGTTCAAACAAGGACATTGTACGGCCAAATCACCTTCAATCTCGTTCGATCTCGTTCGAACTCTGACGTAATGGAACGTCGAGTCCGGTCGGTACTTGGACGGGAAATAGCTTGGGACCACCGGATGCCGTAGGCATTACTTTGGATTTCTTGTCTGAGGCCGAAATACCAATTCTGATTTTTTTTCCAAAAGCATGCTATAAGTGGACCACCCAACAGCATCTTTCGCCTATGGCCAATGTACTTATAGCATGCTTTTGGGAAAAAAATCAGAATAGGTATTTCGGCCTCAGACAAGAAATCAAAAGCGATGCCTACGGCAACTGGTGGTCCCCGGCTATTTCCCGTCCAAGTACCGACCGGACTCGACGTTCCATTATGTCAGAGTTCGAACGAGATTGAACGAGATTCGGCCGTACCGTACTTCAAACAAGGACATTGTACGGCCAAATCACCTTCAATCTCGTTCGATCTCGTTCGAACTCTGACGTAATGGAACGTCGAGTCCGGTCGGTACTTGGACGGGAAATAGCTTGGGACCACCGGATGCCGTAGGCATTACTTTGGATTTCTTGTCTGAGGCCGAAATACCAATTCTGATTTTTTTTCCAAAAGCATGCTATAAGTGGACCACCCAACAGCATCTTTCGCCTATGGCCAATGTACTTATAGCATGCTTTTGGGAAAAAAATCAGAATAGGTATTTCGGCCTCAGACAAGAAATCAAAAGCGATGCCTACGGCAACTGGTGGTCCCCGGCTATTTCCCGTCCAAGTACCGACCGGACTCGACGTTCCATTATGTCAGAGTTCGAACGAGATTGAACGAGATTCGGCCGTACCGTACTTCAAACAAGGACATTGTACGGCCAAATCACCTTCAATCTCGTTCGATCTCGTTCGAACTCTGACGTAATGGAACGTCGAGTCCGGTCGGTACTTGGACGGGAAATAGCTTGGGACCACCGGATGCCGTAGGCATTACTTTGGATTTCTTGTCTGAGGCCGAAATACCAATTCTGATTTTTTTTCCAAAAGCATGCTATAAGTGGACCACCCAACAGCATCTTTCGCCTATGGCCAATGTACTTATAGCATGCTTTTGGGAAAAAAATCAGAATAGGTATTTCGGCCTCAGACAAGAAATCAAAAGCGATGCCTACGGCAACTGGTGGTCCCCGGCTATTTCCCGTCCAAGTACCGACCGGACTCGACGTTCCATTATGTCAGAGTTCGAACGAGATTGAACGAGATTCGGCCGTACCGTACTTCAAACAAGGACATTGTACGGCCAAATCACCTTCAATCTCGTTCGATCTCGTTCGAACTCTGACGTAATGGAACGTCGAGTCCGGTCGGTACTTGGACGGGAAATAGCTTGGGACCACCGGATGCCGTAGGCATTACTTTGGATTTCTTGTCTGAGGCCGAAATACCAATTCTGATTTTTTTTCCAAAAGCATGCTATAAGTGGACCACCCAACAGCATCTTTCGCCTATGGCCAATGTACTTATAGCATGCTTTTGGGAAAAAAATCAGAATAGGTATTTCGGCCTCAGACAAGAAATCAAAAGCGATGCCTACGGCAACTGGTGGTCCCCGGCTATTTCCCGTCCAAGTACCGACCGGACTCGACGTTCCATTATGTCAGAGTTCGAACGAGATTGAACGAGATTCGGCCGTACCGTACTTCAAACAAGGACATTGTACGGCCAAATCACCTTCAATCTCGTTCGATCTCGTTCGAACTCTGACGTAATGGAACGTCGAGTCCGGTCGGTACTTGGACGGGAAATAGCTTGGGACCACCGGATGCCGTAGGCATTACTTTGGATTTCTTGTCTGAGGCCGAAATACCAATTCTGATTTTTTTTCCAAAAGCATGCTATAAGTGGACCACCCAACAGCATCTTTCGCCTATGGCCAATGTACTTATAGCATGCTTTTGGGAAAAAAATCAGAATAGGTATTTCGGCCTCAGACAAGAAATCAAAAGCGATGCCTACGGCAACTGGTGGTCCCCGGCTATTTCCCGTCCAAGTACTGACCGGACTCGACGTTCCATTATGTCAGAGTTCGAACGAGATTGAACGAGATTTGGCCGTACCGTAGTTCTAACAAGGACATTGTACGGCAAAATCACGTTCAATCTCGTTCGATCTCGTTCGAACTCTGACGTAATGGAACGTCGAGTCCGGTCGGTACTTGGACGGGAAATAGCTTGGGACCACCGGATGCCGTAGGCATTACTTTGGATTTCTTGTCTGAGGCCGAAATACCAATTCTGATTTTTTTCCCAAAAGCATGCTATAAGTAGACCACCCAACAGCATCTTTCGCCTATGGCCAATGTACTTATAGCATGCTTTTGGGAAAAAAATCAGAATTGGTATTTCGGCCTCAGACAAGAAATCAAAAGCGATGCCTATGGCAACTGGTGGTCCCCGGCTATTTCCCGTCCAAGTACCGACCGGACTCGACGTTCCATTATGTCAGAGTTCGAACGAGATTGAAGGAGATTTGGCCGTACCGTAGTTCAAACAAGGACATTGTACGGCCAAATCACCTTCAATCTCGTTCGATCTCGTTCGAACTCTGACGTAATGGAACGTCGAGTCCGGTCGGTACTTGGACGGGAAATAGCTTGGGACCACCGGATGCCGTAGGCATTACTTTGGATTTCTTGTCTGAGGCCGAAATACCAATTCTGATTTTTTTTCCAAAAGCATGCTATAAGTGGACCACCCAACAGCATCTTTCGCCTATGGCCAATGTACTTATAGCATGCTTTTGGGAAAAAATCAGAATAGGTATTTCGGCCTCAGACAAGAAATCAAAAGCGATGCCTACGGCAACTGGTGGTCCCCGGCTATTTCCCGTCCAAGTACCGACCGGACTCGACGTTCCATTATGTCAGAGTTCGAACGAGATTGAACGAGATTCGGCCGTACCGTACTTCAAACAAGGACATTGTACGGCCAAATCACCTTCAATCTCGTTCGATCTCGTTCGAACTCTGACGTAATGGAACGTCGAGTCCGGTCGGTACTTGGACGGGAAATAGCTTGGGACCACCGGATGCCGTAGGCATTACTTTGGATTTCTTGTCTGAGGCCGAAATACCAATTCTGATTTTTTTTCCAAAACCATGCTATAAGTGGACCACCCAACAGCATCTTTCGCCTATGGCCAATGTACTTATAGCATGCTTTTGGGAAAAAAATCAGAATTGGTATTTCGGCCTCAGACAAGAAATCAAAAGCGATGCCTACGGCAACTGGTGGTCCCCGGCTATTTCCCGTCCAAGTACTGACCGGACTCGACGTTCCATTATGTCAGAGTTCGAACGAGATTGAACGAGATTTGGCCGTACCGTAGTTCAAACAAGGACATTGTACGGCCAAATCACCTTCAATCTCGTTCGATCTCACTGCGCGGAAAGCCGAATTTCCGGGTCAGAAATTGCCTTACACATTCATGGAAATTCTGCATTTCCTTCAGAATCATGGAATTTCGGACCTGTTTACGTTGCGCGTCCGGTCCTGTACGTTTCCTAGATTCTCTCGGAAATGGACCACTGCCGTGTACAGGAAGTATAAAGGGCCTTACACACCCGGACATATACCCTTGAAATGACCATAGATTGCAGGAAATTCAACGTGTATTGGTCCGTGTGGCGATGTAATGTGCATAATTTAGCGGCAATTATCACCTAATTATCTCCCCGCATGCGCGGCCCAGCTGGAGACACCCGGTTACGCCTTCAATATTTTTTTTGTCATGGAAAGCAGCTTCAAGGCTACTGCCCCCCCTCCTCTACTGGATTTTGCCCCCTCCCCACTTTCCCCATTTCTCACGTTTTTATTAATATCGTGATAGCGCCACATTTATTCCGCCTGAAATATCACTTGTCGGTGTTTACAAAGATGTCTCATTTTATTCATGTCATAACCTCCTGACGTCATTAACCACCAGCTCTTCGGTTGTACGGATTACGATTGTTCGGGTAGTCCTTTGAAACGCCAGCGCTAGCGTCTATTTGTTCTAGCTTCTTGAAGACGTCGTCATCTGATCTCGTCTGGGCGTGAGTGGCGCAGAAGTATCGTACTGAAACCTAGCCTGTCGGGGTAGCGCAGTCCGTATGATTCGTCGCTCCTATCAAAACGAGCGAGGGTTGCAGTTGCTTCACAATCCAGACAGACAAGCCGTTGCAATTTCCACATTCTTTGTCCGTCTAAAAGTCCGGGGAAAAGCCGAAGTCGAAAGTCCGGGCTGTAGTGCTTTTGAAGGACGTCGCAACGGTAGCTCCATGTCACGATGTTCTGCATTCAAGCGCCTTGCTTCAGTCTCGTCGTAGAATAGTAACCAAGCTCCAAATGATCCCAGGCATGGCTATATAACACACGCTAGTCTACAAGAGACAGCAACAGTACACATCTGCACACAAATGCCAACTCCTGAAATGCCAACTGATATATTTGAAAATGGTGACATGAGCGTTGATTGGCCCTGGTTTTGAAACCACGTGCCACAATAGATGCTATTGGCTGGGCTTTCTTCTACAAAAAATTTGCATGGAGATAGACACAATAACCTGTGAAACGCCAGGTATGTTTATTGTATAGATTTAGTTTTGAACAGTCTGATTACTGGTATTTCACAGTTACACAATACCTGCCAAGTAAGGTGTAAAAACATGCGTCTGTGTCTTATCGACAACGACAGCATGGAAAACCAGTAGATTAACAATGCAAATGTTGCATTAAAGAACTAGTAAATCGTTCTATCGACTATAAAAGTATATACACGGCGACGAAAATTGAATACGTCGAGTCAAATAAATAACATCTTCCCGGAGAACATACTATGGACACAATTCATTGCAAGGTGAACATGTGTGTGTATTGTACTGTGACATGGACCTATGTTGATAATAGTTCGTGCGTGTCGTGTGATGAAGTTAATATTTCTATCTAGCATAGTGATACGCACTGCAGTCCAAATTTATGTGACTTGAAAAAACACCCCAGTCTGTACACAAAATGAATACAGAAATATAAGATTGAAGGTGTTTTTATGGCCTAATGTCTTAGAAACACAAACCCGGGCAACAAAATATACATAAAACTGATGTTTGTTTTAGCCGACGGGCAAATATCTACTAGTAGATATCTCTCCTTCACAAAAGCAAAGCTCCACACCAACTCGTAGATTTCAGAATCAGATAGACCAAGGATATATTGAGTTTATTAAATATCGTTGTTCATCTACCGTCTGCAGTAAAGCAGAATCCGCGCATTTTAACGTTACGTAGTATCCTAATTCCCAGCTGTGAGGTTGAGAAAAAATCTCCTATTTCGTAACAAAGAAACATTATCTTATCTAAACCTTCATCTTCGTTGCCAGCGGCTGACGTCGACGGGCTAATTCTGCCAATATTTGGCCCGGGTGGTCACCATTAAAAAAACACTTTACGCCGGGCGTTTTTGGCTTCTGTCTAAGAAAAGCCGCACCAGACAACGCAATACACATCCCACCAAAGCAATGAACTGATTGTTTATATTAACACCAGGAAAATGAAATGACAGTTCTACAACAGTTTATTTTAAATCAACTTGTAGATCTATGTCTGTCACTGTGATGGAACTGTGATGGAACAGCTCTGCTGCTAAGCTGAGGGCATGGCAACAGCATAGATAAAAAATAAAAAAATAAAAAATGTAGGCTTGTGGCGCATGTTATGTAAACATCAGATAGAGCCGTTTATCTAACAACTACGTTAAACAAGAGGGTCTGTTTTTTTGTTTTTTTTTGTAAAATACATTTTGCTTTAAATGTTTGATCACTGGGCATTTGGACGTCGGTTTTCGTGTTGGGAAAAAGTTATGAGATTATCTCGAATCCTAGTTAACCTCCTTTTGTATATTTCAGCTGTGGCTTTCGGGCCCGGGCGGGTTCCTGAGCGGGCGCGGGTTTTTGAGCGGGCGGGGGGCTCAGCAGTGCGGGCGGGGGTTTCAGCAGGGCGGGCGGGGGTCTCTGGGCGATATAAATGTCGCCCAGCTTAGAACGATCGTTATTTAGATCGAGCGGCGTCCCTCGCGGTTGAAAATGTTGGTACATACAAAACTCAGCCTCAATAATCATAATTCTGGTATTTTTTGAGACCTTTCTTGTCGACTTAGGTGGGTTTTGAAATACAATGACATTCAAGATATGGGGACGCCAATTATCCATTTCGTTCGGACGGACGATCTGTAGCTGGTAGAAACGCTTCTTATCGCGCGCTTATATCATATGGTCTCTTTAATATACTCATGGAAATTAGATCACGTTAATTCAAGCCATTTTGTTCCGCTTTCTACCAGTAGAACATAATTTTACGTCAGTAATGTACAGATAATTATCACCTAGAACGCACGAAGGGCCGTGTATAATTACCATCCTTTTGTCATCCGTTTTCCACTACACGTCAAGTATAAGGACTCCGTAAATTCCTATGCACTTTCCAGGTCCAGGTGTGTAAGAAAAAATCTAGGACCGGACACGGCGATCCCTGAAATCCATAGACACAACCATTACACGGTGAATTTGACGGGTGTGTAAAGGCCCTGATACTCCCTGAAATTCGACTTTCCGAGCAGTGTCTCGTTCGAACTCTGACGTAATGGAACGTCGAGGCCGGTCGGTACTTGGACGGGAAATAGCTTGGGACCACTGGATGCCGTAGGCATTACTTTGGATTTCTTGTCTGAGGCCGAAATACCAATTCTGATTTTTTTTCCAAAAGCATGCTATAAGTGGACCACCCAACAGCATCTTTCGCCTATGGCCAATGTACTTATAGCATGCTTTTGGGAAAAAAATCAGAATAGGTATTTCGGCCTCAGACAAGAAATCAAAAGCGATGCCTACGGCAACTGGTGGTCCCCGGCTATTTCCCGTCCAAGTACTGACCGGACTCGACGTTCCATTATGTCAGAGTTCGAACGAGATTGAACGAGATTTGGCCGTACCGTAGTTCTAACAAGGACATTGTACGGCCAAATCACCTTCAATCTCGTTCGATCTCGTTCGAACTCTGACGTAATGGAACGTCGAGTCCGGTCGGTACTTGGACGGGAAATAGCTTGGGACCACCGGATGCCGTAGGCATTACTTTGGATTTCTTGTCTGAGGCCGAAATACCAATTCTGATTTTTTTCCCAAAAGCATGCTATAAGTAGACCACCCAACAGCATCTTTCGCCTATGGCCAATGTACTTATAGCATGCTTTTGGGAAAAAAATCAGAATTGGTATTTCGGCCTCAGACAAGAAATCAAAAGCGATGCCTATGGCAACTGGTGGTCCCCGGCTATTTCCCGTCCAAGTACCGACCGGACTCGACGTTCCATTATGTCAGAGTTCGAACGAGATTGAAGGAGATTTGGCCGTACCGTAGTTCAAACAAGGACATTGTACGGCCAAATCACCTTCAATCTCGTTCGATCTCGTTCGAACTCTGACGTAATGGAACGTCGAGTCCGGTCGGTACTTGGACGGGAAATAGCTTGGGACCACCGGATGCCGTAGGCATTACTTTGGATTTCTTGTCTGAGGCCCCAATACCAATTCTGATTTTTTTTCCAAAAGCATGCTATAAGTGGACCACCCAACAGCATCTTTCGCCTATGGCCAATGTACTTATAGCATGCTTTTGGGAAAAAAATCAGAATAGGTATTTCGGCCTCAGACAAGAAATCAAAAGCGATGCCTACGGCAACTGGTGGTCCCCGGCTATTTCCCGTCCAAGTACTGACCGGACTCGACGTTCCATTATGTCAGAGTTCGAACGAGATTGAACGAGATTTGGCCGTACCGTAGTTCTAACAAGGACATTGTTCGGCCAAATCACGTTCAATCTCGTTCGATCTCGTTCGAACTCTGACGTAATGGAACGTCGAGTCCGGTCGGTACTTGGACGGGAAATAGCTTGGGACCACCGGATGCCGTAGGCATTACTTTGGATTTCTTGTCTGAGGCCGAAATACCAATTCTGATTTTTTTCCGAAAAGCATGCTATAAGTAGACCACCCAACAGCATCTTTCGCCTATGGCCAATGTACTTATAGCATGCTTTTGGGAAAAAAATCAGAATTGGTATTTCGGCCTCAGACAAGAAATCAAAAGCGATGCCTATGGCAACTGGTGGTCCCCGGCTATTTCCCGTCCAAGTACCGACCGGACTCGACGTTCCATTATGTCAGAGTTCGAACGAGATTGAAGGAGATTTGGCCGTACCGTAGTTCAAACAAGGACATTGTACGGCCAAATCACCTTCAATCTCGTTCGATCTCGTTCGAACTCTGACGTAATGGAACGTCGAGTCCGGTCGGTACTTGGACGGGAAATAGCTTGGGACCACCGGATGCCGTAGGCATTACTTTGGATTTCTTGTCTGAGGCCGAAATACCAATTCTGATTTTTTTCCCAAAAGCATGCTATAAGTGGACCACCCAACAGCATCTTTCGCCTATGGCCAATGTACTTATAGCATGCTTTTGGGAAAAAAATCAGAATAGGTATTTCGGCCTCAGACAAGAAATCAAAAGCGATGCCTACGGCAACTGGTGGTCCCCGGCTATTTCCCGTCCAAGTACCGACCGGACTCGACGTTCCATTATGTCAGAGTTCGAACGAGATTGAACGAGATTCGGCCGTACCGTACTTCAAACAAGGACATTGTACGGCCAAATCACCTTCAATCTCGTTCGATCTCGTTCGAACTCTGACGTAATGGAACGTCGAGTCCGGTCGGTACTTGGACGGGAAATAGCTTGGGACCACCGGATGCCGTAGGCATTACTTTGGATTTCTTGTCTGAGGCCGAAATACCAATTCTGATTTTTTTTCCAAAACCATGCTATAAGTGGACCACCCAACAGCATCTTTCGCCTATGGCCAATGTACTTATAGCATGCTTTTGGGAAAAAAATCAGAATAGGTATTTCGGCCTCAGACAAGAAATCAAAAGCGATGCCTACGGCAACTGGTGGTCCCCGGCTATTTCCCGTCCAAGTACTGACCGGACTCGACGTTCCATTATGTCAGAGTTCGAACGAGATTGAACGAGATTTGGCCGTACCGTAGTTCAAACAAGGACATTGTACGGCCAAATCACCTTCAATCTCGTTCGATCTCGTTCGAACTCTGACTTAATGGAACGTCGAGGCCGGTCGGTACTTGGACGGGAAATAGCTTGGGACCACTGGATGCCGTAGGCATTACTTTGGATTTCTTGTCTGAGGCCGAAATACCAATTCTGATTTTTTTTCCAAAAGCATGCTATAAGTGGACCACCCAACAGCATCTTTCGCCTATGGCCAATGTACTTATAGCATGCTTTTGGGAAAAAAATCAGAATAGGTATTTCGGCCTCAGACAAGAAATCAAAAGCGATGCCTACGGCAACTGGTGGTCCCCGGCTATTTCCCGTCCAAGTACTGACCGGACTCGACGTTCCATTATGTCAGAGTTCGAACGAGATTGAACGAGATTTGGCCGTACCGTAGATCTAACAAGGACATTGTACGGCCAAATCACCTTCAATCTCGTTCGATCTCGTTCGAACTCTGACGTAATGGAACGTCGAGTCCGGTCGGTACTTGGACGGGAAATAGCTTGGGACCACCGGATGCCGTAGGCATTACTTTGGATTTCTTGTCTGAGGCCGAAATACCAATTCTGATTTTTTTCCCAAAAGCATGCTATAAGTAGACCACCCAACAGCATCTTTCGCCTATGGCCAATGTACTTATAGCATGCTTTTGGGAAAAAAATCAGAATTGGTATTTCGGCCTCAGACAAGAAATCAAAAGCGATGCCTATGGCAACTGGTGGTCCCCGGCTATTTCCCGTCCAAGTACTGACCGGACTCGACGTTCCATTATGTCAAAGTTCGAACGAGATTGAACGAGATTTGGCCGTACCGTAGTTCTAACAAGGACATTGTACGGCCAAATCACGTTCAATCTCGTTCGATCTCGTTCGAACTCTGACGTAATGGAACGTCGAGTCCGGTCGGTACTTGGACGGGAAATAGCTTGGGACCACCGGATGCCGTAGGCATTACTTTGGATTTCTTGTCTGAGGCCGAAATACCAATTCTGATTTTTTTCCCAAAAGCATGCTATAAGTGGACCACCCAACAGCATCTTTCGCCTATGGCCAATGTACTTATAGCATGCTTTTGGGAAAAAATCAGAATAGGTATTTCGGCCTCAGACAAGAAATCAAAAGCGATGCCTACGGCAACTGGTGGTCCCCGGCTATTTCCCGTCCAAGTACTGACCGGACTCGACGTTCCATTATGTCAGAGTTCGAACGAGATTGAACGAGATTTGGCCGTACCGTAGTTCTAACAAGGACATTGTACGGCCAAATCACGTTCAATCTCGTTCGATCTCGTTCGAACTCTGACGTAATGGAACGTCGAGTCCGGTCGGTACTTGGACGGGAAATAGCTTGGGACCACCGGATGCCGTAGGCATTAGTTTGGATTTCTTGTCTGAGGCCGAAATACCAATTCTGATTTTTTTCCCAAAAGCATGCTATAAGTAGACCACCCAACAGCATCTTTCGCCTATGGCCAATGTACTTATAGCATGCTTTTGGGAAAAAAATCAGAATTGGTATTTCGGCCTCAGACAAGAAATCAAAAGCGATGCCTATGGCAACTGGTGGTCCCCGGCTATGTCCCGTCCAAGTACCGACCGGACTCGACGTTCCATTATGTCAGAGTTCGAACGAGATTGAAGGAGATTTGGCCGTACCGTAGTTCAAACAAGGACATTGTACGGCCAAATCACCTTCAATCTCGTTCGATCTCGTTCGAACTCTGACGTAATGGAACGTCGAGTCCGGTCGGTACTTGGACGGGAAATAGCTTGGGACCACCGGATGCCGTAGGCATTACTTTGGATTTCTTGTCTGAGGCCGAAATACCAATTCTGATTTTTTTTCCAAAAGCATGCTATAAGTGGACCACCCAACAGCATCTTTCGCCTATGGCCAATGTACTTATAGCATGCTTTTGGGAAAAAAATCAGAATAGGTATTTCGGCCTCAGACAAGAAATCAAAAGCGATGCCTACGGCAACTGGTGGTCCCCGGCTATTTCCCGTCCAAGTACCGACCGGACTCGACGTTCCATTATGTCAGAGTTCGAACGAGATTGAACGAGATTCGGCCGTACCGTACTTCAAACAAGGACATTGTACGGCCAAATCACCTTCAATCTCGTTCGATCTCGTTCGAACTCTGACGTAATGGAACGTCGAGTCCGGTCGGTACTTGGACGGGAAATAGCTTGGGACCACCGGATGCCGTAGGCATTACTTTGGATTTCTTGTCTGAGGCCGAAATACCAATTCTGATTTTTTTTCCAAAAGCATGCTATAAGTGGACCACCCAACAGCATCTTTCGCCTATGGCCAATGTACTTATAGCATGCTTTTGGGAAAAAAATCAGAATAGGTATTTCGGCCTCAGACAAGAAATCAAAAGCGATGCCTACGGCAACTGGTGGTCCCCGGCTATTTCCCGTCCAAGTACTGACCGGACTCGACGTTCCATTATGTCAGAGTTCGAACGAGATTGAACGAGATTTGGCCGTACCGTAGTTCTAACAAGGACATTGTACGGCCAAATCACGTTCAATCTCGTTCGATCTCGTTCGAACTCTGACGTAATGGAACGTCGAGTCCGGTCGGTACTTGGACGGGAAATAGCTTGGGACCACCGGATGCCGTAGGCATTACTTTGGATTTCTTGTCTGAGGCCGAAATACAAATTCTGATTTTTTTTCCAAAAGCATGCTATAAGTGGACCACCCAACAGCATCTTTCGCCTATGGCCAATGTACTTATAGCATGCTTTTGGGAAAAAAATCAGAATAGGTATTTCGGCCTCAGACAAGAAATCAAAAGCGATGCCTACGGCAACTGGTGGTCCCCGGCTATTTCCCGTCCAAGTACTGACCGGACTCGACGTTCCATTATGTCAGAGTTCGAACGAGATTGAACGAGATTTGGCCGTACCGTAGTTCTAACAAGGACATTGTACGGCCAAATCACCTTCAATCTCGTTCGATCTCGTTCGAACTCTGACGTAATGGAACGTCGAGTCCGGTCGGTACTTGGACGGGAAATAGCTTGGGACCACCGGATGCCGTAGGCATTACTTTGGATTTCTTGTCTGAGGCCGAAATACCAATTCTGATTTTTTTTCCAAAAGCATGCTATAAGTGGACCACCCAACAGCATCTTTCGCCTATGGCCAATGTACTTATAGCATGCTTTTGGGAAAAAAATCAGAATAGGTATTTCGGCCTCAGACAAGAAATCAAAAGCGATGCCTACGGCAACTGGTGGTCCCCGGCTATTTCCCGTCCAAGTACTGACCGGACTAGACGTTCCATTATGTCAAAGTTCGAACGAGATTGAACGAGATTTGGCCGTACCGTAGTTCTAACAAGGACATTGTACGGCCAAATCACGTTCAATCTCGTTCGATCTCGTTCGAACTCTGACGTAATGGAACGTCGAGTCCGGTCGGTACTTGGACGGGAAATAGCTTGGGACCACCGGATGCCGTAGGCATTACTTTGGATTTCTTGTCTGAGGCCGAAATACCAATTCTGATTTTTTTCCCAAAAGCATGCTATAAGTAGACCACCCAACAGCATCTTTCGCCTATGGCCAATGTACTTATAGCATGCTTTTGGGAAAAAAATCAGAATTGGTATTTCGGCCTCAGACAAGAAATCAAAAGCGATGCCTATGGCAACTGGTGGTCCCCGGCTATTCCCCGTCCAAGTACCGACCGGACTCGACGTTCCATTATGTCAGAGTTCGAACGAGATTGAAGGAGATTTGGCCGTACCGTAGTTCAAACAAGGACATTGTACGGCCAAATCACCTTCAATCTCGTTCGATCTCGTTCGAACTCTGACGTAATGGAACGTCGAGTCCGGTCGGTACTTGGACGGGAAATAGCTTGGGACCACCGGATGCCGTAGGCATTACTTTGGATTTCTTGTCTGAGGCCGAAATACCAATTCTGATTTTTTTTTCCAAAAGCATGCTATAAGTGGACCACCCAACAGCATCTTTCGCCTATGGCCAATGTACTTATAGCATGCTTTTGGCAAAAAAATCAGAATAGGTATTTCGGCCTCAGACAAGAAATCAAAAGCGATGCCTACGGCAACTGGTGGTCCCCGGCTATTTCCCGTCCAAGTACCGACCGGACTCGACGTTCCATTATGTCAGAGTTCGAACGAGATTGAACGAGATTCGGCCGTACCGTACTTCAAACAAGGACATTGTACGGCCAAATCACCTTCAATCTCGTTCGATCTCGTTCGAACTCTGACGTAATGGAACGTCGAGTCCGGTCGGTACTTGGACGGGAAATAGCTTGGGACCACCGGATGCCGTAGGCATTACTTTGGATTTCTTGTCTGAGGCCGAAATACCAATTCTGATTTTTTTTCCAAAAGCATGCTATAAGTGGACCACCCAACAGCATCTTTCGCCTATGGCCAATGTACTTATAGCATGCTTTTGGGAAAAAAATCAGAATAGGTATTTCGGCCTCAGACAAGAAATCAAAAGCGATGCCTACGGCAACTGGTGGTCCCCGGCTATTTCCCGTCCAAGTACCGACCGGACTCGACGTTCCATTATGTCAGAGTTCGAACGAGATTGAAGGAGATTCGGCCGTACCGTACTTCAAACAAGGACATTGTACGGCCAAATCACCTTCAATCTCGTTCGATCTCGTTCGAACTCTGACGTAATGGAACGTCGAGTCCGGTCGGTACTTGGACGGGAAATAGCTTGGGACCACCGGATGCCGTAGGCATTACTTTGGATTTCTTGTCTGAGGCCGAAATACCAATTCTGATTTTTTTTCCAAAAGCATGCTATAAGTGGACCACCCAACAGCATCTTTCGCCTATGGCCAATGTACTTATAGCATGCTTTTGGGAAAAAAATCAGAATAGGTATTTCGGCCTCAGACAAGAAATCAAAAGCGATGCCTACGGCAACTGGTGGTCCCCGGCTATTTCCCGTCCAAGTACTGACCGGACTCGACGTTCCATTATGTCAGAGTTTGAACGAGATTGAACGAGATTTGGCCGTACCGTAGTTCTAACAAGGACATTGTACGGCCAAATCACGTTCAATCTCGTTCGATCTCGTTCGAACTCTGACGTAATGGAACGTCGAGTCCGGTCGGTACTTGGACGGGAAATAGCTTGGGACCACCGGATGCCGTAGGCATTACTTTGGATTTCTTGTCTGAGGCCGAAATACCAATTCTGATTTTTTTCCCAAAAGCATGCTATAAGTAGACCACCCAACAGCATCTTTCGCCTATGGCCAATGTACTTATAGCATGCTTTTGGGAAAAAAATCAGAATTGGTATTTCGGCCTCAGACAAGAAATCAAAAGCGATGCCTATGGCAACTGGTGGTCCCCGGCTATTTCCCGTCCAAGTACCGACCGGACTCGACGTTCCATTATGTCAGAGTTCGAACGAGATTGAAGGAGATTTGGCCGTACCGTAGTTCAAACAAGGACATTGTACGGCCAAATCACCTTCAATCTCGTTCGATCTCGTTCGAACTCTGACGTAATGGAACGTCGAGTCCGGTCGGTACTTGGACGGGAAATAGCTTGGGACCACCGGATGCCGTAGGCATTACTTTGGATTTCTTGTCTGAGGCCGAAATACCAATTCTGATTTTTTTTCCAAAAGCATGCTATAAGTGGACCACCCAACAGCATCTTTCGCCTATGGCCAATGTACTTATAGCATGCTTTTGGGAAAAAAATCAGAATAGGTATTTCGGCCTCAGACAAGAAATCAAAAGCGATGCCTACAGCAACTGGTGGTCCCCGGCTATTTCCCGTCCAAGTACCGACCGGACTCGACGTTCCATTATGTCAGAGTTCGAACGAGATTGAAGGAAATTCGGCCGTACCGTACTTCAAACAAGGACATTGTACGGCCAAATCACCTTCAATCTCGTTCGATCTCGTTCGAACTCTGACGTAATGGAACGTAGAGTCCGGTCGGTACTTGGACGGGAAATAGCTTGGGACCACCGGATGCCGTAGGCATTACTTTGGATTTCTTGTCTGAGGCCGAAATACCAATTCTGATTTTTTTTCCAAAAGCATGCTATAAGTGGACCACCCAACAGCATCTTTCGCCTATGGCCAATGTACTTATAGCATGCTTTTGGGAAAAAAATCAGAATAGGTATTTCGGCCTCAGACAAGAAATCAAAAGCGATGCCTACGGCAACTGGTGGTCCCCGGCTATTTCCCGTCCAAGTACTGACCGGACTCGACGTTCCATTATGTCAGAGTTTGAACGAGATTGAACGAGATTTGGCCGTACCGTAGTTCTAACAAGGACATTGTACGGCCAAATCACGTTCAATCTCGTTCGATCTCGTTCGAACTCTGACGTAATGGAACGTCGAGTCCGGTCGGTACTTGGACGGGAAATAGCTTGGGACCACCGGATGCCGTAGGCATTACTTTGGATTTCTTGTCTGAGGCCGAAATACCAATTCTGATTTTTTTCCCAAAAGCATGCTATAAGTAGACCACCCAACAGCATCTTTCGCCTATGGCCAATGTACTTATAGCATGCTTTTGGGAAAAAAATCAGAATTGGTATTTCGGCCTCAGACAAGAAATCAAAAGCGATGCCTATGGCAACTGGTGGTCCCCGGCTATTTCCCGTCCAAGTACCGACCGGACTCGACGTTCCATTATGTCAGAGTTCGAACGAGATTGAAGGAGATTTGGCCGTACCGTAGTTCAAACAAGGACATTGTACGGCCAAATCACCTTCAATCTCGTTCGATCTCGTTCGAACTCTGACGTAATGGAACGTCGAGTCCGGTCGGTACTTGGACGGGAAATAGCTTGGGACCACCGGATGCCGTAGGCATTACTTTGGATTTCTTGTCTGAGGCCGAAATACCAATTCTGATTTTTTTTCCAAAAGCATGCTATAAGTGGACCACCCAACAGCATCTTTCGCCTATGGCCAATGTACTTATAGCATGCTTTTGGGAAAAAAATCAGAATAGGTATTTCGGCCTCAGACAAGAAATCAAAAGCGATGCCTACAGCAACTGGTGGTCCCCGGCTATTTCCCGTCCAAGTACCGACCGGACTCGACGTTCCATTATGTCAGAGTTCGAACGAGATTGAAGGAAATTCGGCCGTACCGTACTTCAAACAAGGACATTGTACGGCCAAATCACCTTCAATCTCGTTCGATCTCGTTCGAACTCTGACGTAATGGAACGTAGAGTCCGGTCGGTACTTGGACGGGAAATAGCTTGGGACCACCGGATGCCGTAGGCATTACTTTGGATTTCTTGTCTGAGGCCGAAATACCAATTCTGATTTTTTTTCCAAAAGCATGCTATAAGTGGACCACCCAACAGCATCTTTCGCCTATGGCCAATGTACTTATAGCATGCTTTTGGGAAAAAAATCAGAATAGGTATTTCGGCCTCAGACAAGAAATCAAAAGCGATGCCTACGGCAACTGGTGGTCCCCGGCTATTTCCCGTCCAAGTACTGACCGGACTCGACGTTCCATTATGTCAGAGTTTGAACGAGATTGAACGAGATTTGGCCGTACCGTAGTTCTAACAAGGACATTGTACGGCCAAATCACGTTCAATCTCGTTCGATCTCGTTCGAACTCTGACGTAATGGAACGTCGAGTCCGGTCGGTACTTGGACGGGAAATAGCTTGGGACCACCGGATGCCGTAGGCATTACTTTGGATTTCTTGTCTGAGGCCGAAATACCAATTCTGATTTTTTTCCCAAAAGCATGCTATAAGTAGACCACCCAACAGCATCTTTCGCCTATGGCCAATGTACTTATAGCATGCTTTTGGGAAAAAAATCAGAATTGGTATTTCGGCCTCAGACAAGAAATCAAAAGCGATGCCTATGGCAACTGGTGGTCCCCGGCTATTTCCCGTCCAAGTACCGACCGGACTCGACGTTCCATTATGTCAGAGTTCGAACGAGATTGAAGGAGATTTGGCCGTACCGTAGTTCAAACAAGGACATTGTACGGCCAAATCACCTTCAATCTCGTTCGATCTCGTTCGAACTCTGACGTAATGGAACGTCGAGTCCGGTCGGTACTTGGACGGGAAATAGCTTGGGACCACCGGATGCCGTAGGCATTACTTTGGATTTCTTGTCTGAGGCCGAAATACCAATTCTGATTTTTTTTCCAAAAGCATGCTATACGTGGACCACCCAACAGCATCTTTCGCCTATGGCCAATGTACTTATAGCATGCTTTTGGGAAAAAAATCAGAATAGGTATTTCGGCCTCAGACAAGAAATCAAAAGCGATGCCTACAGCAACTGGTGGTCCCCGGCTATTTCCCGTCCAAGTACCGACCGGACTCGACGTTCCATTATGTCAGAGTTCGAACGAGATTGAAGGAGATTCGGCCGTACCGTACTTCAAACAAGGACATTGTACGGCCAAATCACCTTCAATCTCGTTCGATCTCGTTCGAACTCTGACGTAATGGAACGTAGAGTCCGGTCGGTACTTGGACGGGAAATAGCTTGGGACCACCGGATGCCGTAGGCATTACTTTGGATTTCTTGTCTGAGGCCGAAATACCAATTCTGATTTTTTTTCCAAAACCATGCTATAAGTGGACCACCCAACAGCATCTTTCGCCTATGGCCAATGTACTTATAGCATGCTTTTGGGAAAAAAATCAGAATAGGTATTTCGGCCTCAGACAAGAAATCAAAAGCGATGCCTACGGCAACTGGTGGTCCCCGGCTATTTCCCGTCCAAGTACCGACCGGACTCGACGTTCCATTATGTCAGAGTTCGAACGAGATTGAACGAGATTCGGCCGTACCGTACTTCAAACAAGGACATTGTACGGCCAAATCACCTTCAATCTCGTTCGATCTCGTTCGAACTCTGACGTAATGGAACGTCGAGTCCGGTCGGTACTTGGACGGGAAATAGCTTGGGACCACCGGATGCCGTAGGCATTACTTTGGATTTCTTGTCTGAGGCCGAAATACCAATTCTGATTTTTTTCCCAAAAGCATGCTATAAGTAGACCACCCAACAGCATCTTTCGCCTATGGCCAATGTACTTATAGCATGCTTTTGGGAAAAAAATCAGAATTGGTATTTCGGCCTCAGACAAGAAATCAAAAGCGATGCCTATGGCAACTGGTGGTCCCCGGCTATTCCCCGTCCAAGTACCGACCGGACTCGACGTTCCATTATGTCAGAGTTCGAACGAGATTGAAGGAGATTTGGCCGTACCGTAGTTCAAACAAGGACATTGTACGGCCAAATCACCTTCAATCTCGTTCGATCTCGTTCGAACTCTGACGTAATGGAACGTCGAGTCCGGTCGGTACTTGGACGGGAAATAGCTTGGGACCACCGGATGCCGTAGGCATTACTTTGGATTTCTTGTCTGAGGCCGAAATACCAATTCTGATTTTTTTTTCCAAAAGCATGCTATAAGTGGACCACCCAACAGCATCTTTCGCCTATGGCCAATGTACTTATAGCATGCTTTTGGCAAAAAAATCAGAATAGGTATTTCGGCCTCAGACAAGAAATCAAAAGCGATGCCTACGGCAACTGGTGGTCCCCGGCTATTTCCCGTCCAAGTACCGACCGGACTCGACGTTCCATTATGTCAGAGTTCGAACGAGATTGAACGAGATTCGGCCGTACCGTACTTCAAACAAGGACATTGTACGGCCAAATCACCTTCAATCTCGTTCGATCTCGTTCGAACTCTGACGTAATGGAACGTCGAGTCCGGTCGGTACTTGGACGGGAAATAGCTTGGGACCACCGGATGCCGTAGGCATTACTTTGGATTTCTTGTCTGAGGCCGAAATACCAATTCTGATTTTTTTTCCAAAAGCATGCTATAAGTGGACCACCCAACAGCATCTTTCGCCTATGGCCAATGTACTTATAGCATGCTTTTGGGAAAAAAATCAGAATAGGTATTTCGGCCTCAGACAAGAAATCAAAAGCGATGCCTACGGCAACTGGTGGTCCCCGGCTATTTCCCGTCCAAGTACCGACCGGACTCGACGTTCCATTATGTCAGAGTTCGAACGAGATTGAAGGAGATTCGGCCGTACCGTACTTCAAACAAGGACATTGTACGGCCAAATCACCTTCAATCTCGTTCGATCTCGTTCGAACTCTGACGTAATGGAACGTCGAGTCCGGTCGGTACTTGGACGGGAAATAGCTTGGGACCACCGGATGCCGTAGGCATTACTTTGGATTTCTTGTCTGAGGCCGAAATACCAATTCTGATTTTTTTTCCAAAAGCATGCTATAAGTGGACCACCCAACAGCATCTTTCGCCTATGGCCAATGTACTTATAGCATGCTTTTGGGAAAAAAATCAGAATAGGTATTTCGGCCTCAGACAAGAAATCAAAAGCGATGCCTACGGCAACTGGTGGTCCCCGGCTATTTCCCGTCCAAGTACTGACCGGACTCGACGTTCCATTATGTCAGAGTTTGAACGAGATTGAACGAGATTTGGCCGTACCGTAGTTCTAACAAGGACATTGTACGGCCAAATCACGTTCAATCTCGTTCGATCTCGTTCGAACTCTGACGTAATGGAACGTCGAGTCCGGTCGGTACTTGGACGGGAAATAGCTTGGGACCACCGGATGCCGTAGGCATTACTTTGGATTTCTTGTCTGAGGCCGAAATACCAATTCTGATTTTTTTCCCAAAAGCATGCTATAAGTAGACCACCCAACAGCATCTTTCGCCTATGGCCAATGTACTTATAGCATGCTTTTGGGAAAAAAATCAGAATTGGTATTTCGGCCTCAGACAAGAAATCAAAAGCGATGCCTATGGCAACTGGTGGTCCCCGGCTATTTCCCGTCCAAGTACCGACCGGACTCGACGTTCCATTATGTCAGAGTTCGAACGAGATTGAAGGAGATTTGGCCGTACCGTAGTTCAAACAAGGACATTGTACGGCCAAATCACCTTCAATCTCGTTCGATCTCGTTCGAACTCTGACGTAATGGAACGTCGAGTCCGGTCGGTACTTGGACGGGAAATAGCTTGGGACCACCGGATGCCGTAGGCATTACTTTGGATTTCTTGTCTGAGGCCGAAATACCAATTCTGATTTTTTTTCCAAAAGCATGCTATAAGTGACCACCCAACAGCATCTTTCGCCTATGGCCAATGTACTTATAGCATGCTTTTGGGAAAAAAATCAGAATAGGTATTTCGGCCTCAGACAAGAAATCAAAAGCGATGCCTACAGCAACTGGTGGTCCCCGGCTATTTCCCGTCCAAGTACCGACCGGACTCGACGTTCCATTATGTCAGAGTTCGAACGAGATTGAAGGAGATTCGGCCGTACCGTACTTCAAACAAGGACATTGTACGGCCAAATCACCTTCAATCTCGTTCGATCTCGTTCGAACTCTGACGTAATGGAACGTAGAGTCCGGTCGGTACTTGGACGGGAAATAGCTTGGGACCACCGGATGCCGTAGGCATTACTTTGGATTTCTTGTCTGAGGCCGAAATACCAATTCTGATTTTTTTTCCAAAACCATGCTATAAGTGGACCACCCAACAGCATCTTTCGCCTATGGCCAATGTACTTATAGCATGCTTTTGGGAAAAAAATCAGAATAGGTATTTCGGCCTCAGACAAGAAATCAAAAGCGATGCCTACGGCAACTGGTGGTTCCCGGCTATTTCCCGTCCAAGTACCGACCGGACTCGACGTTCCATTATGTCAGAGTTCGAACGAGATTGAACGAGATTCGGCCGTACCGTACTTCAAACAAGGACATTGTACGGCCAAATCACCTTCAATCTCGTTCGATCTCGTTCGAACTCTGACGTAATGGAACGTCGAGTCCGGTCGGTACTTGGACGGGAAATAGCTTGGGACCACCGGATGCCGTAGGCATTACTTTGGATTTCTTGTCTGAGGCCGAAATACCAATTCTGATATTTTTTCCAAAAGCATGCTATAAGTGGACCACCCAACAGCATCTTTCGCCTATGGCCAATGTACTTATAGCATGCTTTTGGGAAAAAAATCAGAATAGGTATTTCGGCCTCAGACAAGAAATCAAAAGCGATGCCTACGGCAACTGGTGGTCCCCGGCTATTTCCCGTCCAAGTACTGACCGGACTCGACGTTCCATTATGTCAGAGTTCGAACGAGATTGAAGGAGATTTGGCCGTACCGTAGTTCTAACAAGGACATTGTACGGCCAAATCACGTTCAATCTCGTTCGATCTCGTTCGAACTCTGACGTAATGGAACGTCGAGTCCGGTCGGTACTTGGACGGGAAATAGCTTGGGACCACCGGATGCCGTAGGCATTACTTTGGATTTCTTGTCTGAGGCCGAAATACCAATTCTGATTTTTTTCCCAAAAGCATGCTATAAGTAGACCACCCAACAGCATCTTTCGCCTATGGCCAATGTACTTATAGCATGCTTTTGGGAAAAAAATCAGAATTGGTATTTCGGCCTCAGACAAGAAATCAAAAGCGATGCCTATGGCAACTGGTGGTCCCCGGCTATTTCCCGTCCAAGTACCGACCGGACTCGACGTTCCATTATGTCAGAGTTCGAACGAGATTGAAGGAGATTTGGCCGTACCGTAGTTCAAACAAGGACATTGTACGGCCAAATCACCTTCAATCTCGTTCGATCTCGTTCGAACTCTGACGTAATGGAACGTCGAGTCCGGTCGGTACTTGGACGGGAAATAGCTTGGGACCACCGGATGCCGTAGGCATTACTTTGGATTTCTTGTCTGAGGCCGAAATACCAATTCTGATTTTTTTTCCAAAAGCATGCTATAAGTGGACCACCCAACAGCATCTTTCGCCTATGGCCAATGTACTTATAGCATGCTTTTGGGAAAAAAATCAGAATAGGTATTTCGGCCTCAGACAAGAAATCAAAAGCGATGCCTACGGCAACTGGTGGTCCCCGGCTATTTCCCGTCCAAGTACCGACCGGACTCGACGTTCCATTATGTCAGAGTTCGAACGAGATTGAACGAGATTCGGCCGTACCGTACTTCAAACAAGGACATTGTACGGCCAAATCACCTTCAATCTCGTTCGATCTCGTTCGAACTCTGACGTAATGGAACGTCGAGTCCGGTCGGTACTTGGACGGGAAATAGCTTGGGACCACCGGATGCCGTAGGCATTACTTTGGATTTCTTGTCTGAGGCCGAAATACCAATTCTGATTTTTTTTCCAAAAGCATGCTATAAGTGGACCACCCAACAGCATCTTTCGCCTATGGCCAATGTACTTATAGCATGCTTTTGGGAAAAAATCAGAATAGGTATTTCGGCCTCAGACAAGAAATCAAAAGCGATGCCTACGGCAACTGGTGGTCCCCGGCTATTTCCCGTCCAAGTACCGACCGGACTCGACGTTCCATTATGTCAGAGTTCGAACGAGATTGAAGGAGATTCGGCCGTACCGTACTTCAAACAAGGACATTGTACGGCCAAATCACCTTCAATCTCGTTCGATCTCGTTCGAACTCTGACGTAATGGAACGTCGAGTCCGGTCGGTACTTGGACGGGAAATAGCTTGGGACCACCGGATGCCGTAGGCATTACTTTGGATTTCTTGTCTGAGGCCGAAATACCAATTCTGATTTTTTTCCCAAAAGCATGCTATAAGTAGACCACCCAACAGCATCTTTCGCCTATGGCCAATGTACTTATAGCATGCTTTTGGGAAAAAAATCAGAATTGGTATTTCGGCCTCAGACAAGAAATCAAAAGCGATGCCTATGGCAACTGGTGGTCCCCGTCTATTTCCCGTCCAAGTACCGACCGGACTCGACGTTCCATTATGTCAGAGTTCGAACGAGATTGAAGGAGATTTGGCCGTACCGTAGTTCAAACAAGGACATTGTACGGCCAAATCACCTTCAATCTCGTTCGATCTCGTTCGAACTCTGACGTAATGGAACGTCGAGTCCGGTCGGTACTTGGACGGGAAATAGCTTGGGACCACCGGATGCCGTAGGCATTACTTTGGATTTCTTGTCTGAGGCCGAAATACCAATTCTGATTTTTTTCCCAAAAGCATGCTATAAGTGGACCACCCAACAGCATCTTTCGCCTATGGCCAATGTACTTATAGCATGCTTTTGGGAAAAAAATCAGAATAGGTATTTCGGCCTCAGACAAGAAATCAAAAGCGATGCCTACGGCAACTGGTGGTCCCCGGCTATTTCCCGTCCAAGTACCGACCGGACTCGACGTTCCATTATGTCAGAGTTCGAACGAGATTGAACGAGATTCGGCCGTACCGTACTTCAAACAAGGACATTGTACGGCCAAATCACCTTCAATCTCGTTCGATCTCGTTCGAACTCTGACGTAATGGAACGTCGAGTCCGGTCGGTACTTGGACGGGAAATAGCTTGGGACCACCGGATGCCGTAGGCATTACTTTGGATTTCTTGTCTGAGGCCGAAATACCAATTCTGATTTTTTTTCCAAAACCATGCTATAAGTGGACCACCCAACAGCATCTTTCGCCTATGGCCAATGTACTTATAGCATGCTTTTGGGAAAAAAATCAGAATAGGTATTTCGGCCTCAGACAAGAAATCAAAAGCGATGCCTACGGCAACTGGTGGTCCCCGGCTATTTCCCGTCCAAGTACTGACCGGACTCGACGTTCCATTATGTCAGAGTTCGAACGAGATTGAACGAGATTTGGCCGTACCGTAGTTCAAACAAGGACATTGTACGGCCAAATCACCTTCAATCTCGTTCGATCTCGTTCGAACTCTGACGTAATGGAACGTCGAGGCCGGTCGGTACTTGGACGGGAAATAGCTTGGGACCACCGGATGCCGTAGGCATTACTTTGGATTTCTTGTCTGAGGCCGAAATACCAATTCTGATTTTTTTTCCAAAAGCATGCTATAAGTGGACCACCCAACAGCATCTTTCGCCTATGGCCAATGTACTTATAGCATGCTTTTGGGAAAAAAATCAGAATAGGTATTTCGGCCTCAGACAAGAAATCAAAAGCGATGCCTACGGCAACTGGTGGTCCCCGGCTATTTCCCGTCCAAGTACCGACCGGACTCGACGTTCCATTATGTCAGAGTTCGAACGAGATTGAACGAGATTCGGCCGTACCGTACTTCAAACAAGGACATTGTATGGCCAAATCACCTTCAATCTCGTTCGATCTCGTTCGAACTCTGACGTAATGGAACGTCGAGTCCGGTCGGTACTTGGACGGGAAATAGCTTGGGACCACCGGATGCCGTAGGCATTACTTTGGATTTCTTGTCTGAGGCCGAAATACCAATTCTGATTTTTTTTCCAAAAGCATGCTATAAGTGGACCACCCAACAGCATCTTTCGCCTATGGCCAATGTACTTATAGCATGCTTTTGGGAAAAAAAATCAGAATAGGTATTTCGGCCTCAGACAAGAAATCAAAAGCGATGCCTACGGCAACTGGTGGTCCCCGGCTATTTCCCGTCCAAGTACTGACCGGACTCGACGTTCCATTATGTCAGAGTTCGAACGAGATTGAACGAGATTTGGCCGTACCGTAGTTCTAACAAGGACATTGTACGGCCAAATCACCTTCAATCTCGTTCGATCTCGTTCGAACTCTGACGTAATGGAACGTCGAGTCCGGTCGGTACTTGGACGGGAAATAGCTTGGGACCACCGGATGCCGTAGGCATTACTTTGGATTTCTTGTCTGAGGCCGAAATACCAATTCTGATTTTTTTCCCAAAAGCATGCTATAAGTAGACCACCCAACAGCATCTTTCGCCTATGGCCAATGTACTTATAGCATGCTTTTGGGAAAAAAATCAGAATTGGTATTTCGGCCTCAGACAAGAAATCAAAAGCGATGCCTATGGCAACTGGTGGTCCCCGGCTATTTCCCGTCCAAGTACCGACCGGACTCGACGTTCCATTATGTCAGAGTTCGAACGAGATTGAAGGAGATTTGGCCGTACCGCAGTTCAAACAAGGACATTGTACGGCCAAATCACCTTCAATCTCGTTCGATCTCGTTCGAACTCTGACGTAATGGAACGTCGAGTCCGGTCGGTACTTGGACGGGAAATAGCTTGGGACCACCGGATGCCGTAGGCATTACTTTGGATTTCTTGTCTGAGGCCGAAATACCAATTCTGATTTTTTTTCCAAAAGCATGCTATAAGTGGACCACCCAACAGCATCTTTCGCCTATGGCCAATGTACTTATAGCATGCTTTTGGGAAAAAAATCAGAATAGGTATTTCGGCCTCAGACAAGAAATCAAAAGCGATGCCTACGGCAACTGGTGGTCCCCGGCTATTTCCCGTCCAAGTACCGACCGGACTCGACGTTCCATTATGTCAGAGTTCGAACGAGATTGAACGAGATTCGGCCGTACCGTACTTCAAACAAGGACATTGTACGGCCAAATCACCTTCAATCTCGTTCGATCTCGTTCGAACTCTGACGTAATGGAACGTCGAGTCCGGTCGGTACTTGGACGGGAAATAGCTTGGGACCACCGGATGCCGTAGGCATTACTTTGGATTTCTTGTCTGAGGCCGAAATACCAATTCTGATTTTTTTTCCAAAAGCATGCTATAAGTGGACCACCCAACAGCATCTTTCGCCTATGGCCAATGTACTTATAGCATGCTTTTGGGAAAAAAATCAGAATAGGTATTTCGGCCTCAGACAAGAAATCAAAAGCGATGCCTACGGCAACTGGTGGTCCCCGGCTATTTCCCGTCCAAGTACTGACCGGACTCGACGTTCCATTATGTCAGAGTTTGAACGAGATTGAACGAGATTTGGCCGTACCGTAGTTCTAACAAGGACATTGTACGGCCAAATCACGTTCAATCTCGTTCGATCTCGTTCGAACTCTGACGTAATGGAACGTCGAGTCCGGTCGGTACTTGGACGGGAAATAGCTTGGGACCACCGGGTGCCGTAGGCATTACTTTGGATTTCTTGTCTGAGGCCGAAATACCAATTCTGATTTTTTTCCCAAAAGCATGCTATAAGTAGACCACCCAACAGCATCTTTCGCCTATGGCCAATGTACTTATAGCATGCTTTTGGGAAAAAAAATCAGAATTGGTATTTCGGCCTCAGACAAGAAATCAAAAGCGATGCCTATGGCAACTGGTGGTCCCCGGCTATTTCCCGTCCAAGTACCGACCGGACTCGACGTTCCATTATGTCAGAGTTCGAACGAGATTGAAGGAGATTTGGCCGTACCGTAGTTCAAACAAGGACATTGTACGGCCAAATCACCTTCAATCTCGTTCGATCTCGTTCGAACTCTGACGTAATGGAACGTCGAGTCCGGTCGGTACTTGGACGGGAAATAGCTTGGGACCACCGGATGCCGTAGGCATTACTTTGGATTTCTTGTCTGAGGCCGAAATACCAATTCTGATTTTTTTTCCAAAAGCAGGCTATAAGTGGACCACCCAACAGCATCTTTCGCCTATGGCCAATGTACTTATAGCATGCTTTTGGGAAAAAAATCAGAATAGGTATTTCGGCCTCAGACAAGAAATCAAAAGCGATGCCTACGGCAACTGGTGGTCCCCGGCTATTTCCCGTCCAAGTACCGACCGGACTCGACGTTCCATTATGTCAGAGTTCGAACGAGATTGAACGAGATTCGGCCGTACCGTACTTCAAACAAGGACATTGTACGGCCAAATCACGTTCAATCTCGTTCGATCTCGTTCGAACTCTGACGTAATGGAACGTCGAGTCCGGTCGGTACTTGGACGGGAAATAGCTTGGGACCACCGGATGCCGTAGGCATTACTTTGGATTTCTTGTCTGAGGCCGAAATACCAATTCTGATTTTTTTTCCAAAAGCATGCTAAAGTGGACCACCCAACAGCATCTTTCGCCTATGGCCAATGTACTTATAGCATGCTTTTGGGAAAAAAATCAGAATAGGTATTTCGGCCTCAGACAAGAAATCAAAAGCGATGCCTATGGCAACTGGTGGTCCCAAGCTATTTCCCGTCCAAGTACCGACCGGACTCGACGTACCATTATGTCAGAGTTCGAACGAGATCGAACGAGATTTGGCCGTACCGTAGTTCTAACAAGGACATTGTACGGCCAAATCACGTTCAATCTCGTTCGATCTCGTTCGAACTCTGACGTAATGGAACGTCGAGTCCGGTCGGTACTTGGACGGGAAATAGCTTGGGACCACCGGATGCCGTAGGCATTACTTTGGATTTCTTGTCTGAGGCTGTAATACCAATTCTGATTTTTTTCCCAAAAGCATGCTATAAGTAGACCACCCAACAGCATCTTTCGCCTATGGCCAATGTACTTATAGCATGCTTTTGGGAAAAAAATCAGAATTGGTATTTCGGCCTCAGACAAGAAATCAAAAGCGATGCCTACGGCAACTGGTGGTCCCCGGCTATTTCCCGTCCAAGTACTGACCGGACTCGACGTTCCATTATGTCAGAGTTCGAACGAGATTGAACGAGATTTGGCCGTACCGTAGTTCTAACAAGGACATTGTACGGCCAAATCACGTTCAATCTCGTTCGATCTCGTTCGAACTCTGACGTAATGGAACGTCGAGTCCGGTCGGTACTTGGACGGGAAATAGCTTGGGACCACCGGATGCCGTAGGCATTACTTTGGATTTCTTGTCTGAGGCTGAAATACCAATTCTGATTTTTTTCCCAAAAGCATGCTATAAGTAGACCACCCAACAGCATCTTTCGCCTATGGCCAATGTACTTATAGCATGCTTTTGGGAAAAAAATCAGAATTGGTATTTCGGCCTCAGACAAGAAATCAAAAGCGATGCCTATGGCAACTGGTGGTCCCCGGCTATTTCCCGTCCAAGTACCGACCGGACTCGACGTTCCATTATGTCAGAGTTCGAACGAGATTGAAGGAGATTTGGCCGTACCGTAGTTCAAACAAGGACATTGTACGGCCAAATCACCTTCAATCTCGTTCGATCTCGTTCGAACTCTGACGTAATGGAACGTCGAGTCCGGTCGGTACTTGGACGGGAAATAGCTTGGGACCACCGGATGCCGTAGGCATTACTTTGGATTTCTTGTCTGAGGCCGAAATACCAATTCTGATTTTTTTTCCAAAAGCATGCTATAAGTGGACCACCCAACAGCATCTTTCGCCTATGGCCAATGTACTTATAGCATGCTTTTTGGAAAAAAATCAGAATAGGTATTTCGGCCTCAGACAAGAAATCAAAAGCGATGCCTACGGCAACTGGTGGTCCCCGGCTATTTCCCGTCCAAGTACCGACCGGACTCGACGTTCCATTATGTCAGAGTTCGAACGAGATTGAACGAGATTCGGCCGTACCGTACTTCAAACAAGGACATTGTACGGCCAAATCACCTTCAATCTCGTTCGATCTCGTTCGAACTCTGACGTAATGGAACGTCGAGTCCGGTCGGTACTTGGACGGGAAATAGCTTGGGACCACCGGATGCCGTAGGCATTACTTTGGATTTCTTGTCTGAGGCCGAAATACCAATTCTGATTTTTTTTCCAAAAGCATGCTATAAGTGGACCACCCAACAGCATCTTTCGCCTATGGCCAATGTACTTATAGCATGCTTTTGGGAAAAAAATCAGAATAGGTATTTCGGCCTCAGACAAGAAATCAAAAGCGATGCCTACGGCAACTGGTGGTCCCCGGCTATTTCCCGTCCAAGTACTGACCGGACTCGACGTTCCATTATGTCAGAGTTTGAACGAGATTGAACGAGATTTGGCCGTACCGTAGTTCTAACAAGGACATTGTACGGCCAAATCACCTTCAATCTCGTTCGATCTCGTTCGAACTCTGACGTAATGGAACGTCGAGTCCGGTCGGTACTTGGACGGGAAATAGCTTGGGACCACCGGATGCCGTAGGCATTACTTTGGATTTCTTGTCTGAGGCCGAAATACCAATTCTGATTTTTTTCCCAAAAGCATGCTATAAGTAGACCACCCAACAGCATCTTTCGCCTATGGCCAATGTACTTATAGCATGCTTTTGGGAAAAAAATCAGAATTGGTATTTCGGCCTCAGACAAGAAATCAAAAGCGATGCCTATGGCAACTGGTGGTCCCCGGCTATTTCCCGTCCAAGTACCGACCGGACTCGACGTTCCATTATGTCAGAGTTCGAACGAGATTGAAGGAGATTTGGCCGTACCGTAGTTCAAACAAGGACATTGTACGGCCAAATCACCTTCAATCTCGTTCGATCTCGTTCGAACTCTGACGTAATGGAACGTCGAGTCCGGTCGGTACTTGGACGGGAAATAGCTTGGGACCACCGGATGCCGTAGGCATTACTTTGGATTTCTTGTCTGAGGCCGAAATACCAATTCTGATTTTTTTTCCAAAAGCATGCTATAAGTGGACCACCCAACAGCATCTTTCGCCTATGGCCAATGTACTTATAGCATGCTTTTGGGAAAAAATCAGAATAGGTATTTCGGCCTCAGACAAGAAATCAAAAGCGATGCCTACGGCAACTGGTGGTCCCCGGCTATTTCCCGTCCAAGTACCGACCGGACTCGACGTTCCATTATGTCAGAGTTCGAACGAGATTGAACGAGATTCGGCCGTACCGTACTTCAAACAAGGACATTGTACGGCCAAATCACCTTCAATCTCGTTCGAACTCTGACGTAATGGAACGTCGAGTCCGGTCGGTACTTGGACGGGAAATAGCTTGGGACCACCGGATGCCGTAGGCATTACTTTGGATTTCTTGTCTGAGGCCGAAATACCAATTCTGATTTTTTTTCCAAAAGCATGCTATAAGTGACCACCCAACAGCATCTTTCGCCTATGGCCAATGTACTTATAGCATGCTTTTGGGAAAAAAATCAGAATAGGTATTTCGGCCTCAGACAAGAAATCAAAAGCGATGCCTACGGCAACTGGTGGTCCCCGGCTATTTCCCGTCCAAGTACCGACCGGACTCGACGTTCCAATATGTCAGAGTTCGAACGAGATTGAACGAGATTTGGCCGTACCGTAGTTCAAACAAGGACATTGTACGGCCAAATCACCTTCAATCTCGTTCGATCTCGTTCGAACTCTGACGTAATGGAACGTCGAGTCCGGTCGGTACTTGGACGGGAAATAGCTTGGGACCACCGGATGCCGTAGGCATTACTTTGGATTTCTTGTCTGAGGCCGAAATACCAATTCTGATTTTTTTTCCAAAAGCATGCTATAAGTGGACCACCCAACAGCATCTTTCGCCTATGGCCAATGTACTTATAGCATGCTTTTGGGAAAAAAATCAGAACAGGTATTTCGGCCTCAGACAAGAAATCAAAAGCGATGCCTATGGCAACTGGTGGTCCCCGGCTATTTCCCGTCCAAGTACCGACCGGACTCGACGTTCCATTATGTCAGAGTTCGAACGAGATTGAACGAGATTCGGCCGTACCGTACTTCAAACAAGGACATTGTACGGCCAAATCACCTTCAATCTCGTTCGATCTCGTTCGAACTCTGACGTAATGGAACGTCGAGTCCGGTCGGTACTTGGACGGGAAATAGCTTGGGACCACCGGATGCCGTAGGCATTACTTTGGATTTCTTGTCTGAGGCCGAAATACCAATTCTGATTTTTTTTCCAAAAGCATGCTATAAGTGGACCACCCAACAGCATCTTTCGCCTATGGCCAATGTACTTATAGCATGCTTTTGGGGAAAAAATCAGAATAGGTATTTCGGCCTCAGACAAGAAATCAAAAGCGATGCCTACGGCAACTGGTGGTCCCCGGCTATTTCCCGTCCAAGTACTGACCGGACTCGACGTTCCATTATGTCAGAGTTCGAACGAGATTGAACGAGATTTGGCCGTACCGTAGTTCTAACAAGGACATTGTACGGCCAAATCACGTTCAATCTCGTTCGATCTCGTTCGAACTCTGACGTAATGGAACGTCGAGTCCGGTCGGTACTTGGACGGGAAATAGCTTGGGACCACCGGATGCCGTAGGCATTACTTTGGATTTCTTGTCTGAGGCCGAAATACCAATTCTGATTTTTTTTCCAAAAGCATGCTATAAGTGGACCACCCAACAGCATCTTTCGCCTATGGCCAATGTACTTATAGCATGCTTTTGGGAAAAAAATCAGAATAGTTATTTCGGCCTCAGACAAGAAATCAAAAGCGATGCCTACGGCAACTGGTGGTCCCCGGCTATTTCCCGTCCAAGTACTGACCGGACTCGACGTTCCATTATGTCAAAGTTCGAACGAGATTGAACGAGATTTGGCCGTACCGTAGTTCTAACAAGGACATTGTACGGCCAAATCACGTTCAATCTCGTTCGATCTCGTTCGAACTCTGACGTAATGGAACGTCGAGTCCGGTCGGTACTTGGACGGGAAATAGCTTGGGACCACCGGATGCCGTAGGCATTACTTTGGATTTCTTGTCTGAGGCCGAAATACCAATTCTGATTTTTTTTCCCAAAAGCATGCTATAAGTAGACCACCCAACAGCATCTTTCGCCTATGGCCAATGTACTTATAGCATGCTTTTGGAAAAAAAATCAGAATTGGTATTTCGGCCTCAGACAAGAAATCAAAAGCGATGCCTATGGCAACTGGTGGTCTCCGGCTATTTCCCGTCCAAGTACCGACCGGACTCGACGTTCCATTATGTCAGAGTTCGAACGAGATTGAAGGAGATTTGGCCGTACCGTAGTTCAAACAAGGACATTGTACGGCCAAATCAACTTCAATCTCGTTCGATCTCGTTCGAACTCTGACGTAATGGAACGTCGAGTCCGGTCGGTACTTGGACGGGAAATAGCTTGGGACCACCGGATGCCGTAGGCATTACTTTGGATTTCTCGTCTGAGGCCGAAATACCAATTCTGATTTTTTTTCCAAAAGCATGCTATAAGTGGACCACCCAACAGCATCTTTCGCCTATGGCCAATGTACTTATAGCATGCTTTTGGGAAAAAAATCAGAATAGGTATTTCGGCCTCAGACAAGAAATCAAAAGCGATGCCTACGGCAACTGGTGGTCCCCGGCTATTTCCCGTCCAAGTACCGACCGGACTCGACGTTCCATTATGTCAGAGTTCGAACGAGATTGAACGAGATTCGGCCGTACCGTACTTCAAACAAGGACATTGTACGGCCAAATCACCTTCAATCTCGTTCGATCTCGTTCGAACTCTGACGTAATGGAACGTCGAGTCCGGTCGGTACTTGGACGGGAAATAGCTTGGGACCACCGGATGCCGTAGGCATTACTTTGGATTTCTTGTCTGAGGCCGAAATACCAATTCTGATTTTTTTTCCAAAAGCATGCTATAAGTGGACCACCCAACAGCATCTTTCGCCTATGGCCAATGTACTTATAGCATGCTTTTGGGAAAAAAATCAGAATAGGTATTTCGGCCTCAGACAAGAAATCAAAAGCGATGCCTACGGCAACTGGTGGTCCCCGGCTATTTCCCGTCCAAGTACTGACCGGACTCGACGTTCCATTATGTCAGAGTTCGAACGAGATTGAACGAGATTTGGCCGTACCGTAGTTCTAACAAGGACATTGTACGGCCAAATCACGTTCAATCTCGTTCGATCTCGTTCGAACTCTGACGTAATGGAACGTCGAGTCCGGTCGGTACTTGGACGGGAAATAGCTTGGGACCACCGGATGCCGTAGGCATTACTTTGGATTTCTTGTCTGAGGCCGAAATACCAATTCTGATTTTTTTCCCAAAAGCATGCTATAAGTAGACCACCCAACAGCATCTTTCGCCTATGGCCAATGTACTTATAGCATGCTTTTGGGAAAAAAATCAGAATTGGTATTTCGGCCTCAGACAAGAAATCAAAAGCGATGCCGATGGCAACTGGTGGTCCCCGGCTATTTCCCGTCCAAGTACCGACCGGACTCGACGTTCCATTATGTCAGAGTTCGAACGAGATTGAAGGAGATTTGGCCGTACCGTAGTTCAAACAAGGACATTGTACGGCCAAATCACCTTCAATCTCGTTCGATCTCGTTCGAACTCTGACGTAATGGAACGTCGAGTCCGGTCGGTACTTGGACGGGAAATAGCTTGGGACCACCGGATGCCGTAGGCATTACTTTGGATTTCTTGTCTGAGGCCGAAATACCAATTCTGATTTTTTTTCCAAAAGCATGCTATAAGTGGACCACCCAACAGCATCTTTCGCCTATGGCCAATGTACTTATAGCATGCTTTTGGGAAAAAAATCAGAATAGGTATTTCGGCCTCAGACAAGAAATCAAAAGCGATGCCTACGGCAACTGGTGGTCCCCGGCTATTTCCCGTCCAAGTACTGACCGGACTCGACGTTCCATTATGTCAGAGTTCGAACGAGATTGAACGAGATTTGGCCGTACCGTAGTTCTAACAAGGACATTGTACGGCCAAATCACGTTCAATCTCGTTCGATCTCGTTCGAACTCTGACGTAATGGAACGTCGAGTCCGGTCGGTACTTGGACGGGAAATAGCTTGGGACCACCGGATGCCGTAGGCATTACTTTGGATTTCTTGTCTGAGGCCGAAATACCAATTCTGATTTTTTTTCCCAAAGCATGCTATAAGTGGACCACCCAACAGCATCTTTCGCCTATGGCCAATGTACTTATAGCATGCTTTTGGGAAAAAAATCAGAATTGGTATTTCGGCCTCAGACAAGAAATCAAAAGCGATGCCTACGGCAACTGGTGGTCCCCGGCTATTTCCCGTCCAAGTACTGACCGGACTCGACGTTCCATTATGTCAAAGTTCGAACGAGATTGAACGAGATTTGGCCGTACCGTAGTTCTAACAAGGACATTGTACGGCCAAATCACGTTCAATCTCGTTCGATCTCGTTCAAACTCTGACGTAATGGAACGTCGAGTCCGGTCGGTACTTGGACGGGAAATAGCTTGGGACCACCGGATGCCGTAGGCATTACTTTGGATTTCTTGTCTGAGGCCGAAATACCAATTCTGATTTTTTTCCCAAAAGCATGCTATAAGTAGACCACCCAACAGCATCTTTCGCCTATGGCCAATGTACTTATAGCATGCTTTTGGGAAAAAAAATCAGAATTGGTATTTCGGCCTCAGACAAGAAATCAAAAGCGATGCCTATGGCAACTGGTGGTCCCCGGCTATTTCCCGTCCAAGTACCGACCGGACTCGACGTTCCATTATGTCAGAGTTCGAACGAGATTGAAGGAGATTTGGCCGTACCGTAGTTCAAACAAGGACATTGTACGGCCAAATCACCTTCAATCTCGTTCGATCTCGTTCGAACTCTGACGTAATGGAACGTCGAGTCCGGTCGGTACTTGGACGGGAAATAGCTTGGGACCACCGGATGCCGTAGGCATTACTTTGGATTTCTTGTCTGAGGCCGAAATACCAATTCTGATTTTTTTTCCAAAAGCATGCTATAAGTGGACCACCCAACAGCATCTTTCGCCTATGGCCAATGTACTTATAGCATGCTTTTGGGAAAAAAATCAGAATAGGTATTTCGGCCTCAGACAAGAAATCAAAAGCGATGCCTACGGCAACTGGTGGTCCCTGGCTATTTCCCGTCCAAGTACTGACCGGACTCGACGTTCCATTATGTCAGAGTTTGAACGAGATTGAACGAGATTTGGCCGTACCGTAGTTCTAACAAGGACATTGTACGGCCAAATCACGTTCAATCTCGTTCGATCTCGTTCGAACTCTGACGTAATGGAACGTCGAGTCCGGTCGGTACTTGGACGGGAAATAGCTTGGGACCACCGGATGCCGTAGGCATTACTTTGGATTTCTTGTCTGAGGCCGAAATACCAATTCTGATTTTTTTCCCAAAAGCATGCTATAAGTAGACCACCCAACAGCATCTTTCGCCTATGGCCAATGTACTTATAGCATGCTTTTGGGAAAAAAATCAGAATTGGTATTTCGGCCTCAGACAAGAAATCAAAAGCGATGCCTATGGCAACTGGTGGTCCCCGGCTATTTCCCGTCCAAGTACCGACCGGACTCGACGTTCCATTATGTCAGAGTTCGAACGAGATTGAAGGAGATTTGGCCGTACCGTAGTTCAAACAAGGACATTGTACGGCCAAATCACCTTCAATCTCGTTCGATCTCGTTCGAACTCTGACGTAATGGAACGTCGAGTCCGGTCGGTACTTGGACGGGAAATAGCTTGGGACCACCGGATGCCGTAGGCATTACTTTGGATTTCTTGTCTGAGGCCGAAATACCAATTCTGATTTTTTTTCCAAAAGCATGCTATAAGTGGACCACCCAACAGCATCTTTCGCCTATGGCCAATGTACTTATAGCATGCTTTTGGGAAAAAAATCAGAATAGGTATTTCGGCCTCAGACAAGAAATCAAAAGCGATGCCTACGGCAACTGGTGGTCCCCGGCTATTTCCCGTCCAAGTACCGACCGGACTCGACGTTCCATTATGTCAGAGTTCGAACGAGATTGAACGAGATTTGGCCGTACCGTAGTTCAAACAAGGACATTGTACGGCCAAATCACCTTCAATCTCGTTCGATCTCGTTCGAACTCTGACGTAATGGAACGTCGAGTCCGGTCGGTACTTGGACGGGAAATAGCTTGGGACCACTGGATGCCGTAGGCATTGCTTTGGATTTCTTGTCTGAGGCCGAAATACCAATTCTGATTTTTTTTCCAAAAGCATGCTATAAGTGGACCACCCAACAGCATCTTTCGCCTATGGCCAATGTACTTATAGCATGCTTTTGGGAAAAAAATCAGAATAGGTATTTCGGCCTCAGACAAGAAATCAAAAGCGATGCCTACGGCAACTGGTGGTCCCCGGCTATTTCCCGTCCAAGTACCGACCGGACTCGACGTTCCATTATGTCAGAGTTCGAACGAGATTGAACGAGATTCGGCCGTACCGTACTTCAAACAAGGACATTGTACGGCCAAATCACCTTCAATCTCGTTCGATCTCGTTCGAACTCTGACGTAATGGAACGTCGAGTCCGGTCGGTACTTGGACGGGAAATAGCTTGGGACCACCGGATGCCGTAGGCATTACTTTGGATTTCTTGTCTGAGGCCGAAATACCAATTCTGATTTTTTTTCCAAAAGCATGCTATAAGTGGACCACCCAACAGCATCTTTCGCCTATGGCCAATGTACTTATAGCATGCTTTTGGGAAAAAAATCAGAATAGGTATTTCGGCCTCAGACAAGAAATCAAAAGCGATGCCTACGGCAACTGGTGGTCCCCGGCTATTTCCCGTCCAAGTACTGACCGGACTCGACGTTCCATTATGTCAGAGTTCGAACGAGATTGAACGAGATTTGGCCGTACCGTAGTTCTAACAAGGACATTGTACGGCCAAATCACGTTCAATCTCGTTCGATCTCGTTCGAACTCTGACGTAATGGAACGTCGAGTCCGGTCGGTACTTGGACGGGAAATAGCTTGGGACCACCGGATGCCGTAGGCATTACTTTGGATTTCTTGTCTGAGGCCGAAATACCAATTCTGATTTTTTTTCCAAAAGCATGCTATAAGTGGACCACCCAACAGCATCTTTCGCCTATGGCCAATGTACTTATAGCATGCTTTTGGGAAAAAAATCAGAATAGTTATTTCGGCCTCAGACAAGAAATCAAAAGCGATGCCTACGGCAACTGGTGGTCCCCGGCTATTTCCCGTCCAAGTACTGACCGGACTCGACGTTCCATTATGTCAAAGTTCGAACGAGATTGAACGAGATTTGGCCGTACCGTAGTTCTAACAAGGACATTGTACGGCCAAATCACGTTCAATCTCGTTCGATCTCGTTCGAACTCTGACGTAATGGAACGTCGAGTCCGGTCGGTACTTGGACGGGAAATAGCTTGGGACCACCGGATGCCGTAGGCATTACTTTGGATTTCTTGTCTGAGGCCGAAATACCAATTCTGATTTTTTTTCCAAAAGCATGCTATAAGTGGACCACCCAACAGCATCTTTCGCCTATGGCCAATGTACTTATAGCATGCTTTTGGGAAAAAAATCAGAATAGTTATTTCGGCCTCAGACAAGAAATCAAAAGCGATGCCTACGGCAACTGGTGGTCCCCGGCTATTTCCCGTCCAAGTACTGACCGGACTCGACGTTCCATTATGTCAAAGTTCGAACGAGATTGAACGAGATTTGGCCGTACCGTAGTTCTAACAAGGACATTGTACGGCCAAATCACGTTCAATCTCGTTCGATCTCGTTCGAACTCTGACGTAATGGAACGTCGAGTCCGGTCGGTACTTGGACGGGAAATAGCTTGGGACCACCGGATGCCGTAGGCATTACTTTGGATTTCTTGTCTGAGGCCGAAATACCAATTCTGATTTTTTTCCCAAAAGCATGCTATAAGTAGACCACCCAACAGCATCTTTCGCCTATGGCCAATGTACTTATAGCATGCTTTTGGGAAAAAAATCAGAATAGGTATTTCGGCCTCAGACAAGAAATCAAAAGCGATGCCTACGGCAACTGGTGGTCCCCGGCTATTTCCCGTCCAAGTACTGACCGGACTCGACGTTCCATTATGTCAGAGTTCGAACGAGATTGAACGAGATTTGGCCGTACCGTAGTTCAAACAAGGACATTGTACGGCCAAATCACCTTCAATCTCGTTCGATCTCGTTCGAACTCTGACGTAATGGAACGTCGAGTCCGGTCGGTACTTGGACGGGAAATAGCTTGGGACCACCGGATGCCGTAGGCATTACTTTGGATTTCTTGTCTGAGGCCGAAATACCAATTCTGATTTTTTTCCCAAAAGCATGCTATAAGTAGACCACCCAACAGCATCTTTCGCCTATGGCCAATGTACTTATAGCATGCTTTTGGGAAAAAAAATCAGAATTGGTATTTCGGCCTCAGACAAGAAATCAAAAGCGATGCCTATGGCAACTGGTGGTCCCCGGCTATTTCCCGTCCAAGTACCGACCGGACTCGACGTTCCATTATGTCAGAGTTCGAACGAGATTGAACGAGATTTGGCCGTACCGTAGTTCAAACAAGGACATTGTACGGCCAAATCACCTTCAATCTCGTTCGATCTCGTTCGAACTCTGACGTAATGGAACGTCGAGTCCGGTCGGTACTTGGACGGGAAATAGCTTGGGACCACCGGATGCCGTAGGCATTACTTTGGATTTCTTGTCTGAGGCCGAAATACCAATTCTGATTTTTTTTCCAAAAGCATGCTATAAGTGGACCACCCAACAGCATCTTTCGCCTATGGCCAATGTACTTATAGCATGCTTTTGGGAAAAAAATCAGAATAGGTATTTCGGCCTCAGACAAGAAATCAAAAGCGATGCCTACGGCAACTGGTGGTCCCCGGCTATTTCCCGTCCAAGTACCGACCGGACTCGACGTTCCATTATGTCAGAGTTCGAACGAGATTGAAGGAGATTCGGCCGTACCGTACTTCAAACAAGGACATTGTACGGCCAAATCACCTTCAATCTCGTTCGATCTCGTTCGAACTCTGACGTAATGGAACGTCGAGTCCGGTCGGTACTTGGACGGGAAATAGCTTGGGACCACCGGATGCCGTAGGCATTACTTTGGATTTCTTGTCTGAGGCCGAAATACCAATTCTGATTTTTTTTCCAAAAGCATGCTATAAGTGGACCACCCAACAGCATCTTTCGCCTATGGCCAATGTACTTATAGCATGCTTTTGGGAAAAAAATCAGAATAGTTATTTCGGCCTCAGACAAGAAATCAAAAGCGATGCCTACGGCAACTGGTGGTCCCCGGCTATTTCCCGTCCAAGTACTGACCGGACTCGACGTTCCATTATGTCAAAGTTCGAACGAGATTGAACGAGATTTGGCCGTACCGTAGTTCTAACAAGGACATTGTACGGCCAAATCACGTTCAATCTCGTTCGATCTCGTTCGAACTCTGACGTAATGGAACGTCGAGTCCGGTCGGTACTTGGACGGGAAATAGCTTGGGACCACCGGATGCCGTAGGCATTACTTTGGATTTCTTGTCTGAGGCCGAAATACCAATTCTGATTTTTTTTCCAAAAGCATGCTATAAGTGGACCACCCAACAGCATCTTTCGCCTATGGCCAATGTACTTATAGCATGCTTTTGGGAAAAAAATCAGAATAGTTATTTCGGCCTCAGACAAGAAATCAAAAGCGATGCCTACGGCAACTGGTGGTCCCCGGCTATTTCCCGTCCAAGTACTGACCGGACTCGACGTTCCATTATGTCAAAGTTAGAACGAGATTGAACGAGATTTGGCCGTACCGTAGTTCTAACAAGGACATTGTACGGCCAAATCACGTTCAATCTCGTTCGATCTCGTTCGAACTCTGACGTAATGGAACGTCGAGTCCGGTCGGTACTTGGACGGGAAATAGCTTGGGACCACCGGATGCCGTAGGCATTACTTTGGATTTCTTGTCTGAGGCCGAAATACCAATTCTGATTTTTTTCCCAAAAGCACGCTATAAGTAGACCACCCAACAGCATCTTTCACCTATGGCCAATGTACTTATATCATGCTTTTGGGAAAAAAATCAGAATTGGTATTTCGGCCTCAGACAAGAAATCAAAAGCGATGCCTACGGCAACTGGTGGTCCACGGCTATTTCCCGTCCAAGTACCGACCGGACTCGACGTTCCATTATGTCAGAGTTCGAACGAGATTGAACGAGATTTGGCCGTACCGTAGTTCTAACAAGGACATTGTACGGCCAAATCACGTTCAATCTCGTTCGATCTCGTTCGAACTCTGACGTAATGGAACGTCGAGTCCGGTCGGTACTTGGACGGGAAATAGCTTGGGACCACCGGATGCCGTAGGCATTACTTTGGATTTCTTGTCTGAGGCCGAAATACCAATTCTGATTTTTTTCCCAAAAGCATGCTATAAGTAGACCACCCAACAGCATCTTTCGCCTATGGCCAATGTACTTAAAGCATGCTTTTGGGAAAAAAAATCAGAATTGGTATTTCGGCCTCAGACAAGAAATCAAAAGCGATGCCTATGGCAACTGGTGGTCCCCGGCTATTTCCCGTCCAAGTACCGACCGGACTCGACGTTCCATTATGTCAGAGTTCGAACGAGATTGAAGGAGATTTGGCCGTACCGTAGTTCAAACAAGGACATTGTACGGCCAAATCACCTTCAATCTCGAGTCCGGTCGGTACTTGGACGGGAAATAGCTTGGGACCACCGGATGCCGTAGGCATTACTTTGGATTTCTTGTCTGAGGCCGAAATACCAATTCTGATTTTTTTTCCAAAAGCATGCTATAAGTGGACCACCCAACAGCATCTTTCGCCTATGGCCAATGTACTTATAGCATGCTTTTGGGAAAAAAATCAGAATAGGTATTTCGGCCTCAGACAAGAAATCAAAAGCGATGCCTACGGCAACTGGTGGTCCCCGGCTATTTCCCGTCCAAGTACTGACCGGACTCGACGTTCCATTATGTCAGAGTTCGAACGAGATTGAACGAGATTTGGCCGTACCGTAGTTCTAACAAGGACATTGTACGGCCAAATCACGTTCAATCTCGTTCGATCTCGTTCGAACTCTGACGTAATGGAACGTCGAGTCCGGTCGGTACTTGGACGGGAAATAGCTTGGGACCACCGGATGCCGTAGGCATTACTTTGGATTTCTTGTCTGAGGCGGAAATACCAATTTTGATTTTTTTCCCAAAAGCGTGCTATAAGTAGACCACCCAACAGCATCTTTCGCCTATGGCCAATGTACTTATAGCATGCTTTTGGGAAAAAAATCAGAATTGGTATTTCGGCCTCAGACAAGAAATCAAAAGCGATGCCTATGGCAACTGGTGGTCCCCGGCTATTTCCCGTCCAAGTACCGACCGGACTCGACGTTCCATTATGTCAGAGTTCGAACGAGATTGAAGGAGATTTGGCCGTACCGTAGTTCAAACAAGGACATTGTACGGCCAAATCACCTTCAATCTCGTTCGATCTCGTTCGAACTCTGACGTAATGGAACGTCGAGTCCGGTCGGTACTTGGACGGGAAATAGCTTGGGACCACCGGATGCCGTAGGCATTACTTTGGATTTCTTGTCTGAGGCCGAAATACCAATTCTGATTTTTTTTCCAAAAGCATGCTATAAGTGGACCACCCAACAGCATCTTTCGCCTATGGCCAATGTACTTATAGCATGCTTTTGGGAAAAAAATCAGAATAGGTATTTCGGCCTCAGACAAGAAATCAAAAGCGATGCCTACGGCAACTGGTGGTCCCCGGCTATTTCCCGTCCAAGTACTGACCGGACTCGACGTTCCATTATGTCAGAGTTCGAACGAGATTGAACGAGATTTGGCCGTACCGTAGTTCTAACAAGGACATTGTACGGCCAAATCACGTTCAATCTCGTTCGATCTCGTTCGAACTCTGACGTAATGGAACGTCGAGTCCGGTCGGTACTTGGACGGGAAATAGCTTGGGACCACCGGATGCCGTAGGCATTACTTTGGATTTCTTGTCTGAGGCCGAAATACCAATTCTGATTTTTTTCCCAAAAGCATGCTATAAGTAGACCACCCAACAGCATCTTTCGCCTATGGCCAATGTACTTATAGCATGCTTTTGGGAAAAAAATCAGAATTGGTATTTCGGCCTCAGACAAGAAATCAAAAGCGATGCCTATGGCAACTGGTGGTCCCCGGCTATTTCCCGTCCAAGTACCGACCGGACTCGACGTTCCATTATGTCAGAGTTCGAACGAGATTGAACGAGATTTGGCCGTACCGTAGTTCAAACAAGGACATTGTACGGCCAAATCACCTTCAATCTCGTTCGATCTCGTTCGAACTCTGACGTAATGGAACGTCGAGTCCGGTCGGTACTTGGACGGGAAATAGCTTGGGACCACCGGATGCCGTAGGCATTACTTTGGATTTCTTGTCTGAGGCCGAAATACCAATTCTGATTTTTTTCCCAAAAGCATGCTATAAGTGGACCACCCAACAGCATCTTTCGCCTATGGCCAATGTACTTATAGCATGCTTTTGGGAAAAAAATCAGAATTGGTATTTCGGCCTCAGACAAGAAATCAAAAGCGATGCCTATGGCAACTGGTGGTCCCCGGCTATTTCCCGTCCAAGTACCGACCGGACTCGACGTTCCATTATGTCAGAGTTCGAACGAGATTGAACGAGATTTGGCCGTACCGTAGTTCAAACAAGGACATTGTACGGCCAAATCACCTTCAATCTCGTTCGATCTCGTTCGAACTCTGACGTAATGGAACGTCGAGTCCGGTCGGTACTTGGACGGGAAATAGCTTGGGACCACCGGATGCCGTAGGCATTACTTTGGATTTCTTGTCTGAGGCCGAAATACCAATTCTGATTTTTTTCCCAAAAGCATGCTATAAGTAGACCACCCAACAGCATCTTTCGCCTATGGCCAATGTACTTATAGCATGCTTTTGGGAAAAAAATCAGAATTGGTATTTCGGCCTCAGACAAGAAATCAAAAGCGATGCCTATGGCAACTGGTGGTCCCCGGCTATTTCCCGTCCAAGTACCGACCGGACTCGACGTTCCATTATGTCAGAGTTCGAACGAGATTGAACGAGATTTGGCCGTACCGTAGTTCAAACAAGGACATTGTACGGCCAAATCACCTTCAATCTCGTTCGATCTCGTTCGAACTCTGACGTAATGGAACGTCGAGTCCGGTCGGTACTTGGACGGGAAATAGCTTGGGACCACCGGATGCCGTAGGCATTACTTTGGATTTCTTGTCTGAGGCCGAAATACCAATTCTGATTTTTTTCCCAAAAGCATGCTATAAGTAGACCACCCAACAGCATCTTTCGCCTATGGCCAATGTACTTATAGCATGCTTTTGGGAAAAAAATCAGAATTGGTATTTCGGCCTCAGACAAGAAATCAAAAGCGATGCCTATGGCAACTGGTGGTCCCCGGCTATTTCCCGTCCAAGTACCGACCGGACTCGACGTTCCATTATGTCAGAGTTCGAACGAGATTGAAGGAGATTTGGCCGTACCGTAGTTCAAACAAGGACATTGTACGGCCAAATCACCTTCAATCTCGTTCGATCTCGTTCGAACTCTGACGTAATGGAACGTCGAGTCCGGTCGGTACTTGGACGGGAAATAGCTTGGGACCACCGGATGCCGTAGGCATTACTTTGGATTTCTTGTCTGAGGCCGAAATACCAATTCTGATTTTTTTTCCAAAAGCATGCTATAAGTGGACCACCCAACAGCATCTTTCGCCTATGGCCAATGTACTTATAGCATGCTTTTGGGAAAAAAATCAGAATAGGTATTTCGGCCTCAGACAAGAAATCAAAAGCGATGCCTACGGCAACTGGTGGTCCCCGGCTATTTCCCGTCCAAGTACTGACCGGACTCGACGTTCCATTATGTCAGAGTTCGAACGAGATTGAACGAGATTTGGCCGTACCGTAGTTCTAACAAGGACATTGTACGGCCAAATCACGTTCAATCTCGTTCGATCTCGTTCGAACTCTGACGTAATGGAACGTCGAGTCCGGTCGGTACTTGGACGGGAAATAGCTTGGGACCACCGGATGCCGTAGGCATTACTTTGGATTTCTTGTCTGAGGCCGAAATACCAATTCTGATTTTTTTTCCCAAAAGCATGCTATAAGTAGACCACCCAACAGCATCTTTCGCCTATGGCCAATGTACTTATAGCATGCTTTTGGGAAAAAAATCAGAATTGGTATTTCGGCCTCAGACAAGAAATCAAAAGCGATGCCTATGGCAACTGGTGGTCCCCGGCTATTTCCCGTCCAAGTACCGACCGGACTCGACGTTCCATTATGTCAGAGTTCGAACGAGATTGAACGAGATTTGGCCGTACCGTAGTTCAAACAAGGACATTGTACGGCCAAATCACCTTCAATCTCGTTCGATCTCGTTCGAACTCTGACGTAATGGAACGTCGAGTCCGGTCGGTACTTGGACGGGAAATAGCTTGGGACCACCGGATGCCGTAGGCATTACTTTGGATTTCTTGTCTGAGGCCGAAATACCAATTCTGATTTTTTTTCCAAAAGCATGCTATAAGTGGACCACCCAACAGCATCTTTCGCCTATGGCCAATGTACTTATAGCATGCTTTTGGGAAAAAAATCAGAATAGGTATTTCGGCCTCAGACAAGAAATCAAAAGCGATGCCTACGGCAACTGGTGGTCCCCGGCTATTTCCCGTCCAAGTACTGACCGGACTCGACGTTCCATTATGTCAGAGTTCGAACGAGATTGAACGGAGATTTGGCCGTACCGTAGTTCTAACAAGGACATTGTACGGCCAAATCACGTTCAATCTCGTTCGATCTCGTTCGAACTCTGACGTAATGGAACGTCGAGTCCGGTCGGTACTTGACGGGAAATAGCTTGGGACCACCGGATGCCGTAAGCATTACTTTGGATTTCTTGTCTGAGGCCGAAATGCCAATTCTGATTTTTTTTCCCAAAAGCATGCTATAAGTAGACCACCCAACAGCATCTTTCGCCTATGGCCAATGTACTTATAGCATGCTTTTGGGAAAAAAATCAGAATTGGTATTTCGGCCTCAGACAAGGAATCAAAAGCGATGCCTATGGCAACTGGTGGTCCCCGGCTATTTCCCGTCCAAGTACCGACCGGACTCGACGTTCCATTATGTCAGAGTTCGAACGAGATTGAACGAGATTTGGCCGTACCGTAGTTCAAACAAGGACATTGTACGGCCAAATCACCTTCAATCTCGTTCGATCTCGTTCGAACTCTGACGTAATGGAACGTCGAGTCCGGTCGGTACTTGGACGGGAAATAGCTTGGGACCACCGGATGCCGTAGGCATTACTTTGGATTTCTTGTCTGAGGCCGAAATACCAATTCTGATTTTTTTCCCAAAAGCATGCTATAAGTAGACCACCCAACAGCATCTTTCGCCTATGGCCAATGTACTTATAGCATGCTTTTGGGAAAAAAATCAGAATTGGTATTTCGGCCTCAGACAAGAAATCAAAAGCGATGCCTATGGCAACTGGTGGTCCCCGGCTATTTCCCGTCCAAGTACCGACCGGACTCGACGTTCCATTATGTCAGAGTTCGAACGAGATTGAACGAGATTTGGCCGTACCGTAGTTCAAACAAGGACATTGTACGGCCAAATCACCTTCAATCTCGTTCGATCTCGTTCGAACTCTGACGTAATGGAACGTCGAGTCCGGTCGGTACTTGGACGGGAAATAGCTTGGGACCACCGGATGCCGTAGGCATTACTTTGGACTTCTTGTCTGAGGCCGAAATACCAATTCTGATTTTTTTCCCAAAAGCATGCTATAAGTAGACCACCCAACAGCATCTTTCGCCTATGGCCAATGTACTTATAGCATGCTTTTGGGAAAAAAATCAGAATTGGTATTTCGGCCTCAGACAAGAAATCAAAAGCGATGCCTATGGCAACTGGTGGTCCCCGGCTATTTCCCGTCCAAGTACCGACCGGACTCGACGTTCCATTATGTCAGAGTTCGAACGAGATTGAACGAGATTTGGCCGTACCGTAGTTCAAACAAGGACATTGTACGGCCAAATCACCTTCAATCTCGTTCGATCTCGTTCGAACTCTGACGTAATGGAACGTCGAGTCCGGTCGGTACTTGGACGGGAAATAGCTTGGGACCACCGGATGCCGTAGGCATTACTTTGGATTTCTTGTCTGAGGCCGAAATACCAATTCTGATTTTTTTTCCAAAAGCATGCTATAAGTGGACCACCCAACAGCATCTTTCGCCTATGGCCAATGTACTTATAGCATGCTTTTGGAAAAAAAATCAGAATAGGTATTTCGGCCTCAGACAAGAAATCAAAAGCGATGCCTACGGCAACTGGTGGTCCCCGGCTATTTCCCGTCCAAGTACTGACCGGACTCGACGTTCCATTATGTCAGAGTTCGAACGAGATTGAACGAGATTTGGCCGTACCGTAGTTCTAACAAGGACATTGTACGGCCAAATCACCTTCAATCTCGTTCGATCTCGTTCGAACTCTGACGTAATGGAACGTCGAGTCCGGTCGGTACTTGGACGGGAAATAGCTTGGGACCACCGGATGCCGTAGGCATTACTTTGGATTTCTTGTCTGAGGCCGAAATACCAATTCTGATTTTTTTTCCAAAAGCATGCTATAAGTACATTGGCCATAGGCGAAAGATGCTGTTGGGTGGTCCACTTATAGCATGCTTTTGGAAAACAAATCAGAATTGGTATTTCGGCCTCAGACAAGAAATCCAAAGTAATGCCTACGGCATCCGGTGGTCCCAAGCTATTTCCCGTCCAAGTACCGACCGGACTCGACGTTCCATTACGTCAGAGTTCGAACGAGATCGAACGAGATTGAAGGTGATTTGGCCGTACAATGTCCTTGTTTGAACTACGGTACGGCCAAATCTCGTTCAATCATATGCATCGCTTTTGATTTCTTGTCTGAGGCCGAAATACCAATCCTGATTTTTTTTCCCAAAAGCATGCTATAAGTAGACCACCCAACAGCATCTTTCGCCTATGGCCAATGTACTTATAGCATGCTTTTGGGAAAAAAATCAGGATTGGTATTTCGGCCTCAGACAAGAAATCAAAAGCGATGCCTATGGCAACTGGTGGTCCACGGCTATTTCCCGTCCAAGTACCGACCGGACTCGACGTTCCATTATGTCAGAGTTCGAACGAGATTGAACGAGATTTGGCCGTACCGTAGTTCAAACAAGGACATTGTACGGCCAAATCACGTTCAATCTCGTTCGATCTCGTTCGAACTCTGACGTAATGGAACGTCGAGTCCGGTCGGTACTTGGACGGGAAATAGCTTGGGACCACCGGATGCCGTAGGCATTACTTTGGATTTCTTGTCTGAGGCCGAAATACCAATTCTGATTTTTTTCCCAAAAGCATGCTATAAGTAGACCACCCAACAGCATCTTTCGCCTATGGCCAATGTACTTATAGCATGCTTTTGGGAAAAAAATCAGAATTGGCATTTCGGCCTCAGACAAGAAATCAAAAGCGATGCCTATGGCAACTGGTGGTCCCCGGCTATTTCCCGTCCAAGTACCGACCGGACTCGACGTTCCATTATGTCAGAGTTCGAACGAGATTGAACGAGATTTGGCCGTACCGTAGTTCAAACAAGGACATTGTACGGCCAAATCACCTTCAATCTCGTTCGATCTCGTTCGAACTCTGACGTAATGGAACGTCGAGTCCGGTCGGTACTTGGACGGGAAATAGCTTGGGACCACCGGATGCCGTAGGCATTACTTTGGATTTCTTGTCTGAGGCCGAAATACCAATTCTGATTTTTTTCCCAAAAGCATGCTATAAGTAGACCACCCAACAGCATCTTTCGCCTATGGCCAATGTACTTATAGCATGCTTTTGGGAAAAAAATCAGAATTGGTATTTCGGCCTCAGACAAGAAATCAAAAGCGATGCCTATGGCAACTGGTGGTCCCCGGCTATTTCCCGTCCAAGTACCGACCGGACTCGACGTTCCATTATGTCAGAGTTCGAACGAGATTGAACGAGATTTGGCCGTACCGTAGTTCAAACAAGGACATTGTACGGCCAAATCACCTTCAATCTCGTTCGATCTCGTTCGAACTCTGACGTAATGGAACGTCGAGTCCGGTCGGTACTTGGACGGGAAATAGCTTGGGACCACCGGATGCCGTAGGCATTACTTTGGATTTCTTGTCTGAGGCCGAAATACCAATTCTGATTTTTTTCCCAAAAGCATGCTATAAGTAGACCACCCAACAGCATCTTTCGCCTATGGCCAATGTACTTATAGCATGCTTTTGGGAAAAAAATCAGAATTGGTATTTCGGCCTCAGACAAGAAATCAAAAGCGATGCCTATGGCAACTGGTGGTCCCCGGCTATTTCCCGTCCAAGTACCGACCGGACTCGACGTTCCATTATGTCAGAGTTCGAACGAGATTGAACGAGATTTGGCCGTACCGTAGTTCAAACAAGGACATTGTACGGCCAAATCACCTTCAATCTCGTTCGATCTCGTTCGAACTCTGACGTAATGGAACGTCGAGTCCGGTCGGTACTTGGACGGGAAATAGCTTGGGACCACCGGATGCCGTAGGCATTACTTTGGATTTCTTGTCTGAGGCCGAAATACCAATTCTGATTTTTTTCCCAAAAGCATGCTATAAGTAGACCACCCAACAGCATCTTTCGCCTATGGCCAATGTACTTATAGCATGCTTTTGGGAAAAAAATCAGAATTGGTATTTCGGCCTCAGACAAGAAATCAAAAGCGATGCCTATGGCAACTGGTGGTCCCCGGCTATTTCCCGTCCAAGTACCGACCGGACTCGACGTTCCATTATGTCAGAGTTCGAACGAGATTGAACGAGATTTGGCCGTACCGTAGTTCAAACAAGGACATTGTACGGCCAAATCACCTTCAATCTCGTTCGATCTCGTTCGAACTCTGACGTAATGGAACGTCGAGTCCGGTCGGTACTTGGACGGGAAATAGCTTGGGACCACCGGATGCCGTAGGCATTACTTTGGATTTCTTGTCTGAGGCCGAAATACCAATTCTGATTTTTTTCCCAAAAGCATGCTATAAGTAGACCACCCAACAGCATCTTTCGCCTATGGCCAATGTACTTATAGCATGCTTTTGGGAAAAAAATCAGAATTGGTATTTCGGCCTCAGACAAGAAATCAAAAGCGATGCCTATGGCAACTGGTGGTCCCCGGCTATTTCCCGTCCAAGTACCGACCGGACTCGACGTTCCATTATGTCAGAGTTCGAACGAGATTGAACGAGATTTGGCCGTACCGTAGTTCAAACAAGGACATTGTACGGCCAAATCACCTTCAATCTCGTTCGATCTCGTTCGAACTCTGACGTAATGGAACGTCGAGTCCGGTCGGTACTTGGACGGGAAATAGCTTGGGACCACCGGATGCCGTAGGCATTACTTTGGATTTCTTGTCTGAGGCCGAAATACCAATTCTGATTTTTTTCCCAAAAGCATGCTATAAGTAGACCACCCAACAGCATCTTTCGCCTATGGCCAATGTACTTATAGCATGCTTTTGGGAAAAAAATCAGAATTGGTATTTCGGCCTCAGACAAGAAATCAAAAGCGATGCCTATGGCAACTGGTGGTCCCCGGCTATTTCCCGTCCAAGTACCGACCGGACTCGACGTTCCATTATGTCAGAGTTCGAACGAGATTGAACGAGATTTGGCCGTACCGTAGTTCAAACAAGGACATTGTACGGCCAAATCACCTTCAATCTCGTTCGATCTCGTTCGAACTCTGACGTAATGGAACGTCGAGTCCGGTCGGTACTTGGACGGGAAATAGCTTGGGACCACCGGATGCCGTAGGCATTACTTTGGATTTCTTGTCTGAGGCCGAAATACCAATTCTGATTTTTTTCCCAAAAGCATGCTATAAGTAGACCACCCAACAGCATCTTTCGCCTATGGCCAATGTACTTATAGCATGCTTTTGGGAAAAAAATCAGAATTGGTATTTCGGCCTCAGACAAGAAATCAAAAGCGATGCCTATGGCAACTGGTGGTCCCCGGCTATTTCCCGTCCAAGTACCGACCGGACTCGACGTTCCATTATGTCAGAGTTCGAACGAGATTGAACGAGATTTGGCCGTACCGTAGTTCAAACAAGGACATTGTACGGCCAAATCACCTTCAATCTCGTTCGATCTCGTTCGAACTCTGACGTAATGGAACGTCGAGTCCGGTCGGTACTTGGACGGGAAATAGCTTGGGACCACCGGATGCCGTAGGCATTACTTTGGATTTCTTGTCTGAGGCCGAAATACCAATTCTGATTTTTTTCCCAAAAGCATGCTATAAGTAGACCACCCAACAGCATCTTTCGCCTATGGCCAATGTACTTATAGCATGCTTTTGGGAAAAAAATCAGAATTGGTATTTCGGCCTCAGACAAGAAATCAAAAGCGATGCCTATGGCAACTGGTGGTCCCCGGCTATTTCCCGTCCAAGTACCGACCGGACTCGACGTTCCATTATGTCAGAGTTCGAACGAGATTGAACGAGATTTGGCCGTACCGTAGTTCAAACAAGGACATTGTACGGCCAAATCACCTTCAATCTCGTTCGATCTCGTTCGAACTCTGACGTAATGGAACGTCGAGTCCGGTCGGTACTTGGACGGGAAATAGCTTGGGACCACCGGATGCCGTAGGCATTACTTTGGATTTCTTGTCTGAGGCCGAAATACCAATTCTGATTTTTTTCCCAAAAGCATGCTATAAGTAGACCACCCAACAGCATCTTTCGCCTATGGCCAATGTACTTATAGCATGCTTTTGGGAAAAAAATCAGAATTGGTATTTCGGCCTCAGACAAGAAATCAAAAGCGATGCCTATGGCAACTGGTGGTCCCCGGCTATTTCCCGTCCAAGTACCGACCGGACTCGACGTTCCATTATGTCAGAGTTCGAACGAGATTGAACGAGATTTGGCCGTACCGTAGTTCAAACAAGGACATTGTACGGCCAAATCACCTTCAATCTCGTTCGATCTCGTTCGAACTCTGACGTAATGGAACGTCGAGTCCGGTCGGTACTTGGACGGGAAATAGCTTGGGACCACCGGATGCCGTAGGCATTACTTTGGATTTCTTGTCTGAGGCCGAAATACCAATTCTGATTTTTTTCCCAAAAGCATGCTATAAGTAGACCACCCAACAGCATCTTTCGCCTATGGCCAATGTACTTATAGCATGCTTTTGGGAAAAAAATCAGAATTGGTATTTCGGCCTCAGACAAGAAATCAAAAGCGATGCCTATGGCAACTGGTGGTCCCCGGCTATTTCCCGTCCAAGTACCGACCGGACTCGACGTTCCATTATGTCAGAGTTCGAACGAGATTGAACGAGATTTGGCCGTACCGTAGTTCAAACAAGGACATTGTACGGCCAAATCACCTTCAATCTCGTTCGATCTCGTTCGAACTCTGACGTAATGGAACGTCGAGTCCGGTCGGTACTTGGACGGGAAATAGCTTGGGACCACCGGATGCCGTAGGCATTACTTTGGATTTCTTGTCTGAGGCCGAAATACCAATTCTGATTTTTTTCCCAAAAGCATGCTATAAGTAGACCACCCAACAGCATCTTTCGCCTATGGCCAATGTACTTATAGCATGCTTTTGGGAAAAAAATCAGAATTGGTATTTCGGCCTCAGACAAGAAATCAAAAGCGATGCCTATGGCAACTGGTGGTCCCCGGCTATTTCCCGTCCAAGTACCGACCGGACTCGACGTTCCATTATGTCAGAGTTCGAACGAGATTGAACGAGATTTGGCCGTACCGTAGTTCAAACAAGGACATTGTACGGCCAAATCACCTTCAATCTCGTTCGATCTCGTTCGAACTCTGACGTAATGGAACGTCGAGTCCGGTCGGTACTTGGACGGGAAATAGCTTGGGACCACCGGATGCCGTAGGCATTACTTTGGATTTCTTGTCTGAGGCCGAAATACCAATTCTGATTTTTTTCCCAAAAGCATGCTATAAGTAGACCACCCAACAGCATCTTTCGCCTATGGCCAATGTACTTATAGCATGCTTTTGGGAAAAAAATCAGAATTGGTATTTCGGCCTCAGACAAGAAATCAAAAGCGATGCCTATGGCAACTGGTGGTCCCCGGCTATTTCCCGTCCAAGTACCGACCGGACTCGACGTTCCATTATGTCAGAGTTCGAACGAGATTGAACGAGATTTGGCCGTACCGTAGTTCAAACAAGGACATTGTACGGCCAAATCACCTTCAATCTCGTTCGATCTCGTTCGAACTCTGACGTAATGGAACGTCGAGTCCGGTCGGTACTTGGACGGGAAATAGCTTGGGACCACCGGATGCCGTAGGCATTACTTTGGATTTCTTGTCTGAGGCCGAAATACCAATTCTGATTTTTTTCCCAAAAGCATGCTATAAGTAGACCACCCAACAGCATCTTTCGCCTATGGCCAATGTACTTATAGCATGCTTTTGGGAAAAAAATCAGAATTGGTATTTCGGCCTCAGACAAGAAATCAAAAGCGATGCCTATGGCAACTGGTGGTCCCCGGCTATTTCCCGTCCAAGTACCGACCGGACTCGACGTTCCATTATGTCAGAGTTCGAACGAGATTGAACGAGATTTGGCCGTACCGTAGTTCAAACAAGGACATTGTACGGCCAAATCACCTTCAATCTCGTTCGATCTCGTTCGAACTCTGACGTAATGGAACGTCGAGTCCGGTCGGTACTTGGACGGGAAATAGCTTGGGACCACCGGATGCCGTAGGCATTACTTTGGATTTCTTGTCTGAGGCCGAAATACCAATTCTGATTTTTTTCCCAAAAGCATGCTATAAGTAGACCACCCAACAGCATCTTTCGCCTATGGCCAATGTACTTATAGCATGCTTTTGGGAAAAAAATCAGAATTGGTATTTCGGCCTCAGACAAGAAATCAAAAGCGATGCCTATGGCAACTGGTGGTCCCCGGCTATTTCCCGTCCAAGTACCGACCGGACTCGACGTTCCATTATGTCAGAGTTCGAACGAGATTGAACGAGATTTGGCCGTACCGTAGTTCAAACAAGGACATTGTACGGCCAAATCACCTTCAATCTCGTTCGATCTCGTTCGAACTCTGACGTAATGGAACGTCGAGTCCGGTCGGTACTTGGACGGGAAATAGCTTGGGACCACCGGATGCCGTAGGCATTACTTTGGATTTCTTGTCTGAGGCCGAAATACCAATTCTGATTTTTTTCCCAAAAGCATGCTATAAGTAGACCACCCAACAGCATCTTTCGCCTATGGCCAATGTACTTATAGCATGCTTTTGGGAAAAAAATCAGAATTGGTATTTCGGCCTCAGACAAGAAATCAAAAGCGATGCCTATGGCAACTGGTGGTCCCCGGCTATTTCCCGTCCAAGTACCGACCGGACTCGACGTTCCATTATGTCAGAGTTCGAACGAGATTGAACGAGATTTGGCCGTACCGTAGTTCAAACAAGGACATTGTACGGCCAAATCACCTTCAATCTCGTTCGATCTCGTTCGAACTCTGACGTAATGGAACGTCGAGTCCGGTCGGTACTTGGACGGGAAATAGCTTGGGACCACCGGATGCCGTAGGCATTACTTTGGATTTCTTGTCTGAGGCCGAAATACCAATTCTGATTTTTTTCCCAAAAGCATGCTATAAGTAGACCACCCAACAGCATCTTTCGCCTATGGCCAATGTACTTATAGCATGCTTTTGGGAAAAAAATCAGAATTGGTATTTCGGCCTCAGACAAGAAATCAAAAGCGATGCCTATGGCAACTGGTGGTCCCCGGCTATTTCCCGTCCAAGTACCGACCGGACTCGACGTTCCATTATGTCAGAGTTCGAACGAGATTGAACGAGATTTGGCCGTACCGTAGTTCAAACAAGGACATTGTACGGCCAAATCACCTTCAATCTCGTTCGATCTCGTTCGAACTCTGACGTAATGGAACGTCGAGTCCGGTCGGTACTTGGACGGGAAATAGCTTGGGACCACCGGATGCCGTAGGCATTACTTTGGATTTCTTGTCTGAGGCCGAAATACCAATTCTGATTTTTTTCCCAAAAGCATGCTATAAGTAGACCACCCAACAGCATCTTTCGCCTATGGCCAATGTACTTATAGCATGCTTTTGGGAAAAAAATCAGAATTGGTATTTCGGCCTCAGACAAGAAATCAAAAGCGATGCCTATGGCAACTGGTGGTCCCCGGCTATTTCCCGTCCAAGTACCGACCGGACTCGACGTTCCATTATGTCAGAGTTCGAACGAGATTGAACGAGATTTGGCCGTACCGTAGTTCAAACAAGGACATTGTACGGCCAAATCACCTTCAATCTCGTTCGATCTCGTTCGAACTCTGACGTAATGGAACGTCGAGTCCGGTCGGTACTTGGACGGGAAATAGCTTGGGACCACCGGATGCCGTAGGCATTACTTTGGATTTCTTGTCTGAGGCCGAAATACCAATTCTGATTTTTTTCCCAAAAGCATGCTATAAGTAGACCACCCAACAGCATCTTTCGCCTATGGCCAATGTACTTATAGCATGCTTTTGGGAAAAAAATCAGAATTGGTATTTCGGCCTCAGACAAGAAATCAAAAGCGATGCCTATGGCAACTGGTGGTCCCCGGCTATTTCCCGTCCAAGTACCGACCGGACTCGACGTTCCATTATGTCAGAGTTCGAACGAGATTGAACGAGATTTGGCCGTACCGTAGTTCAAACAAGGACATTGTACGGCCAAATCACCTTCAATCTCGTTCGATCTCGTTCGAACTCTGACGTAATGGAACGTCGAGTCCGGTCGGTACTTGGACGGGAAATAGCTTGGGACCACCGGATGCCGTAGGCATTACTTTGGATTTCTTGTCTGAGGCCGAAATACCAATTCTGATTTTTTTCCCAAAAGCATGCTATAAGTAGACCACCCAACAGCATCTTTCGCCTATGGCCAATGTACTTATAGCATGCTTTTGGGAAAAAAATCAGAATTGGTATTTCGGCCTCAGACAAGAAATCAAAAGCGATGCCTATGGCAACTGGTGGTCCCCGGCTATTTCCCGTCCAAGTACCGACCGGACTCGACGTTCCATTATGTCAGAGTTCGAACGAGATTGAACGAGATTTGGCCGTACCGTAGTTCAAACAAGGACATTGTACGGCCAAATCACCTTCAATCTCGTTCGATCTCGTTCGAACTCTGACGTAATGGAACGTCGAGTCCGGTCGGTACTTGGACGGGAAATAGCTTGGGACCACCGGATGCCGTAGGCATTACTTTGGATTTCTTGTCTGAGGCCGAAATACCAATTCTGATTTTTTTCCCAAAAGCATGCTATAAGTAGACCACCCAACAGCATCTTTCGCCTATGGCCAATGTACTTATAGCATGCTTTTGGGAAAAAAATCAGAATTGGTATTTCGGCCTCAGACAAGAAATCAAAAGCGATGCCTATGGCAACTGGTGGTCCCCGGCTATTTCCCGTCCAAGTACCGACCGGACTCGACGTTCCATTATGTCAGAGTTCGAACGAGATTGAACGAGATTTGGCCGTACCGTAGTTCAAACAAGGACATTGTACGGCCAAATCACCTTCAATCTCGTTCGATCTCGTTCGAACTCTGACGTAATGGAACGTCGAGTCCGGTCGGTACTTGGACGGGAAATAGCTTGGGACCACCGGATGCCGTAGGCATTACTTTGGATTTCTTGTCTGAGGCCGAAATACCAATTCTGATTTTTTTCCCAAAAGCATGCTATAAGTAGACCACCCAACAGCATCTTTCGCCTATGGCCAATGTACTTATAGCATGCTTTTGGGAAAAAAATCAGAATTGGTATTTCGGCCTCAGACAAGAAATCAAAAGCGATGCCTATGGCAACTGGTGGTCCCCGGCTATTTCCCGTCCAAGTACCGACCGGACTCGACGTTCCATTATGTCAGAGTTCGAACGAGATTGAACGAGATTTGGCCGTACCGTAGTTCAAACAAGGACATTGTACGGCCAAATCACCTTCAATCTCGTTCGATCTCGTTCGAACTCTGACGTAATGGAACGTCGAGTCCGGTCGGTACTTGGACGGGAAATAGCTTGGGACCACCGGATGCCGTAGGCATTACTTTGGATTTCTTGTCTGAGGCCGAAATACCAATTCTGATTTTTTTCCCAAAAGCATGCTATAAGTAGACCACCCAACAGCATCTTTCGCCTATGGCCAATGTACTTATAGCATGCTTTTGGGAAAAAAATCAGAATTGGTATTTCGGCCTCAGACAAGAAATCAAAAGCGATGCCTATGGCAACTGGTGGTCCCCGGCTATTTCCCGTCCAAGTACCGACCGGACTCGACGTTCCATTATGTCAGAGTTCGAACGAGATTGAACGAGATTTGGCCGTACCGTAGTTCAAACAAGGACATTGTACGGCCAAATCACCTTCAATCTCGTTCGATCTCGTTCGAACTCTGACGTAATGGAACGTCGAGTCCGGTCGGTACTTGGACGGGAAATAGCTTGGGACCACCGGATGCCGTAGGCATTACTTTGGATTTCTTGTCTGAGGCCGAAATACCAATTCTGATTTTTTTCCCAAAAGCATGCTATAAGTAGACCACCCAACAGCATCTTTCGCCTATGGCCAATGTACTTATAGCATGCTTTTGGGAAAAAAATCAGAATTGGTATTTCGGCCTCAGACAAGAAATCAAAAGCGATGCCTATGGCAACTGGTGGTCCCCGGCTATTTCCCGTCCAAGTACCGACCGGACTCGACGTTCCATTATGTCAGAGTTCGAACGAGATTGAACGAGATTTGGCCGTACCGTAGTTCAAACAAGGACATTGTACGGCCAAATCACCTTCAATCTCGTTCGATCTCGTTCGAACTCTGACGTAATGGAACGTCGAGTCCGGTCGGTACTTGGACGGGAAATAGCTTGGGACCACCGGATGCCGTAGGCATTACTTTGGATTTCTTGTCTGAGGCCGAAATACCAATTCTGATTTTTTTCCCAAAAGCATGCTATAAGTAGACCACCCAACAGCATCTTTCGCCTATGGCCAATGTACTTATAGCATGCTTTTGGGAAAAAAATCAGAATTGGTATTTCGGCCTCAGACAAGAAATCAAAAGCGATGCCTATGGCAACTGGTGGTCCCCGGCTATTTCCCGTCCAAGTACCGACCGGACTCGACGTTCCATTATGTCAGAGTTCGAACGAGATTGAACGAGATTTGGCCGTACCGTAGTTCAAACAAGGACATTGTACGGCCAAATCACCTTCAATCTCGTTCGATCTCGTTCGAACTCTGACGTAATGGAACGTCGAGTCCGGTCGGTACTTGGACGGGAAATAGCTTGGGACCACCGGATGCCGTAGGCATTACTTTGGATTTCTTGTCTGAGGCCGAAATACCAATTCTGATTTTTTTCCCAAAAGCATGCTATAAGTAGACCACCCAACAGCATCTTTCGCCTATGGCCAATGTACTTATAGCATGCTTTTGGGAAAAAAATCAGAATTGGTATTTCGGCCTCAGACAAGAAATCAAAAGCGATGCCTATGGCAACTGGTGGTCCCCGGCTATTTCCCGTCCAAGTACCGACCGGACTCGACGTTCCATTATGTCAGAGTTCGAACGAGATTGAACGAGATTTGGCCGTACCGTAGTTCAAACAAGGACATTGTACGGCCAAATCACCTTCAATCTCGTTCGATCTCGTTCGAACTCTGACGTAATGGAACGTCGAGTCCGGTCGGTACTTGGACGGGAAATAGCTTGGGACCACCGGATGCCGTAGGCATTACTTTGGATTTCTTGTCTGAGGCCGAAATACCAATTCTGATTTTTTTCCCAAAAGCATGCTATAAGTAGACCACCCAACAGCATCTTTCGCCTATGGCCAATGTACTTATAGCATGCTTTTGGGAAAAAAATCAGAATTGGTATTTCGGCCTCAGACAAGAAATCAAAAGCGATGCCTATGGCAACTGGTGGTCCCCGGCTATTTCCCGTCCAAGTACCGACCGGACTCGACGTTCCATTATGTCAGAGTTCGAACGAGATTGAACGAGATTTGGCCGTACCGTAGTTCAAACAAGGACATTGTACGGCCAAATCACCTTCAATCTCGTTCGATCTCGTTCGAACTCTGACGTAATGGAACGTCGAGTCCGGTCGGTACTTGGACGGGAAATAGCTTGGGACCACCGGATGCCGTAGGCATTACTTTGGATTTCTTGTCTGAGGCCGAAATACCAATTCTGATTTTTTTCCCAAAAGCATGCTATAAGTAGACCACCCAACAGCATCTTTCGCCTATGGCCAATGTACTTATAGCATGCTTTTGGGAAAAAAATCAGAATTGGTATTTCGGCCTCAGACAAGAAATCAAAAGCGATGCCTATGGCAACTGGTGGTCCCCGGCTATTTCCCGTCCAAGTACCGACCGGACTCGACGTTCCATTATGTCAGAGTTCGAACGAGATTGAACGAGATTTGGCCGTACCGTAGTTCAAACAAGGACATTGTACGGCCAAATCACCTTCAATCTCGTTCGATCTCGTTCGAACTCTGACGTAATGGAACGTCGAGTCCGGTCGGTACTTGGACGGGAAATAGCTTGGGACCACCGGATGCCGTAGGCATTACTTTGGATTTCTTGTCTGAGGCCGAAATACCAATTCTGATTTTTTTCCCAAAAGCATGCTATAAGTAGACCACCCAACAGCATCTTTCGCCTATGGCCAATGTACTTATAGCATGCTTTTGGGAAAAAAATCAGAATTGGTATTTCGGCCTCAGACAAGAAATCAAAAGCGATGCCTATGGCAACTGGTGGTCCCCGGCTATTTCCCGTCCAAGTACCGACCGGACTCGACGTTCCATTATGTCAGAGTTCGAACGAGATTGAACGAGATTTGGCCGTACCGTAGTTCAAACAAGGACATTGTACGGCCAAATCACCTTCAATCTCGTTCGATCTCGTTCGAACTCTGACGTAATGGAACGTCGAGTCCGGTCGGTACTTGGACGGGAAATAGCTTGGGACCACCGGATGCCGTAGGCATTACTTTGGATTTCTTGTCTGAGGCCGAAATACCAATTCTGATTTTTTTCCCAAAAGCATGCTATAAGTAGACCACCCAACAGCATCTTTCGCCTATGGCCAATGTACTTATAGCATGCTTTTGGGAAAAAAATCAGAATTGGTATTTCGGCCTCAGACAAGAAATCAAAAGCGATGCCTATGGCAACTGGTGGTCCCCGGCTATTTCCCGTCCAAGTACCGACCGGACTCGACGTTCCATTATGTCAGAGTTCGAACGAGATTGAACGAGATTTGGCCGTACCGTAGTTCAAACAAGGACATTGTACGGCCAAATCACCTTCAATCTCGTTCGATCTCGTTCGAACTCTGACGTAATGGAACGTCGAGTCCGGTCGGTACTTGGACGGGAAATAGCTTGGGACCACCGGATGCCGTAGGCATTACTTTGGATTTCTTGTCTGAGGCCGAAATACCAATTCTGATTTTTTTCCCAAAAGCATGCTATAAGTAGACCACCCAACAGCATCTTTCGCCTATGGCCAATGTACTTATAGCATGCTTTTGGGAAAAAAATCAGAATTGGTATTTCGGCCTCAGACAAGAAATCAAAAGCGATGCCTATGGCAACTGGTGGTCCCCGGCTATTTCCCGTCCAAGTACCGACCGGACTCGACGTTCCATTATGTCAGAGTTCGAACGAGATTGAACGAGATTTGGCCGTACCGTAGTTCAAACAAGGACATTGTACGGCCAAATCACCTTCAATCTCGTTCGATCTCGTTCGAACTCTGACGTAATGGAACGTCGAGTCCGGTCGGTACTTGGACGGGAAATAGCTTGGGACCACCGGATGCCGTAGGCATTACTTTGGATTTCTTGTCTGAGGCCGAAATACCAATTCTGATTTTTTTTCCCAAAAGCATGCTATAAGTAGACCACCCAACAGCATCTTTCGCCTATGGCCAATGTACTTATAGCATGCTTTTGGGAAAAAAATCAGAATTGGTATTTCGGCCTCAGACAAGAAATCAAAAGCGATGCCTATGGCAACTGGTGGTCCCCGGCTATTTCCCGTCCAAGTACCGACCGGACTCGACGTTCCATTATGTCAGAGTTCGAACGAGATTGAACGAGATTTGGCCGTACCGTAGTTCAAACAAGGACATTGTACGGCCAAATCACCTTCAATCTCGTTCGATCTCGTTCGAACTCTGACGTAATGGAACGTCGAGTCCGGTCGGTACTTGGACGGGAAATAGCTTGGGACCACCGGATGCCGTAGGCATTACTTTGGATTTCTTGTCTGAGGCCGAAATACCAATTCTGATTTTTTTCCCAAAAGCATGCTATAAGTAGACCACCCAACAGCATCTTTCGCCTATGGCCAATGTACTTATAGCATGCTTTTGGGAAAAAAATCAGAATTGGTATTTCGGCCTCAGACAAGAAATCAAAAGCGATGCCTATGGCAACTGGTGGTCCCCGGCTATTTCCCGTCCAAGTACCGACCGGACTCGACGTTCCATTATGTCAGAGTTCGAACGAGATTGAACGAGATTCAACGTGATTTGGCTTTAATTCAAACAAGGACATGAATTCAAATGATCGTTGAACGGACTTATTTGTGCCGAATAACTACTGCGGTAAAAATAGGGAAGGATACACGCGTACCAGCGAAGTAAATAGGTCTACAGGGACTGTGTATTGGGCTTTTAACTGTCCTGTCGTGTTCATTTTATACACAGCTCAGAACAGGCCTTGCTCAGAAGAAAAATAAAACGCGTTTCTTTATCAAAAATATGTTCTGAGTCATTTATTCGGATCTATATTTGGTAGATGTTTGACTTACTTGACTTAATCCTCTTCGCCCCGGAGCACAGGGCCTCAGTGACTCGTCTCCACCGCTTCCGGTCTCCGGCGGTCCTCTTAACCTCTTGCCATGAGGTTTTGGCACTCTCCAGATTGTTCTTGACACCCCTTTCCCAAGAGAGTCTTGGTCTTCCCCTCTTTCTTTTCCCCTGAGGGTTCCATTCTAGCACTGCTCTTGTGTTGGATGATGGAGGTTTTCTCAATGTGTGTCCTATCCACCTTTACTTTCTTCTGCTGATAGTGACTTCCACGTGTTCCTGGTCAGCTGTAGCAAAGGAGATCTGTGTTGTTTATCTTTTGGGGCCACCAAATACCGAGGATGAAGCGTAATCTTGAGTTGATGAAGGTTTGGAGAGAGAGAGAGAGGGCGAACACATGGCTTAAAGTGTGTGCAATCGCAAAGCATTGAGCCAGCGGTCGCTACGGAGGGTGCTTCATCCTATTTTGCAACTTCTTTCGGAGTAGTCATGTGCGCTGATTGGTACAGCAGTAAATCATGGTCATTGTCAGGATCGCAAGCAGTAATTATTCACGCCCAGGGTCCCATATCTGGTTCGGCAAGCGGCGAAATTCCGGGATATTCAGGATTTGCATTTCTGTTGACACATTGGCAGGACCACCAGCGGTGATTGTTTACGCCGAGGTTTCCATATTTGATTCGACTTTGCGACACATCCAGCTGCTGCACTCGTCTATCCTGCTCTTGAAATACTGAGTGATAAACTGAACTAGATATACCAATCATACACTGTATCGCAAATTTTACTCAATGCTTCTCCGTAAGGGGTGAATTAGGAGAATTCCAATTGATCGTTGGCAAACACAGTAAGATTGACTAATTTACCTACTGACAGGATATTCAACTCTGACAAGTCCAGAACAGAAAACGATAACAGTTTTCACTGTCAGATCAAAACAGAATTACTGAAACTAGAGAGCGATGTGGAAAAGTATAATCCCTTAGACACAGTGATAAAACAAAACGAAATCCGGCAAGCAATTTCCAAATTAAAGAACAATAAAGCTTCAGGAAACGACTTAATACTTAATGAAATGTTGAAATGTGCTGCCCATGTCCTTATAAATCCGTTGGCCAAATTTTTCTTTAATTCTGTCACTTCCCACAATAATGGTGTGAAAGTCACATTATTCCCATACACAAAGGCGGCTCCAAAGACGACCCAAACAACTATAGGGGGATCTCTGTCACTAGTTGTCTGGCCAAGTTATTTGCGACAATTCTGAACACACGCCTCACTAACTATTTAGACGAACACTCCCTCATCTCCCCAAATCAGTCAGGTTTCAGAAAGAACTTTGGAACAAGCGATATTTTATTTGTCATTGATTCGTTAATATCTAAATACACCTATACCAACAAACGCTTATATGCATGCGGTGTAGATTTGATTTTAGAAAAGACTGTGTGGAGAGAGGGACTCCGTTATAAATGAGTAAGTTCTGGAATAGGTGGTTAATTCTATAGTTTACTTACATCAATGTATTCTAATCCAAAGACCTGCGTCAAACCTCTGCGGGTCTTACACCATTATTCATTACCGAAAGAGGCTTAAGACAGGGATGTAATCTTACTCCCACACTTTTCAACCTATTCATAAATGACTTAGTCAGAGAATTGGTAAGAGTAAACATGAAGAAAACTTAATCTGTAATTTTTAACAAATCTGGACGGTCAGTAAAAAATGTGGAATTTTTCATCGGCTCAGATAGTATCGAAATAACAAATTCTTATTGTTATCTGGGACTATTGTTGACCTCATCAACTCAACAGCAAAAACAAAGTTGTCCTTAAAAGCACGTAAAGCCCTTTTCAGCCTCAAACTTCTATTTCGCTCACCAAAGGCTCTGTTAAGATTATTTGACTTGTGTGCATGAAATCTATCATGTTATATGGCAGTGAAGTTTGGGGAAAGGACCATTTGAATGACAGGTGTCCGATTGAAACTATACAGAACCGTTTCTGCAAAGAATATTCTTGGAGTGCACAGAAATTCCAAGTAACATAGCAAGTAAAGCAGATCTTGGAGTGTTCCCGGTAGATTTAGATGTGTCAGTCCGCATAGTTAAGTACTGGTTGCGCCTCAGACAACTCAATCCTTTGACACACCCTCAACCAGTAGATGCTCTATTGTATCAGCAATCTTTCCAAGTGAAAAGCAACAAGAAAAACTGGTTACAACATGTTAAAGATGTACTTGACAATAGCGAATACTCCTTTATCTGGAACGCCAACAATCTCGATCTAGACATACAGCATATATGTACATTGTTAAGAAAAAGGCTGACCGACATCTCTCACGTGGTTGGGTTACTTGAAGGCGCCCCAGGATGTATCATTCCATACATATCAATACATATCCTGTTACTATCGATAGCCTTGTCGCACCACGATGAAACTTGGCACAGTTTTAGAACTACTTGATACAAAGGTCACTTAAGGTTTTCTACTGCTTGATTTGGGGCTAGAAGTACACATTTTGGTTTAACAAGCTGTGTATTAAACGGGTTTACGCGCATAGGCGATAACACCACCTTTTATCATGATGATATTTTACAAGAAGAGAGCTAGCCCCATATAGATTATTTTTGTCCGAGGCTATTTTGTTTAACATGACGATACCATTGTTTTCTTGGGCCAAAAATATCAGAAACGGCTATTTTGGGGTCACATTTTGTGAAAAATTCGCCCCAGTTAAAAAAAGTCAAAATCTAAGCAAAGTAGCCTTGGACAATTTTGATAAGGAAGCGATAATAAATAATATTTGATTACTTCAAAGATCAATCCTGTTGGTTTGAGCTGCGCGTGATGCCGTTAAAGTCATAACCCGATCCCACGCAAGCAGCTCGTTGTCTCCCGCGAAGTCCAACACCTGTGACGTAACGGCCGTTCCCATCGAACACCATTTCGAACATATAGAACCCCCTGTTCTATTTGGAACACCACCGTCAAACTATTACATTTCTTTTCTTATTGCTGGCCGGGAAGCCAGCAATAAGAAAAAAAAAATGTTATAGTATAAAACTGTAACTTGAAAAAGAAAACAGCCGGGAGGAGTCTGCATCGGAGGCTAGACTTGGCGCGGCTCATGCAGCATTCGTGGAGGAGACAACTTCCAAACCATTTGATTGAGACATTTAGGATGTGATACAACCCAAATCATGGTCTATAAACCAACGTTGTACTTATACGTACATCTGAGACGACATACCGTTTTGTATATGATTGGTTACTGTACTAATAGACATTGTGTCCCCCGAACTGCCCCGTAGTGGAACAGTCCGAATAGGGTTCGAGTTCGGCCGAGCACCTGGCCAGGCACGTGGCCGAACTCGAAAACGAATATTCGAGCCTGGGCTGCCTTAACCCAACAGAGTGTTGTCTGGGTGATACTAGCTGGCCGCGGCGAGTCTCTCGTACAACTGTACAAACGCAATCACATCCCCCTCGCCAGCGACAAGTTATGGCATACCACAATTACGGCCGCAGTTTTCTTGTGAACTCTGATGCTGAGTTTTTTTTTTGTAGTACATAACGATGCTGATGCTGAGTATTTTTTGTAGTACATAACGAGTCATACGACCGTCTAGTCGGCCAATACTGGCATTTTGCGTCAGTATGAGTTGGCAAGTTCCGGAGTTCGGAGGAGTTTTTTTTAGAACACTCTGTTGGGTTAAGGCAGCCCAGGCTCGAAAATTCGTGTTCGAGTTCGGCTGCTTGCCTGGCCAGCGGCGCGGCCGAACTCGAACACGGTTCGAAATGTTCCACTACGTACGGAGCATTTCGGGGAGCGCAAGGTCTATTACACAACACAATCATATATATCATCTCAGGTGTACGTATTAGTGCAAAATTGTTTTATAGGCCAGGATTTGGATTGTATTACATTCTGAATGTTTCAATCAAATGATTTGGAAGTTGTCTCCTCCACAAATGTTGCATGAGCCGCGCCGAGTCCTACTAGCGCTGTTTTGACGGAGGTGTTCCAAATAGAACGGGAGGTTCCATATGTTCGATATGGTGTTCGAATGGAACGGCCGTTACGTCACAGGTGTTGGATTACGTGGGAGACAACGAGCTGCTTGTGTGGGATTTGGGTTATGACTTTTACGCAATTACGCGCAGCTCAAAACAACAGAAATCAGCTTTTGAGTAATCAAATGTAACTTATTATCGCTTTCTTATCAAAATTGTCCGAGGCTATTTTGCATAGATTTTATCTAATTTTAACAGGGGCGAATTTTCAATAGAAAATGTCTCAAAAATAGCTGTTCCTGATGTTTCTGACCCCAAAAAACAATGTAATCGTCATTTTAAACAAAATAGCCTCGGACAAAAATAATTTGTATGGGGTTAGCTCTTTCGTTGCAAAATATTATGATGAAAGGTGGTATTACCGCCTGCGCGCATAAATCCATAAAATACACTTTTTTTTAACCAAAATGTGTATTTCTAACCCAAATCCAGCAGTAGAAAAACTTGAGTCACCTTTATTCAATGTGTTTTAAGTAGTTCTAAAACTGTTTAAAGTTTCATCGTTGTGCGACAAGGCTATCGATAGTTACAGAGTATAATCATATATGCACAGAATAATACTTCCTGGGCCGCCTTAACCCAACTGAGCAGACGAAAATGAATTCGAATGCGGGCGCGGATGTCATCTATAAAATTACGCCGGTGTGCATGTGGTCTTGTCGTTTAAACCATCGCAGATCCGACGAAACTCTCCAATTCATTCATCGGTCGGTCAAAAGTGTTTTCTTTTAAGGTCCATGTCACCTCTATGAAAAAGAAACCGTCTTAAAATGTTTGGACGCCGTCTAAGAGCGTCTAAGTGCATCGGAGCCCGTCCCAGGCCGTCTGTCCTGTCAGAAACGGCGGCGGACACGTCGCGCGCGTCCAAGCCGTCCAGTCCGTTTGTTATTTGGACGCCGGGTGGCTTCCCTGACCGCTGGAAACGTCAGAAACAGCGTCGGACGGGGCTATAGAATAATTATTCACCGAACGCTTCCGTCTGTCGTCATTTCCAACGTGTGAAAAGCACGTTTTCAGCTCCCGCACATGCGCAAATTGAGCGGTAGTTTTGATTTGACCGTTAACTGCTACAGACCATTTGTTCAGTCAGTACACGTTTTGTTGTATTTCTTGTCCATTTCTTGGACTTCGCGCACTTTTGGAGGATTGAATTTACTTCTGCAAGCAGCTGTATCTTTCTACAACATTCGGGGTTGGGTTGGCTATACAAAAAAAATATGACAAAGTAGAAAGCCCGACAAAAACGCCTTAAAACACGTTAAAAATCAGCCGAAACCCATGCTCTGCTTACAAAAAAAAAAATATGACAAAGTAGAAGGCCCGACAAAAACGCCTTAAAACACGTTAAAAGCCAGTCGAAACCCATGCTCTGCTTACAAAAAAAAAGATGACAAAGTAGAAAGCCCGACAAAAACGCCTTCAAACACGTCAAAAACCAGCCGAAACCCATGCTCTGCTTGCAAAAAAAAAAGGTGACAAAGTAGAAAGCCCGACAAAAACGCCTTCAAACACAAAACCAGCCGAAAGCCATGCTCTGCTTATAAAAAAAAAAGTGACAAAGTAGAAAGCCCGACAAAAACGCCTTCAAACACAAAACCAGCCGAAAGCCATGCTCTGCTTATAAAAAAAAAGTGACAAAGTAGAAAGCCCGACAAAAACGCCTTCAAACACAAAACCAGCCGAAACCCATGCTCTGCTTACAAAAAAAAAAGATGACCAAGTAGAAAGCCCGACAAAAACGCCTGAAAACACGTCAAAAACCAGCCGAAACCCATGCTCTGCTTGGAGAGTAATCCCTGGCCACCTCTCTGCCGAGTGGCGTTGAACAAATCGCGCCCAGGTTTGAGGACACTTTAGACTGTATGGACTACAGGCACGAAAGAAACGGGCTGATTATAGGGGCCAAATTCTACTGTAATGTCTCCACGTTTGCAGGAAAAAAAGAGAAGAAAACTGCCCTACTCATCACAAAACCTACTCATAAGTCATAACAGAAAAGGTGGGATCTTTCGGCTTCCACTGTCTATGATAGAACAGGCATACACAAAATCACATGGTAACATTCATTTGATATGGCACTGACAGGACTTCTAATACTAATCTAAAACATCGCTTCTAAAACTACTCTAATACATAGGTTCGGCTTCTTCTCATATCCTTTTGAGTTTAGAAATATAAGTTGAGATGGACTTGTTTAATCAAGGTTTGATTAAACCGCCTTGGTTTAGTATTGTATGGTCAAAACGCATGATAGAAATGAATATCTCATTATGAGACATTGATTGAAAGTGTGGAAACGTTCCCATAATATATATAATTGAACAAAACATTTCTATCGCTGCTATATGAACTAAAATCTACAATAAAGTGGACTTCATATTCTTTGCTCCAGATGTGTGCGGATGTGCCTTCCTGATTCGATACGCAGTTTGTGACTGCTGATTCGTAGTTGGTGATATTGGTTCTAGTGGCAATACTTAGCCTAGAGTTTATTATTCCCAACCGGTCTTTTCATGTCACAATTTACATGTGCTTCCAAAAAGCTTTCAATAACAACGATTTTTGCGGGCTTTTTGTTAAGAACGGCATTTCGAAAACCCCTAAGCAAGCCTCGTGATGTTTTTATGCAAGAAGACTCCTACCGAATACCCTCCCTAGACAGAACGTACAAATGAGCCGCCAGAAAATAGTGCGGTACAGGCAGGAAACGTACGACGCATATGTAGTTTCTTTTAACCATATTATTGCCTCTGAACTATTTTATACTATTGTGTGTAATTGCAACGATAAAATCTGCGGCTTTTCCCTTCATTTGTAGTTTAGTGGCGTTCCAGATGTTCACACGCATGAATACAAAGGAAGTGACTCGGTGCGTTTTGGAAGGAAGCGTGCATTCCAGGCTGGCCATTGTGAGGTGAGGTACTACGGAGTCCCCCTCCGCAATTCGTCGTGTTGTTGCCTCTAATACTGGGTCTAAAGCCTGAACAGTTATCGTGTAGTATGACTCTGTCGATAATGCGTTAGTACTATGTATTTAGAAGCTGTAACTTGAGGGGAAAACTCGTTTTTCGTAAGGGAATACGACGTCCATACGATGGCTCTATGTTGGAGGAAGGGAGGGGGAGGGTTCTGGCGTTGAAGAGGACCGGGGAAACGTTCGATATTATCGCCAATTTCGGCGTTATGATTCCATAGCTTGTCCTCTGTGTGGAACAGGGAGGCTGAGGAAAATTTGTAGGTGGTTTTTGTGGATGTTAACGCCAGTTTTCTGTTAGCGAGTCCTATTAAAGACATGCGGGCCGGTGTGACATGGTCAGGCCATACGGCTTCTTTGTGTTCTCTGGAACAATAGATTAGATTCACGGAAAAGTACAGCACGTGGGTACAGTGAAGTTTCTACTTCGGTCACGTTAGCCTCCAGATCGGTGCTTTCATTATGACAACAGCGCTGTAATGTATATGATTATGAACCTTTTAGTTTGTGCAGCCCATTTGTCTGAATATTTGACAGATTAGTTGCTACTGCTAGAGTTTTATCACATTTTACCACGCACAATTGAGGCATTCAAGTATATTTGTGCTTCTTCTGGGAGATGGTGTTGTTGATCTTATCTTGTGATAAATACTAACGCGTTTGCATTCTTTTCTGTTTTCTACAAGTCACCCCAGAGACGATTGTGATAGGACAAGACGTGTTCACCATCGGCACCACACATGCATGGGTCTGGTCTTCATATGGAAGCCAGCAAATCACCTCCACATCTCCTGCAGAATGTGAACACAGTGATCCCCTTGATGAAACAATTGCTGCAGTGGATCTTCCAAATACATAGAATTAATGAGACAGAGCAAATGCTATCTGGGATGGGCAGAACATCCAGCTTACTCAGGGTGTGTTAGTCAGGTTTGAAAAATTTACAGCTGTCAAGCCTCTTGGAAACCCAGACTTCGGGGACTGTGCCTATGGCTCAGTGGGGGCTTGTTCGGCTCAGTTAGATGGGTCTGCTGGATGTTAATGCCACAAATTGTGTTATTATGTGTAATTTTTGCTCTTGTCCCTGATTCTTTTCCTTGCAAAGTGAAGTCATGCTAACTTTAATTGACTTAGTATGCGAGATACTGTAAAGTTATTCGAAGGAGTGGCACTTAGTTGCTACTGTTTAAAAATTTGTTCAAATCCTATTCGCTTGTTTGCTAACCACTGACATCTCATGCGTCATATTCCGTATCTTTCGAAACTTGCTGCTGGTCAAGTAGTAAAATTGGCATGAGTGGACACGTAACTTGTAGGTTGACCTGGTGTAACTACCAGGGGGCAGCCACAGTATGCGCATGCAGTCTCTCCCTCCTCGTCAGATGTTTGTCACATGCCATTCAGGGGAGGCACACACCACTTTTTATTTTGCTATTAATCACGAAAAGTGGAACCCAACTTAAACATACACCTTTGCTACTTAGTTGCGGGAGGACATGAGAATATATGTGACCAGGGGTACTGTGTGGTCATTAGTTATCATTGTTTCATACGCAAATGGCATGACACCTTTCTAAGAATGCCTAAAAACTAGTTCATATGCATTGTGCCTTACAATATAAGTGGTCGCATCTGGAAGGACAATTCTACCTATTTTCTTTTATGCCACACGCTTATTGTCTCCTCGGTCCAGAGTATCACTGCCACCAGCGTAATCTGAAGAATCCCAGAGGCATTTTTTCCATCGAGAACCGCGTTCGCTTACAACAGAGGCTCTTACAGTAGCTGTCTTCCTTCTGATGCTATATTTTATGGTCTCATATCTTATAAAGGAAACATACTTCAGAGACAAAAATCGGTCTGTCGAAAGAACACATATTTTACACCTCTTAGAAAAATTATATCGAATTCACATTACAAATAAATACTTAACAGGCCCTTGAAATTGTTTCTATTCTGATGCGTGGTTAAAGCAAGCCGTCGCCGATCGGAATAGAGTTCACTATTTAACGTGGAATAGCGGGGAATAAATAGTCATCTGTTCTATATTACGCCAACTACAGTAATATCTTACCTTACCTTGAAGTAAGACGTCCATACCGTGCACAAGTTTAAGATATTTGCTTGCGGAAGCGCAGAGGCCGGTTTGTGTACCTCGTCCAAGGACGTCGCCTCGTAACCGGCCAAATGGAAAAGCTGCCGCCACGCGCGTTGTTTACAGTATGTACAGTGTCGACGTCGTAAAGTTTACAAGGCTTGGCATAAGAAGTACAACTCCTTTCAAAAGTATGTGTGTTTGTTCACAAACATGTTATTAAAGCTCACAATGGACGCACAGTTCATGACAAACTAGAGACCGACTACTGTCTACGGACGGAAAACTTCGTGACAAAAATCTTCTCGAAAGGGCGTCGCCATTTTGTTATGCCCCCATTGTTACAAAGTTGGTCGGCGCCGTCAAATATGTAAAATCTTATATTCACCAGAGCCTGAGAAGCTTGATTTCGTAAACCAAATGTACAAGTATTTACATATCATTGTCGCAATATTCATGACAGAAATTAGTGACAGAGGCGCAAAGTGACTACGGACGGAAAACTTCGTGACATAAAACCTCGAAAAGGCGCCGCCATTTTGTTACCAAGTAATTCACGTATGTGAATACATGTACTAGTATTTACGGGCGGTTCGGGACCCTGTAGTAACTTTGCGGTACGCTTTGTGAGCAAGGTTGTAGGACGCCGACAAAGATTCACTTAGTGTAAGCTTGTTTTCAGTGACCAAGCGTACAAAACAATCACACCAATGCTCTCATATCCAAACCAAGAATTAGTGAAATACTTAAATGTTAACAAATATGTGGCAATCAGACTTACCCGTCTACGAGCGCGGTTTGTGGGAAGGGCCATTGGTGTTGGCAAACCGGCGGTGTCTATAGTTGGATAAGCTCCTAGTAAAAGCTGTCTCCTAATTCCAAGACTCTCCGCAATCTCCTGATGTTTGTCGAAACACGAGGGCTCGAAGTGGGCAGAGCACAAGATAGATGTCTTGGAAACTACGAAACATGCCGATGCTTCTTGACAAACTGAATCGACAATCGTCTTGCTTTCTCCCTCTTTTTGTCCGCCTCACTTCCGTCACCTTTCACTTGAGGGAATTAGTGAATAGATACCCCTTCAGTGAATTGACCGTTTTTACAGCCGACACCGTATGGTCCTCCTGCTACACAATGCTGTCCGCCGCCTTTGCCTTTAGTTCCTCTACGGCGTGTAGTACTAGGGGACGCCATGTTGCAGTGAACCCCAAGTCATAATTGTGACGTCACGCATATCATTTGCATATCATTTGCATACCCTCTCAGATCCATTAAAACACACTTTTTGAGGACGTTTTAACATAACTTCCCGACAGAATCATCACATTAAAAATATCTAATTCTATCCAGGAGGAAAAGGACCACAAGAATCGTCAGAAAATCATCGAAAATAGAAAATTTGAAACTGATTTAAAACTGATTTCAGTAAGCCTTTAGCATGATGTCGCTTGAAAGTAAAGTAGCATGGATTGTGTGACCTTTTCACACCGTTATTCACGATATCCGCCCGAAGGCGGCCTTTCTGAGTTGTAAGGTAAATGATAATGTACCACCGCACAATGACCATAGCCACTTCATGGTTCTTGCGTCGTGTTGTCTAGGCCTTTCCATCTCTTGTTTAGAAATGATTTTTTTGCGTAGAGTCTTTTGTTACTGTATCCTTATATGGCTCGTGTACTTCTCGCAGAAATCAATGTTGACTCTGATTAAGGTTGCAGCCTGTGGAATCTCTTTGCCGACTACACTCTTCACATTTGCTATACATGCTTTCTGGTATGCCTTTTCTTTCTGTGCATCTGCAACTTTTGCTCAGTTCCTTTGACACGTGTTTGTATGGGCCAGTGGAATTGTGTTTAGTGCTTATATTTTGTTAATCGTTGCTCAGCGCAAGCGTACCTCGCATATGATGACTAAGAGACTCAATATTCACTTCTAGTTGACCTTCTGTCTGGCGGAGTCAGCAAATGACAGTCAACATGACCTTACTGATGAGCTGTTTTCAATCGTGGATTGCAAGCCATCGAGCATCTTGTTAAGAGCTTTGAGTGATCATGATGGCGCCCGAGTTGCGAACCCGAGTGTCTCGCACAACGTGAATAGTGTTTCCCTCTGGTCCGTTGGCAACATTCCGCTCATTGCATATTTGCCAGATCTCCAGTGATGAGCTGTTAAACAGCAAAATAACAGAAGTGCACATAGCAGCTGAATTTTGAGCCCTCTGTTCCACTGTTATTCACAAGTTAGCAGGTATCGCACAACATGTGATGGAAATTTATACTCCTATGACTACATCCACCTCACATTGGATTCCATGACAAGAGATAGATACGTTACATGCAGTGTTCTCGCCAGCCTGAAATTTTTACCCGTCATTTCAATTTTGCTGGAGGGAAGAACATATCGAGCGCCGAAGGCGTGACCATCCTAGGGGGGTCCGGGGGTATTCTCCCCCGGAAAATTTTGGAATCTACACCCTCTGAAACGCTATTTCCTGCATTTTGAGGGGCAAATTTCTTGGTAGAATAAGCTTAGTTTAATGACGTGAAAAATTACACAAGGGTTTCAGGCTTAATTTTTTGGGGAGGCGTGCCGTCATCGCGGTAAGATCGAATGTTCACACACAAGCTACATTTCTATGTTGTATACAATCGGCAAAGAAAATAAAATCTAGCACAGCAAAACTTTATTACCTATCTACGTCCTACAAAAAATACACACAGAATAAGTCGGCAAAAATAAACATTTTCAACACTTGTCCCGTATGCTCCCTGTAATTATTGAATATAATGAGGAATTTGACACCCTACTTTGACAGAAAAGAACACCATAAAGACGTCCATTTTTTTCTCCCATGTTTTCCACGGTTAATTTCTCCGGTAACTGCACTGAATGTCTTCAAAAGTTGTCGATTCAAGCCTTCCAACAGCCGCTTCGTCGTGCGATCCTTGCGATTCCCGCCATTCCCCTAACATCTCGCAAATTCACGCTTAGCTGAAATCACGCGAGTAGCGAGACTCGCATGTCATTGGTCGGTATTTCTTGACGCAACGGAGACGACGCACTGTGATTGGTGGAATAGAATATCTGACGCCTGTTTACCATTTCTTATGGGAAGAAGCGCATGCAACTCAGCCGCCGCGGCTTGAAACTTTGATAATGTTTTACAGATTACAGAAAGCCTGATAGCATATTAGCTATATGAATATTTCTGAATTTTTAGCCTTGTTTGATAACAATACAATAGTAACTGACGGTGAACCGAGAGGGACAAAACAGAAATAAGCGTCAGCCCGATGCGACCAGCCAAAACTGTGGGGAGGGCGGCGCATGACGCCGAGTTAGAAATGATCTAGATCGCCCTCGTCGCGAACTTCCGGGACCGGTGATCCTCTGGAGTTTTTTAAACTCTGTCTAAATATCTTTACACACCGATTTTTGTCCATTAAAAATGACGGGTTGGGCAAAAATTTTGTCCGTCATGAGCGACAAAAACCCGTCAAATGACGGGAGGACGGGCGCTGGCGAGAACACTGGTTACATGTAATTACGACGCATTTTGCCAAATACATATGTATGCTATATATATCTAAGCAGTATTACCAAGTGTGTATATCATTTTGTACTCTGTAAGCCCCGACTGCAGATTTTGTTGGTTGACTCTGTTTGCTCCTAAGAACTGCTCTCTGGTCTGTTGGCAGCATTCCGCTCTATTACTATTTTGCTAGATCACCAGTGAAGAGCTGCAAAATAGCGGGAACGCAAATAGCAGCTGAATTTTTAACCCACGTCACACATTTCTTTGCTGATATTAACAAGTCAGTACCTATCACACATTGTGATGGAAGTTTATACTTCTATAACTACATTTGTAACTGTGACAAGAGATAATGGCACGCCATGTATGATAAGGACTTATTGTTTGCAGTCATACTTAAGTAAAAAAAATAGTTAAATCTAAAGATCTAATCTAATCTAAAGATGCCCGACACGATCACTCCAAGACAACAAAAATGTAGCATGACAGTGCTGGGATCATCATATGTTTGCAAAGAGATAAAATACTACAATGCCAGACGTTTTAACACTGAAATTTCAACGCACCTTGTCAGTCCTTTTGTATCCATCGCAGCCAATCAGGAGGGCCAAGCAATCCTACAAGGCTGCTATTGTCTCCCTGACTGGTGGTGGCTCAATTGACACAATGTCTACAGGACTTGTGTAGCCAGTTTTGTTATACAGACTTGACCTGAAGTTTACCAATCTATCCATCGTTCTTTCTGGTTTGGAGTATATCCATCGTTCTTTTCTGGTTTGGAGTAGTTATGGTATTGTTGTGTGCCATTCCTAATCTTTTCGCCTAGTCCCCATGCTGGCGTTCATACGAATATTCGTAGTGTCAAGCTTGTCCGGTGTCTCATGTAGAATCTTTTTTAGGGCGATCCTGGTGTGGTTTCCACCGAGGACCTAGTACTTACAACTGTGTTCATTGGTCTCATCGTGCTGGCCAGCAGTTATGTCAGGGATATTCCCGATAAGGATGGTTGTTGCCTGACCAGATGTATTTTTTTTTTTAAGCTTGGAACACAACCATTTATTTCTTAAACCTTAGTTATACATGTAACCAGAGATGCAAGTGATGTTAACATACTGTAGCTTGAATATAATTATTGATAATAGACTGTCTTATAAAAGCAACATACAAACTTGTACGTTAACACAGAGGCAGGACAAACTTCAGACGGTTTTTACAATTTGTTTTCCCCAAACGTGTCTTAACACTGTTAAACGTTTGCCCTAGCCAGTCAAATTATATTAGCAGAGGAATTTATATCTATACTTTTTGGTTGCCCTAGCCAGTCAAATAATTCTAGCAGATGAATTTATATCTATACTTTTTGGTCATGTACTGATCTTAATAGTTTAAACATGGAAGTTAAGATAGCACTGAAATACGTGGGTAAATTATCAGCACAGCAAGTATCAACTGTATACACAGGAAACATGCAGTTGTGAACCTAACTATTGGTTCTTCTTGGCATCAAAACATCTAATAGTATGAGAATGAAAAAATCGATCATCAAATTGATGTCAGAGAAAAAACTTAAACTCAGTCTGTATCTGCCACATGGTGGCGTAACTGCGCATGTACATTAGCTTCCTCCCAGCACTTCAGGGTCTTCATCCATCGCTAGCTTTCACACCTCGTCCACGTACCATTTTTGGATAAAATGGAGTCGAGCGTCTTCTTCTTCAGACAACCTCTGCACAACCTTTAGAATCTTCCCGAGCCCTTCCAAACTCTCGCCGGCCATATTTGGAAGTCCGTAGTGAGACCTGATGTACTTATAAAAACCTTATTTAAGTTCTCTGCTTGCTGAGGATCAGCCAACCTCACCAGCCGCTTCCACGCTGGCTCCACAAGCTGTGGGATAGCTGCAACTTTAAAGCCTCAAGTTTGCTTTTACTTCAGAACATACATGTTGATTACATTGTAGCTCGTTCGTATCTGCCACGTCCAACACGTCAAAGGATGAACAGTGTTGGACTAGCGTTGGACAGTTACTCTCCTATGGCTTGCAATTTCAACGTCATCTTGTGCGATCACTATTATTCTTTCGTCTTTGGAGCACCGTCTCCACCTGTTGATAAACACTGCAACAGTTTGTACATGTTGCGAGCTATCATTGACTTATTAGTTATGTCGGAGACAATAATCGGTCGAGTTTGAATTCCGGTGACATTACATGTCAGCATTAATAGCTGTGCCTTGTCCATTTGTTGTTCTGGTGGCGCAAATTTTTGTTGGTCATTATCTTCAGTGTGTTCAGTTCAATGCGTTTTGAATGTATCATGTGTTGAAGGGAGACAGAACTAGAGTATACTAACTCAGAGGGGGGTGGATGCGATGGATTCTTTTGGAAGTGAAACAAATGTCTTCAGTTTTGGCGGGGTTAAGTTCCTTCAACCACTTGGTAGACCATAAATGAACTTTTTACAGGTCTGAATTTAGTGAGACCGCGGCGTCAATTGGATTGTCAACAAAAAGGCTGGGAGACCGTCAACAATATCATTTCCATACACTAGAAAAGCAAGGGTCCAAGAACTGGGGGGCGCCCGCGGACATGCAACACCAATTAGACGCCCGCGGACATGCAACACCAATTAGACGCCCGCGGACATGCAACACCAATTGGACGACTGGCCATGGGTATTGGTGGGTTGATGCCGAGGTTGTTAAGGTGGAAGGCATGAATCCCTCCCAACGATCCCATCATCACACCCTGGTTTGTGATCGGAGTGAAAATGGGGCCGTTTGGTAGGAGTGGAATGAGGCCAGGGGACATGGTTGCGGGGGGTGAAATGAGACAGGGGACAAAGGTTGCGGGTGGTGAAATGAGACTGGGGACAAAGGTTGGAGATGGTGAAATGAGGCTGATGGGGACAGGTGGGGCAGGTGGAAGAGGTTTAGGAGCAATTCTTCGGTAGTGCGTCACTGGAGTTAATGGTTGTTGGTGCTGCTGTGGTTGTGACCCCGGCTGCTGCGGTTGCGGTATGGTTTCCAAGATGGCTATAGTTATGATAATTATAATGTCGTATCATTGTGATAATAATGCACCATACCAGTAGATAAATATAGCACAGGGAAGGAATGTAGTATTATTGGGTTAGAACCGTGCCACCTGCCGGAATTGTACATTATTACTCAAAGATATGACTTGTAGACTTGCTTGTTCAGTATTTGTGAGTATAGGGATTCTTTGCTGCCGGTCTTGAGCCCATTGCGGGTCCGTCACCCATCAGTAGCTGTCGAATGGGGGTCCCCGGGGGGCCTTCCCCCTGGGGCCAAGCAATGGCGGGCGCCCGCCTTCTTGGGTGTGGTTCGCTGTGGATTGTTGGCTCTCAACTCAACGCTTCAACTTCCGGAGGGCGTTCTGTGCCAGGGTATCATGAAAAGTACCATCCAAAACATCTGTAAAATACTCCTGGTTTCCAGACCACGGTTAAGATAAAAAATATGTATATATATATAAAAAAATAGCGGTTCGCTTTACCAGAGTTGAGCCAGGCTAGGAAAATAATAGATTCTACATGGTCAAATCAAATTCCAAATGATAGCTGGGCATTGGTTACAATCAACATTTGGTAATGACGGCTGTTTCTTCGCTCCAGAACAAGAAACAAAACAATATAACTCATTAAAAGAAACGACGCAGCTGACAAGCCTGAACGTACATGAAAATTGAATACACAATGATCACACGCCAAATGTCTTGTAATGTAAAGTACCTCGCGCCAATAGCGCCTCAGGGTTCGAACCCCATCGATGTATTCCTGCCGCAGCCTGCTGATTCGCTCCTACAGCACGCGCCACTTTCTTCTTCTGGTGGGGCGGGGGTTTCCTCGGCGCGCACTGGCCAGTTTCACCTCCACCAAGCGCTGTCCGTCCTTCATCTTCCTGATGAAGTGCCATAGGGCTGGATGCCTCACCCCGATGTTGTTATTCCATCTCCTGGTGGAAGCTAGCCTAATAAGGAACAACAAATATCAAACGCATAAGTTTTAACAAATTTTATTAACAATGCTAGCACATACCATCATCGTTATATGTTACATCTGAAATAAGTTATAATTGTTTAAATATGACAGGAAATGGACCCTTGCTGTTCCTAAAAGCAGCCCAAACCGTTCTCCCTAGGCCAAGAGATATATATGCCACTCAAAAATCGTAACCCAGGTCCAGAACACGAGATATCAAAACCGGAAGATCTGTTCCAGTTCGAAGGAAAGCCGCCAGGGGTCCAAAATCTCCTTGGTAGACATTCATGTCTTAACGATTCATCCATACTTGTTCCAAAGATACATCCATACATCGATCAATACAAACGGCACCAAATACACAGCCTTATTGGGGAATACACTAAAAGTTCGTTGAAGGCAGTTCAGTGTGCTGGGCAGTCTGAATGAACACATATGCGCACTCACACAGTCTATGTAATCTAATGCGTTTTTTCAGAAGTTGCTGATCAAGGTGTTCTATGAGACTCCCCTTCACCAGTTTCTGGCCAGTCTTCCCATCTTCAGTACAGAGGAATGGTGTGTTACACCAGAAGTATGGACAAACCTTACAAGTGTGAGAACTGCAGCAGGCAATTATATGAATGACAAGTCAGAAAAGTCTGTTGCTGTTGACGTTGTAAGGACTGAAGAACTATCGGTGATACGGAAACTGCTGTAACGACGAATACCGACGTGAACGAATACGGTACTGGGAATTTTCCCTGGTATCGGAAGCATACCTTAAGCGCAAGGTTTATAAATGACATGGCAGAAAGTCGGCAGAAGACTTAGATTTTTTAAAAAGAAGTCATTTCGCAAGTGTGAGAAGTGCAGCAGGCAATTTAGTACACCAGGTAGTCTGAAGAGACATGCGGACTCACACAGGGGACAAATTTGACAAGTTTGAGAAGTTCATGCCTTCAACGTGATTTTTGGTAAAAGTGTCGTTGTCCATCTCATAGACATTCCACATGCGGATGGGGGAAGTGACGTCCGGGTTTTCGTAGTTGAGCTCCATGTACCGGATGAAGTCACGCAGGGCTGGGAAGCGGCCGATCAGGCGCTGGCTGGAGTCGCACAAGCTCCAGGAAATTGAGCCTGACCAGTGCCACTGATGGCCATGATCAATCTTAGGAACTTCTTGAGGCGCCGAACCTCCCTGCACTCTGCTGCTAGGCCGACTTGCTGGATGCGGCGCCACAGGCTCTGGCAAAAGTGGAAGAAGCGGCCGGAAAATGGTTGCACCTCGGTCGCTGTAATCAGACCAACTTCAAAGTCCATCACGATGCGGCGAGGTCGTAGGCGATGGCCGGTCAGTCGCCTTACTTTGGCCTTCGCGTGTTTGAAGATCTGACGGTACGTGGCAATTGTCCTTTCCATCATGAGTGCCATGACCAACGGAAGACATCTACCATGGAACAGGCCGCGAATGGTCAGGAACTGCGTGTAGAGTCGGGGACAGCTTTTGAAGGTACCGTCCATGTACAACACGGTACCGGTGCAATCCCGCAGATTGGCGATCACGATGACCCCCATACTCCTCTCCAATCTTGTCGAGAATTAATTGTGCTATGTTCTTTGACACGCCTTTAACCTTTTTACACAGATCTTCCACTGTGTGGATACTTCGTGCGTGTTTTAAGACTGCTTTATTGCATTGTTGGATAACCTACTTTGCGGCATCACTTTGATGTTTGGTACTAAGAGACAAAGTTATCAACGTGTCCATCACCTCTGGGTTTTCTTGCTCCTTTTCCAGTGAACTCCTCACATCATCCGGAACTGCTGTGCTAGCATCCGTGTTGACAGTTTCCTCCTGGTATTTTGGGGAGGCCTCATTCAGCTCCTACTGTAGATAGTTTTTTTTTTAACTCCAGTGTTCTCACATGCATGCATGATCTTTTTAATGAATTCTTTCCATTCATGTCGTAGTCGTTCACTGTCTATAGTCTTTAGCTGCGGCATCCATCATAATGCACTGATATCCTATCAGCTCTCTCGCTCGGTTTGGTTCGTTCTCTAACGTGATCAATATCAGTACTTTGTATCCTTTGATCCATTGCTGGTTATTTAAGGTGGTTTCTTCCTACGAATTTACAATGGTTATTAACTTTACACTTTAGACTGTAACATGAAATTGATGTCTGCGGGTTTAAAAGACCCTGCTGCCTCCAACTGCTAGGAGGGTGATGCATTCAAAGCCCTAAGCTGTGTTAGTGACATTGTCACGAAGAGGAAAGAGGTTATTTGAAATAGATCTGCCAGGCAGAGGACTGGACAGGGTGTACCAATGTCGGCGTAACAGATTTTAGACGATTTGAGAATGCTTTAGATACAATTTTGTAGTCAACATTTAAAAGAGATATAGGACGTCTGTTCTTTGGTACGTACTGGTCATCGACCTATTGTCAAAACTGAATATAATGTTTCCAGCTGGATACTTTCTATGGCGCCCCCTCAGGAACTTACCATGAGCATGTCACTGTGGACCAAAATAAAAAATCAGGAAGACATAAAGTTCTGAGAATACTGAAGCATCACCCTTATTCAATACCTGGCTTTATTTCTTTTAGGGTTGGGGCTGGCATGATTCCATAGTACGCACTGGTAGGACTTGGATTACCCCTGGTCTGTCACAATTCCGTTCAACACCAGTCTTTATCGTACAGGCATGCTAGAATAGCCTTGACTCGAAACTGCCAGATCCTCCATGACTCTCTGTATTGTAAACTAAGCCAGATGCTGACTGGAATGAAAATATAACAAAATAAGTATTTGCCTACCAGTGCTCTTGTGACTGATGTGTTCTTTGTGCCAGGATTGCCCGTAAATACTATGTGAAGAGACCCCCCATGGCTTCCTTTTGGCCAAATCTGCATTGCATGAAGATGCACTTCGCAAACTTGACCAAATGCTGTTTTAAGGTTTCCAGCCCCAGTAAACTGTAATGCTCCCTTATGTGAGGTCTGAAAAGGAAATTCACAACAACGGTAACTGTTAAATTTCAACGATTCAGAATGAAATATAAGTAATAACAGTGATGATAATTAAGAGTTACGAAGGGCACGAAAAAATGAACAATGAATCATTACAAAAATGACACAATATGTGAAAATAATATCAAGCCCGGAAGAGATAGTTCGTGCGAGAATACACAGTAACGTATCCTCTTATCCAGGAGAATACGAGTTATTGCACTGCTTGGCTGTGGCGGTGTCAGGGCCACCAACAATACCCGCAGGTCTGCAGTGGCCTGAGCTTGTGCCAATTCAAACTCAACCATCAGCAACGGCATGTTCGTGATGTTGGAAATCCGAGCCTGGTTCGCCCAAACCATCGAGTCGTACATATGTCCAGTTAAAGGATCATATATCACGCCAACCAATTCTGTGAAGTTCTCGTTGGGACGATAGGTTACGACAAGTACACAGGCATGGCGTTGATAAAACTTTCAACGTAGTGGGTGTCTGTTGCCTGTTAAAAAGAATGTTTAAAAGTCAAGGAAACACTAAAATTACAACTTTTTGTTGGGTTTTATATTTTATTTATACCTTAATGGCCTATAACCTCCTTGGTCTCACAGAGGTTTCACACTCAACAAGGCATTGAGGATATCGTCACCTAGGTTGGTCCGGAGACGGGTTTTGATCATTTTCACCTTGATTGCTCCTCTCTCTGGCCATGCATTGTATACTGGAAGGACCAATGCCACCTTAGCAATGTACAGCAGCAAGGGGTTGGTGAACAGTCGCATGACGGTCTCCACCGCTGCCGGCGTGTCTTCGGCCATGTAGATGAACATAACCATAACCACGATATTTCCCACAGCATTGTCAACAGGTCCTTCTTGGATCCCTTTCCAATTCTTGTCTGGAACTTTACACTCCCGAATGTTTGATACCAAAAAAGAAGTTACAAAATGACAGTCTAGATTGAAACATGACTAGTGCACATTATGACATTCAGATTTACTTCTGGCAAATATGCAAACACTTTCTTAGAGGATTACAGAAAAGCCACAAAGAATGACATTCTTTATACTCTGGGATATCGGTATCTTAACTGTTTAATAGCTATCAAAGGTAACAAGAAGAGATAATCCGGTCGTAGAAGCAACCATAAAAAGGGTGTAAATACAGTTAATAAAGTTGGGAAACTAGATTTTCTTAAATGCCCGTATCTGTTGAAGTGTTTACCACCATGAAAATTTCCCGATAAAGGAAGCACAAAATAACCTACATTGTTAAGAGATGGCATTGCATATGCACATCGATGGCCGATAGATGCGATCGTGGCAGATAGATGATCCAGCACAGCCTGCCATAGTGTCTCTAGGCAATAGAAAAAAATACATTGCTCGACATATATTTCATAGCGGCGTCATTGCTATTGGTTTTGGATCTCAATGAGAAATTTTGGTTGCCTTACGAAAGTAGTGATGCTTAACTGGACGAATAGTTTACGACAACTTAGAGTCCATTCCAAGTCACCACGGGGGTTGTTATTTTCCTAATTTACAAATGTTTTCAATCTATTGTAATTATTAGTGTCAGAGATTTTATACTTTATAAATATTTTGAATGTGATTTCAATTTTATGAATATTCCTTTGGTTTTCTAAAACTTTAGAAATATTCCTAATGTGGAATATGATATTTCTAACAGTTTCTAAATAATAGTAACAGCATTCTACTATTATTTACAATTATTTACAATTTCCTACCATTTTCTACCATTATTTTGTAACATCTTTATAAATAGATCACAGGGCTGGGAAGAAAGCAATTCACACATCCTCGCAAAGTATAGGGAAGAATGCTCTCCACAAAGGACCCAACAGTGTCCTGCAGTGAAGTCTAAAGATGTACAAAAGCAGACAGAAGGGCCGGATTAGCACCTACTTTTATGGGGGCAATCACCATTCTACCATTCTTAACCATTTTCTACCATTTTTTTGTAAATATTTACAAAAGTGAAAGAATAACAAAGATGTTTAGAAATTATTCTAAATAAAGAGATTTTTATGCAGTTACTTTCAAAATATTTCTAAATTATCTAATTGAATTCAAAATATTCATATTTTTATATTTAATCTTTTAGAAACATTTAGATCTATTGTCAGTCAGATATTCTTTTATGAAAATTTTTTCTAAATTATTACAAATATTATCATAAAACCCTCTTGGTGACTTGGAATGGACTCTAAACTGCTGCATTTCAACATAATTTGATTGTAATTTGATTTGTCTGGCTTTTGAAGAGAGTGCCATTGTACGTACATGGCGGGCAATATTCTAGCTCACATATTATTAATGGTGGGTTATGTCCCGTAGTAGAACTATGTCAACAGACAGACTGACACACAAACTGGACCGACGCATATCCTTGGTCAAGGTTATAAAATTATCTTTTTACCTCTTCTGCTGGAGTAGCCAGACTCAGATGGGTTGGCGATGCTGTGGTTGCTGAATGAGACAGATGGTGGGGTGGCGGAGGTTTGCGTACCCTAACTGTTGTTATGAGCCACACCGTAAACGTTGGCAAGCCCAGAAGCCACAGATGAGGACACTGAAGATATAAGGTCGGACTGGACTTGGGCCTGGTGGTGAGACTGGTTCCAGGCCTCAGGCCCGGCATGGTCATGCAGGAGGCCCAGGAAGCCGCCGGTGACCCAGAATTTAGAAACAAAAACTACTGGTGGAAGAACTTATAAAAACTAGAAAAAAGATAAACTGGACCTTTACCAGGATAATAGAATTGTAGTCTTGCAGCGGCGATTGATTAACTTTTTTTGTACTTACTTTCAACGCGATGTGACGGGCTTTCCTTTCCTGAGTCTTTGCGGCTTATAGGATCTTCTTCCGGTCCCATTCTCTGTTGTTCGGATCCGGACCATACCATGGGATGGTAACTTCATCCTCTCGAAAAGTTCAAGTCTCCAGTGGATAAAGTTCTGCCGGAATGATTTTGTGTCTTGCTCCCAAGTGACACAGCTTTGCAGTAGACCCAAGAGGGCCATGTCCGTCTTAACTATGTAATGTAGTCTGCTTAGTCTTAGCTTCACGTTATGGGACGCCTCTGGCAGGATCGAATTACCGCTTACAGTTCTCGGTGGGTTGTGTTGTGGGCCTGCCCTGCTCTTGTTGCTGTTTCGATTTTATACAGCAGGCTGTACAATGGGCAGCTGGAAGCCATTCTGGATTTGTCAGAGGGGCTCCAAACCCTTTGTTTTGTTCTTGCACTTCGTACAGGAGCACGTTTTTGCCGGGTGGAAATCGCACCTTTTCTTTTTTGGTTTTCGGATATTTCCTCGAATGGATATCGCCACGTCCGATAATCAACACTACCTGCTGGCTATTTCATGTTCCCATTTTATACTTTATTCTTTGATGCAAAACATACTAGTTGTCTATCTAAGGACCAGTAAATGATTATCTTACGCTACACGACAGTCAAAAACTGAGTTTCATAGCTGGACGCCACACAGCTAGCAACCATACATCATAAACAAAGTCTTTTTCACGGCAGAAGAACAGAGGTAAAATTTACAATATATACAATTGGTACGGCAATATAAAAGTCTAATTCCCGCTCCAACACAAACATTGTCAGTTAAAAAGTATATGTTTTAAGAGATTACCATGATAAACAAATGAAGCCACATATTTTAAATGTACGTTATAAGCGTCCGTAGAAGGCAGTGGCAGCTGGAGTGGAAAGTCAGAACTTCGGAAATACCTTCGAGTTATATCAACACTGTACAAACTATTTATAATTTTCGGTACAAACCTTTTCACGGATCCTAGCCAGTGTATACAAGGATTTCACACTAGGGTATATTAGACTCTGTACTACTAGTAATGCAATATACAAATATTTAGCAAGTACAATTACAACACACTATTAGATATACAATATGCAAATATCTAGAGAAGGGCAAAGAGAATGCACTACTAGTTATGCAATATGCAAATATCTAGCAAATACAATTGTTTACAAAATACAGCTTCTTTCCTCACACCCTCCACTTGTTACATATTATGGCACAGCAGGCGGTCCAACGTCCAATGAAGTCTGCACTATTAGATATACAATATGCAAATATCTAGAGAAGGGCAAAGAGAATGCACTAATAGTTATACAATATGCAAATATCTAGAGAAGGGCAAAGAGAATGCACTAATAGTTATACAATATGCAAATATCTAGCAAATACAATTGTTTACAAAAATACAGCTTCTTTCCTCACACCGTCCACTTGTTACATATTATGGCGCAGAAGGCGGTCTCTGTAATGTGCAATGAAGTCTGCACTATCAGATATACAATATGCAAATATCTAGAGAAGGGCAAAGAGAATGCACTAATAGTTATACAATATGCAAATATCTAGAGAAGGGCGAAGAGAATGCATTATTAGATATACGCTCTTGTTTTCACAGAACAAAAATAACAAGTAATGCTGCTTTAAAAATCACCCAGGCGACGCATGGTTGTTAAGATAAATTAACTGTGGTTTAAAGTGGTTTGGAGGTTTTGATTGTGTTCTCTTTTTCAGCTATTGTGTGTGTGTGGGGGGGGGGGGGGTCTTGTCATTGTGATGGTAAGTGGAAAGTGATCTCTAATCAGTTTAACTCAATGAAGAACTATTTTTCAACTACTCGTGGCAAAGCTGACATAAGCTATTTTAGTACAATGTGCAGTAGACAACGGTTTAACGGACGTCCTGTCCTACGGTACTGCGACCCCTTTAAGTTGCGTGTATGTGAGGTGAGTGACACAGCCGGGATTCGAACTCATGGCTTCATGATTCAGTGACAGGGCTGCTAACCACTAGACTGCGCAGTCCTAAAGTAGGGAAGGGGGTGCTATTTTCCAATAGATGATGCTTCAATAAGTACATTACCAGACGACTTTTTATAAAATTTCGCTTTTGCGACTTGCGCGGTGCGTGTGTTGAAAACGGTATCAATATCATTATCCCCACTGCGGACCCTCAGTGGGTATATACATCCGGGAACTTTGAATCACGCCATGCTCGAAACTGTCATGGCGGACTCGGACAACAACAACATGTCAGATTCGTCAGACGACGCCGATGGTCTTTTTTTCGTTTCAATTCACGTAATTAAGTATCATTTCCCCCCTCCTAGTTATGATTTTGTGCCATGTTATGGACATTCATTGTCTCTTACGAGGAGAACTAGCTTCGTCGGTGATTATTCTATTTTGCCTGGCTCTTGGCGTCAAGTAGCATATTAATCATTCCTGGTGTATAAATTTGTCCCCTGGGGTGGCCCTCTGTCATGTCCTCAGTGATGAAATTGTTTCTGCAATGAGCTTATCATCGATAATTCTTGTGTATCGAAGTTGTTAAGTTTAACTATAATAGTATCAAATCCCAAGTCAACTTTCGCCTCTGTTCTGGTTAGGAAATGGGTGGGAAGCCCTTTACCTTTCCACACGCTATCGTCTACCCTCTCTCAGCACCTGTTTCACTTCATGATCACTCATCCAATACTCACTACACCCCATTCCCTCTTCCATCTAATTTATAATCTAATTTATATACGTGCATGTATCTCTCAATTTTGCTCGCAATCCCTAGTTTCTCCTTCGTCTCTCGTAAATCGTGGCTATTTGATCGTTGAAGACAAACTCGTAACCAGCGTATCACAAAAGTGTAATTTATTCCTATGAATATTTTTTCCCTTTTTCCCAACGAACTTGTCACAACACACCCAAGAGAATTAGAACTGTTCAAATCTTTATCACCAGACATTGTGAGATGCATATAGCGTCCATGCACAGCAGTAAACACAACTACACTTAACGCTAGTTCACAGCCCATCGATAACAAAATAATTGTATTGAGCAGGAAAGGTCGTAGCTGTCCACACTAAAGGCAGGGTTTCTTAAACATAAGCGTCCGACTTCAACAGCCTCGGACGTGTCACAACACATACGTATATAGAGTTTTCTAAATCTATTGGATAAAGCAACCTGAATCTCGGCTACAGAGCCAAGGTGTTTTTGCAAGAGAAGTGAAAGATCCATTCCCATCTGGGTCTTACCAGCTTATTCTGTCAGTGGTGCCTGGACAGAATTTGGCAGTTCGAGACAGAAATATTTCAGACTAATCCGTCTTTCTTGGCCGACAAAAGTAAAAAACGTTTTGACATTTCCATCACGTCATCAACAGTGCTACTAATCTTTTGCAAAATCAAAATCAAGCCACTTGATAGGCACCCCAAAATTAAAAATATTCTTCAGAACACAGCCGCATGTCTAAATAATTTGTCTTTTCTATTAGTGTTTATCTACAGTCAAACAACAGTCAGCCTTGCTCGATAAGTCCTATACTGTTGGTATGAACAAAAACACCATTAAGGGACAGAAGGGCTGTCGCTGAAGAAAAAGATACTCGATATGAAGACGCTCCCGACAGTAGTCCACTTATCCCAACCGATAGAAATATAAATTATGCAAATTAGGCCCTCATTTGCATGATTCATCTTCAACTTTGTTCACCTTCACATAACTTCCAAATGCCACAAGTATGAAATTCCAGTTATCTACCAATATGGAATTAAAGTATTTTCTCATTAATTATACAAATTAGGTATTCATTTGCATAACTTTTATCGATTAATGTCCCTCTTTTTCTCAGTTATATATTGCATATTTAATAGTCTTACCGTTGAGTGGAGTGTGTTTATGAAATTTCTCCATTACTTATGCAAATTAGAATTACTTCGCTGCCACAACATGCATGAGTCCTATCATTGAAAACATCGTAAATATAGATTTTCATTATTAATTATGCAAATTAAGTCCCATTTAGCACTTCATTATGTACATCTTTGTTTAAGCTACCTGCATACTAAATATCATGAAAATCCTTTGTTCAGTCATTCTCCTTAGAAAATGTTCACAATAACGCACCTGCAGTTTCAGAGCAATCTGCTAGGGGGCCCAAACCTACAGCACTTCTTCCTTACATCACAAGCTATTTGCCACCCATAAATAAACACCAAAGCATGTTCATGCAGGTCAAAAGATACAAAAATGGAATTTCTGCTGCAGTACTAAGGTAGCATACCAGGGGGCCCAAAACTGACCTTTGTTTTCCCAACACCTACCCATATACTAAATATCATTACAATCCATCCAGATGTTCTTGAGTTATATATATATATATACTGACTACAAGCATCCAGAAACACACACAAACACACACACACGCTCAAAACTATATCTCCATTTTTCATGGAGATGATAATGATGCAGAAATCTCCTGACGTCATCTGAGCGTCTCAGACGCCTACTAGCTGCTCATGGAGCTAATGCTTTTACAATGAATCCAAAACTGTCCCTGCTTCAAGATTCTCTGGCCCGCACCCTGTGGGGACAGGGAATCACTTTCCCTCCCATTGTTAATCGACCGTGAAATGAATGTAAACAATGTTTCTGAAGCGTAGGTAGTGGAAATGAATGATTTTCCCGGCTCCTCCCGTGGACAGAAATATAACGAGAATAAAGCTCAGTAATCATTCCGGTACTATCACTTAATCAGAAAGTCGATAGTTTATATTCGCACTTTAGAAGATGATAATATCATTAAGTTTATGTTCCTTGTATGCACCACAATACTGCCAATGGCGCGTTATAAAGCGTCAGTCAAAACATCGATCTTCCCTTTGACTGAACAAAGAACATGGCATCCAATTGGCTGTTCCGGCCTTGAAGCCTACATGTGCTACCTGTCTGTTAGGCCATAGCTAAATATCAGCAGAACGCTGGTAAAGGAGCAGAAACGGTAACGGAAGAGATAACGCGGTAGGAATATGACAACATTTTTGTGAGAAGAGCAGAGTCCTAAATCAGGGTCAACTGCTGACACATTTTTTTTTTCAAAGCTAAAAAGCCACTAAGTTTTACTGATTAGAAATTCTGTAGAATGATCAATCATAAATCGTGATACTTAATCATTTCAACGTTCTTTATCCATGGCTTCTTGCCTGTCTTGAGTTATTTGTTTATTTATTTATCTATTATTCAGATTTACCGCATTTGTGGAAGGATTGACATAACAGGTGACTATCACCTTTTCACGATGTCAACCCAGACCAGGCTGTAAGGTTTGGACCATCGCACGCCGGGGCATGCCCCTACACCTTTTCGAAAGGTGTGGTGGGTTCTTTTACGTGCGCGGGGTGATGCTCTCCCCAAACACGGGACCTCCATTTAACGTCCTATCCGAGGGACGTCCCTAACCCTAGATGAGCTAGGTACACGGGCGCGCCACAGCGACAGACGGCGGGCCGCGTACCGAGGCTTGCCGCCGGGAATATTCTAACACGACGGGGAAACTCTTACGGGCTTGTGTTGAGTCACGGAGACCCGGAATCCTTTCAAGGTAAGTTCTTGAAAACGTTCCATACGTTAAACGTGTTCCTCATCCTGTTAAGCCCTTACACTTGATAATAGAAAACAACTTGTAAATGTATTTGTACTTCGCACTGATTTTACGAAATAAAAACTATGACCCATGTAGAAATACAAAGATTATAGGGGTCAGTGATTTAATTTTAGTCTCTACCAGTCCCCTCGGATTTCCCTGTTTATAGGGCCAGGGCAATACTTGGCCAAGCTTTCTTCGTGGCATACAAAACTCTCTGTTGCCAGGGTTATCCATTGCACCCAGTTTTTTTTTTACGCGGTAGGAGTTGGCCAACTCATGCCGCGTAAATGCAACAGGCCCGGGCGGCGGAAAGCCCCATCTGCCGCGACAAGAGCCCGACCACAGCACGGTACACTCCCCCGGTGTTTCATTTACCGATTTTGATAGTGCCAAGAATTCTGAATTGTCTCTTTGTTGACGAGTTTTGTTGAATAGGAATGATTTCAATGCATTTTCGGCTTGGTTTGGATTATGTTTGTGTTTCCGTAAATAGTAATGTGTGAGCTATAGTGATTGAGGTACTTAGACAAGTTGACAACTGGCTTAAGTGTATATTTTGTACACAATTTGTCCTGCTAACGTTACAGTTCAATACTAGTACATTGTTGTACACTTGACGTCTTAGAATATTTTGTTAATTTTTTGTATATAACTCGTCAGCAGTGATTTCCGCCCGGCAGAACAGTTGTGGGTTCTTGTGATCGTGGGGTACCGGGTATAAATCTCTTTGTCTTTGTTGCGGACGGTACCGTAGAATAACGTTGCCAAGAGTAGTATTCTAAATCTGCTGGTTTTACACTAGTCAGTGCTAGTTATATGGACTTTCTTTGATTTTTCGCTAGTTCGGAGTTTGTACGAATTTTTTGGGTTCGCTGTAGTATTACGGTTGAAAGCCTGTAATTTACGGGCGTCTCTGGACGGCCAGGAACGCCCCAGGGGACCCTGTTCCCCGGGCGTTTGGTTTGTTAAGTGCGCAGTGCAGGCCTGCATGTGGGCTACGCCATGGCCAGCCTAGAAACCTTAGAAAGAATTCACTGGCTAGAATAAAGAGGTGAGATGAAAAAACGATCTGTATACAAAAGGCAAAAATCTGTGGCTCACCGCCTATGAGACAGCGTGAAAAATAATATAACATAGAGGTAAGCCCACACGACCAACAGCCAGCTTGTTGGATTTTTTCCGTTATCAGAATTTTGTTTGACGAAAACATTTACCGGCAGCCGTTAGAACTTATCTACATCGGCTCTGCTACAAACTTCCTTAGTTTTACTAATTTTCTTTGCAAAATTCCAAGCTCTCATTAGCTTTACACACCGATTTTTGCTCGTTAAAGATGACGAAATATGCAACATCTGTTTGGATGTCATGTGTCGCATGAAGTCTTTCAAATGACGGAAATGACGAATATGCTGGCTAGGTAACTAAATTTTGCCGTTTTTGTTGACCTGGGTAACATGTAATTCATATGTTGGGTCATTGCAAAGGCTTTCCTTCATAACTGAGCAACATGTCAGACTCTCAACCTTTGTTTACTAGTTTGAATGAATATAGATAAATAGATAAATAAATAGATAAAAAGAGAGGCCAATTTGTTCCTCGGTGAGCGGCAGTGAATGATGTTTCTTTTTGTGTCCGCAGGTGAGCTACGCCGCAAACACCCTCGGAATGCATATGGCGTTCACTGGAGTCAACGAGGAAGGAAGGAGTGTGCGCTTGAGGAACAAATAATGAATTCAGGATCACCACAAAGGCAAAACAAAACAAACGCACATGATAACAGGATAAAAACAAATGAGACACAAATGAATAAAAACTCTCACACAAAACATCTACCATGCCCAATGTTCAAGAAACCTTGTCTCTGCGTCCTTCCTTTATCCTTTATGTGTTAGCTATAGTCTTCAGAGAGCATTTAAAAGAACCTGTATCAGCAACATGTTCAAACATAAAATCCTTAATTGTAGGCGGCAAAAAATAGCTTATTTGAAAATCAAGCTTTAATATTTCGATTTCTTCCTAGTTGAATCTTATCAGTATAAGAGGAATTCAGATATTGTTCTCTCTTGTTAGAAACAATAAAGCATATTTGAAAATCAAATAATGATAGCCGGTTTCTCTGCCTTAAGTAGCAAGTTTGTCAAAATGGTGCTTTTCACATACAAATCAACAAAGGCCTCTCTTTTACCTTACATATATCACACAGCCGACAGCTACCTTAAAACCAATTCCCTAGGGAATACATTTGTGCAATTCCTAAAATTCTTACTAACCGATCGTAATACTGTAATAAATGCCTCCGCCCCTGAGGCGTAGCCAAAAACTGTAAGCCAATGGGTACGAGAAGCGTTATAACATGCCATGATAACACGTTAATGCTACTCCACGAACGTTAGACCCGACGACTAGGTCGGAACCTCTAGCGGGGAGGTGCAATTGAATCCCCTGGTAGCTGTACACAGAAGACTTCAACACATTACTGTCGCTTTACAAACACGTGCGAAGTGATAAGGTTTATTAGGCATTGATCGTTCCGTCTGTGTCCTTGGTGACATATATAGAGAAAACAGAACAAAATAAAACGCCTGAAAAAAAACGAAAAACGTGTCAAAAACCAGCAGGAGCCAAACCTCTGCTTGGAGAACAGGGCCGGGCCACAATAGCGCGATTCAATCAGGCTACTTCTTTTGAGTCTGTGTCAGTGTGAAATCGAATTATCTTAACAATGACGGAGCGTTATATAAAGTTATCTTTTTAGCTTCAACGCAAATGATATTAGAAATTGATCCAAACAAAACAGCACATCGGGCAATGGTACTTTATACACAGTTTCTAGGTTAACTTAAGTGTAAGTTGGTGTCCCTGAGATACTTAAGGATATCTTGTACCTTGCTTTCCCTTTACATAGTGCAGTCGATGGGTAGATAGAGTAAATCAGATCTAACAATCATCCTTTCAATCCTTCTTCAAAGTTCTTCTTTATCACAGTTAATAGAAAATAAAGTCTTATTTATGTATTTGTAGCTACCTTGACCGCCTCCACCGCTGCCACTGTTGGATGACTTTTGTTGGTCATGCGCCGTAGCAAAAACTGCATGATTCTTTCGAACGACATCATCCAGTAGTGTGTCAAGGTCCAAACTCTTTTATGATGGCTGGGATGTGGAGTGGTAGGTGTGCCATCAAGGTCTGACAAAAAACATAACAAACTCATAAATAAAACAGAATGAACATGATGCCCACTCCTACCCAGAAAGAGCTCTGTTATCACAAAGACTCTCAACTGGGCAGGACAACATCTCTCAGATCCACTCAGCATAGCAAACTGTTTTAACAACTTCTTTGTTACAGTTGGCAGGAAACTTGCAGAGAGGTTCAAACAACAGACACTGACCCTACAGTGCCCCACAGTGTACAGACAGATCTCATCCACCTTTCAATTTAAACAGGTTAATGATCACTCTGTGTATAATAAACTCAGTACATTGAGCAACAACAAGGCAACAGGTCTTGATCGTATTCATTCAAGACTGTTGAAAGCTGCAGCTCCATGTATCTGTAAACCTGTCACTCACATATTTAACATGTCCTCTCCTCAGGTCACATTCCAAAAGAATGGAAAAGGGCCAGGGTTACTCCTATACACAAAGGGGGGGATCAAGATGACCCAAACAACTACAGACCCATTTCAGTGCTACCAGTAATTATGAAAGCATTTGAAAAGGAAGTACATGGGCAGTTCTTAGAATATCTGCATAAACACCAGATTCTTGCTACCCAACAGTCAGGTTTCAGACCTGGACATTCTACAGCCACAACCCTTCTTGATGCCACAGACTACATGTTACACAGCATATCAAATGGTAAACTTGTGGGAGCAGTCTTCTTAGATCTTAAAAAGGCATTCGACACTGTGGATCAGAATGTCTTACTACAGAAGCTGTCTTGGGTAGGGGTACAGGGGGTTGAGCTTCACTGGTTCACTGATTACTTAGCTGGAAGGGAACAAACTGTTAGTCTCAATGGATGTGAATCCGACTTCCTACCAGTCACATTAGGGGTACCCCAGGGCTCTATTCTGGGCCCCCTACTGTTCATCCTGTATATAAACGATTTATCTTCATCAGTCTCTACTGTATGTAAAGTATGTCTGTATGCAGATGATACTGCTATTTTCTGTTCCAGCAAGGACGCTAGAGTCATAGAGAACACCTTAAACTCCGAGCTAGCAAACCTTGCCACATGGCTACATTCAAATCGTCTAACACTGAATGTCGCTAAGACTAAGTGGATTCTATTCGGTAGTAGTGGGAAGCTAAGAGCAGTACCTCCACTTAGAATCCAGATTGATCAGGAAACAGTCGAACAAGTGTACCAATTCAAATACCTAGGTGTTCTCCTTGACTGCAATATCTCATGGAACGAACACATTGATATGGTATGTTCCAAGGTATCTCAGAGAATAGGTTTGCTAAGACGCTTAAGATCATGTCTCACTGTCAACATTGCAAGTATGTTATACAGAAGTATGATTGTACCACTACTGGAGTATTGTGACATTGTCTGGGAAAATTGTAACATCACCAAGCAGCGACAACTTCAGGTCCTTCAAAATCGAGCTGCCAGGGTCATCCTACAAATGAAGCGACGATCCAGTGTCCAAGACCTACACAGCAGACTCAACTGGAAGTATCTGACGCAGCGGAGAAAGGAACACATGTGTGTGATGGTCTTTAAATGTATTAACGGGCTTGTCCCAACATACCTGGATACCACCTTTGTACACAACCACCTGTTACACAGCCACAACACCAGACAAGCCTCTTTGCTCCATAAACCCAATTACACAAACACAGCCGGCCACCGCACATTTGCATACAGAGGAGCAACATATTACTATACACTTTCGGCGGACATTAGACATGCACCAACTCTACGGCAGTTTAAAGCTGCCCTAGGACACACTCCTCCGCACATTGACCTCTGACCTCCACCGTTGACGTTTTTGGTTGATATCGACAACTGTTCTCTGTAATGACGCTTCGGTTTATTTGTATATATTGCTTGTTGTCCTCTGGTTGTCTCACTGAATATAACACGATTTGTTTTTGTTATTTATTTAGTGGGCCCCCTTGGAAATCAACTTCAAATAAGTTGAATGGGGCTACCCACTTGTCTGATGATGAATAAATAAATAAATAAAAATGCATGCAAATGGTCCACTGTATTTTGCAGCTCAGGCAGTTGTAGAAACAACCTCTGACTGCAGAGTAAACTTACAGTGGTATAACTATTATACGAAGAGTAGGGTGTCTAAGGAATACATTCAACATATGCTGACTCCCAAGCAAACATCAACTCTGACTCTACTGGGTTGCACTATTCAGCCATATCCATGGGTACATTTTGGCAATCACATCAACATATAATTAATTACCCTGAGAAAAGGCTTTTGCAATAAACTATGCATAATCTGAAAACCCTTTGACCCATAGAAAGGATAACATGTCTGAACAGACAATAGGTCTTAGTTAGCAGTTCTCAACGTTCATGTGCATCTTTCGTTGATGTAACAATTATTACCTGTAAGGTTTTAGGGTAATCCCTTTCGTAGAGGCTCAGAGTCACAGCCACCTCCTCCTCTAGATCCCCCATTGACTCCATGTCTACCACTGGTGCTCCCAGCCTTCTTAGGGTGTCACACACGCGAAACAGCGTCGCCCTCTGATCCGTCCCGAGCAGCCCCCTCACTGCGTACTTTATGACGTTATCTGTGAAAAGCTGGTCACGGTACCAAAAAATAATAAATAACGTGGCACATAATGAAAGTCAACATACACGCACCATTTGAAATATTTCATGGCCAAATGCAACATCGTAAGGTAATACAGATTGCCTGATATCTATAGCATGCATGATTATAATGAAAACACAACACAAAGCAATGATTGAAAATGGTAGCGTAGATTAGATAGTTTACCAGCGCCCATTGCTGGTCTTCATCCCCTGTAGCTGCTTCTTGTTGAATAGTGGTCTGACTCTAAAGTCGTATCCAATAGGGACAACCACCGAGCGGATGCGTTCATCTGCTAATGTCTTCTCCGGGGCACTCAGCTCGTACAGTTCCACTTGGCCCTTTGCCCTTTTTCCCGGTCCAGATGGTCTGCCTAGAACTCTAATGAAAAGGAAAGAAATGCATACTGTCAACATGCCGAAATATTGATCATATTCATACGCAGGGAAGTACTACTGTTAAACTGTTATCACTTATCAGTAGGTCAATTGGTCTAATGTCTTGAAAGGTGCGGTGGCAACGTGTCATATAATAGATATTCACAAAAAGCACATGTGTTCAATAAGATATCAGGTCTACCTGGGGGGTAGGCGTTCCTCCTCCATTTTGGTCACTGCTTCGAAGTTTGATTTGGATCCATGAATGACATCAACTGTTCCTTGGGTGATATTCTGCAAATGATCATTTGACAAATATGTATTTCAATGTGGGCAATATGTAGTGTCCTTTGCAGACTTCCTATAACGGCGGCGCATATATAATGCGGGTGGGGGGGGATAGGTTCCCTGATGCCGGCAAGGGAGTTGTGTAGCCAAGGGAGTTGGCTACACAACTCCCTTGGCTACACAACTCCCTTGGCTACACAACTCCCTTGCTGGCATAAGAGAGCCTCCCCCTCCCCAATATATGCGCCGCCGTTATAGGAAGTCGCCGAAGGAGGCTAGGCAATATTGTTGGTGAGACATTACACGGGATGACTTCTATACTTTGGAAGTAGAGGTTTAGGTCGGGATGGGGGTACGTAATAGCAGTGGCCGCGCAGCCGTAAGAAATAGCGGCCTACAAGTAACCCACCCCGACCTAAATCTTTACTTGGGGACTTTGAACTTTGAACATACTTTTTCGGTGTGCATCCAATCGACCTGCACACGATCGATGTTATAGGTTGGCAGAGCAGCGAAGGCTTCTTTCCCTGTCTTCCCTGTAGTGGCAATAATCCTGGCTTTTGCTGATGTAAGGCACCTTTGGGGTAAACAACATTCAACGATTAAGTTTTACACAAACATGCATTTTGCAAAAATAAAATCACCAACAAAGATAGGTTAATTAGGCATATACATCTGAGATTTAAGGATAAATTCATTGTTAACAACGTTTCAGAATTTAAAAAAAAGCTGATACATGTATTTCCTTTATGAACAGTTAAAGGTATACTGATGCAAAGTGCAATGGATACATTGTAGGGAAAGGTGTGTATGCTCTATGTCTGAAATAAGGATTTACATATCTTTTCCAACATGCGAAATTCGTGACCTTTTCAACACACGCACCTTATATGACGAGTGTCTCCCTGTGCTCTTTTTTCATCGATCCCCTTTGTCATCTCTACGAGTGCCCCCCCCCCCCCCCATATTCCACTTGGTTCTCCCGTGGAGGGGTCCCCTGGTCTCAGCCCTCTTGTGTGGAAAGCGGTTAGTGTCAGATCGCAGGGTCTCCTCCTCCAGAGGCAGGAACCGCCTACTTCCGGGAAATGTAGTCTGACTAATCTCACTGACTCTTTCTCCTGGGACAGAACAGAACATGAACATGGTCACAGTTACAATTAGGTAGTTCAAGGGAAAGTGTGCGTATAAAACGTGTACCTAAACATGATTCCGCATAGAGTTCCCTATCTAAAAGACCTACCCGCTAGTTCACAATATGGGCAGGCTTGTATTGCTGTGGCAGACTGACGACACGTGCACTTGGTTCTTCCCGGCCAATCAAAGATGTAGGCTATGATGTCGCCGGTTAGTGTGAAAAACTCCTTTCTATGGGAGTCCCAAACACGTTGTCCATCCATCAGCTGAAGCATCTCTTCAACGAACACTTGGTGGTATGTGTTCATGTTCTTTGGGGTGAAGGGACCTGCAATTAAAATATCAACTTTATTCTTAGATTTGAAGCAGCGTGTATCCACAAATGCGCAAACAAATTATATATGTTTTGTCATTATCATTATATACGAATCTAAAAACCAAAGCAGTGTACATGTAGTTACAACTACACCAGAAAGTATAATTACCCGGACTGATGCCCCACAGGCTGTAAAATCCAGTCTTGCCCCGAACTTCCGGTCCAAAGTTGTAGATTTTTAAGGTCATGGGCCAGATACTGAATGGATAAATGAAAACATATACTGTGCATTTTGAACAGATACAGTTTACAAATACAAAATAAAACTCTTGTCATTTATTCTAAAGATAAAAGAACACATATGTTTCTCGATGGAAGGTTTGTTTAGTTTTATTAGGAAAATGATCTTTTCCACAGTACTTAAGTGTATGAAATAGGGAAATAAGTTTGTCATAATAAGATTATCAAATTCAAAGCCTCTTTTCTACTTTTTATAAGCTTTCTATAGTATTTCTTCCTTTTAAAAATCCCTTATATCTGGCTTAGATGGCTGTTTCACAAGTAGGGAGGCCAAATTCTTTACCTGTGTGGAATCCGTAGGTGATTAAAAGGTTCACCTCCGTCCGTACTGTAACCAAATGCGAGCGCCCTTGCTTCGCCCTGGAAAAAAACAACAATTCCTTATTGGATCACATCTGCAACCTCCGAAGATAAATACCAGATAATTAAGGCTACCTTTACGTAAAAAAAAGAACGGGGAAATGTACATGTAGTCATGTAGGCACCCGACTCAAAGGAAAATAAGGAAAACAAAAGCCCGCAGTTATTGTCAATGTGCGAATTTCCTTAATTCCGTCACCGTTGTAATTTCATTGGCCAGCGGCACTTTGGTGCGAGCCCGATCTATTTCCCTTCAAAGAATGCACGCGAGCGGCTGAAAAGAATATCATTTCACACTTGTCTGAAAGTGAAGCGTAATTGAATCAAATATTTGTTCATGGATTCAAAACTTATGCACTCACTCGTGTGTCAACTGTGCCTGATTTCTGTGTGTGATCAGAGGTGTGAAGATCAGATATTTCAAAAGAGCCGGGCCATAACATCGCCCCTTCTTAAAAAGCTGGCCAGGTCAGAGTCGTTTAACGCCACAGGGGACCAAATTAAAGTTAAAGAATTGTTGGCCTAGTTACTTTCCGAAATGAACGGTTACAGACTTCACAATATGTAACTGAAGAATTACTGACTACGCGTGTTTAGTTACCTCACTTTTAACACCACATTATATCACAGTCAGGTAAATCCTCGTTTTCAACCGAGCGCGTTCAAGGAAAGTAGTTATCACTATCGTGGAGTTGTGAATTATTCCTCACGCGCGTTAGAAATGATTCTCTCTGAGACATCGTGTCTGATCATCATGTACACGAAAGCCCGAAACGGGAGGCCAACGTAAATAAAAAAACGCCCATTACTACCCCCACCCCCGACCAAAACCTCTGTTTGGAGAATAGACGAAAGCGAGTATCTTTCCAAGTAGAGGTTTTGGCCGGGGGTTAAGTACATCTGGATTGGGTTATTTAGCACCTCCAAGCAGATGTAGACAGCATTCAAGGGAACACGTGTGACAAAATAGTAGCAGGATTGAAAACCCGAACATAATCTTATACTGTCATGTGGCAAAAGCTGGCCAGGCCAGAGTTGTTTAACGCCACAGGGGACCAAATTAAAGTTAAAGAATTGTTGGCCTAGTTACTTTCCGAAATGAACTGATCTTACTTTAACTGCCCCGAATAGAACATATGGATGGGGATCATAGTAGATAATCTAGACTACCGCGCGAGCCTTATTTTGCCGAAACGGTTAGAACGGTTTTATTTTTGAATCATAAACGGGGCCACATTAATCAAAGTAACAGGGAACTCCTAAGATACTGACTAGTAGTCTTGCCTATTGTCAATGGCCGAATTCGTATACACGCGTTAAGTTTTCTTATGATAAAGAAGGGTTTAAAAGAGTGTACACTTACCTTGAAAAATCCATCTTCTGCGTACAACTGTTTCCACAATGCTGTTTGGTGAATGTCGCGTACATACCGCGGTACTTCGTCATCCCACGAATCCTTGTGTTCTTGTAGTTTTTTCGCAATTTCGGGAACGGCGTAAAGCGATTTAACCGTGTCAATCAGAGGGAAATGATGAAACTCCTTTCTTGCCTTCCCGTTGCTGTCCTTACGGACTTCATGGTAGACGGGGCAGCGGTCGGCATTCACGTTTTCCCCGCGGAACAAGACACAGTCGTTTACACACGCGTCAATCCTCACAGATTTCGGTAGCAAATCCCGTATTTGGGACTCTGCGTCTTTGTATGAATGTAGTACTGCATTAGGTATCACAGCCTGGTCTAACAAATCCTTTATAAGGGCGAAAATGGCCGAGATGCATGTCTGTGTTAGCCCGGGATAGTCCGCTCTGAGCTGGAAAACAGCGGCAATGAGTCCGATCCTAGTCCAGATTGAAGAACTTCCATTCAAGATGACAGGACTGTTCCTTGGGTCGTTTATGTCTTCTAGCAGCTGCGCAATTGCTGGTTTTTCTCCCAAGTCTTGTTTCTTCAGATTGTCGTAAACCTTCTTCCTTATGTGGTCACGTTCTGTCCTCTGAGAAAGCCACTCCCCACATCCGCAAGTGCATAATATCAACGAACTTGAACCTTCCATGGTATAACAGAGAGCGGAGGCTAGTTTAGAACTCTCATGCCATGGTGTTTACCCCGATAGTTTACAACACTGATAAACAAAATGTCAAAACCGTGTTCTGTTCGTGTCGCAAAAGCTTGCCGTCCGATTGCCTGCGTGTTTCTATACCGAATGCCGGAATAGCCTTCATAAAAATGCCTGTACTGTACAAGGCGTCAAGCTGTTATCCGGAAACACTGTTTGGCAACATGTTGCTAGAGTAGTGATGGTGGTGATGGTAATTTGCGAACCACTCCATTTGGCATTGAGGGTACAAACTGCATGATTGGTCACGCGAAAGGATTAACGACGTACACAAGCAAATCTACTTATATTTATGCTTATCAAGTTCTATTTATGCTTATATGTCACACAATGGACAAATTATGAATAATCCAGTCATCTAAAACGTCCGTCTATCTGAAAAGATCCATATCTCTAAGGTTTTTAAGAGACGAAAATCACATTTTTTCCTTCTAATGCCAGGCAGCGGTACTTTTGTAATTAGTGACGCAGCAAGGTTCACGTATTTAACCAGGAGACATCTGGTCATCAATACTTCCTAGCCGCTCCACACTTAAGTCTTACAAGTAATTAACACCATTTTGTTTATTCTGTATGGGAAACATTGGTGTTTGATGGTTGAGAGTTAAAAGGATTTCAAAGACATTGTCACCTTCATGAAAGGATGGGAAGCCTTTTGATGACAAAATTCACGTTTGTGTGAATGAACTTCAAAGACTAGGTCCTAGGGGGGGACAGGAACCACATGTCTGTCACCTAAATGCCAAACTTCCTTTATAAAGTGAACGGGGATTCACTAGGAAGAAGTTGATCTGGGAAAGTTTCCGGGACTATTCTAAGTGATGCGTCATTAAGGGAGTTGTAGGCCGGGGGTGGGGAGGGGGCTCGGATCGGGAGGGACTCAGGGGTAGTTGGTTTTCGTTCCTAGCCTGTTTGGAGGTCGAGTTGGCTAGTTCCAGGTGCTGAGAAGTGACCTTATATTTACCGTCCCCGGGATTAGAAGTTTGTAATAATCAATTTCAGGTCGAATACGGTATCCATAAGTTCATTCTGTGGTTTCCAGTTTTAGGTCTATTTGTATAGTTGTATAAGTCCTTACGGAAGTCGATATATTCTTGGCAATGATATTGTTTGCTCTATTCTCATGTATCCGATCGATTAAGACGGGTAGCGTAGATGGGCGCTGTGAAGTACTCTCCAAGCAGAGCATGGGTTTCGGCTGGTTTTTGACGTGTTTTTAGGTGTTTTTGTCGGGCTTTCTACTTTGTCATCTCTTTTTTTGTCTCGCCAACCCGGAGAGTACGAGGAAAAAGGAAGTTCGGCAAATCTAACACTCACCCACACACCCTCGTTCTTCTTTGTCTTGAGACCGTTCAGTGACGTCGACCCTTCCGGCGACACTCCGGACTTTTCGCCCATACCTTAACCTTCTAATGGAGTTTCGCCATGGGTCGCTTCGGATAGAGTACAATTGCCAATGCTCTGCGTGTGTACATACATACGAACTCTCGTAGTGGTACAGAGAGTGACGGACTCTCATAGTCGTATCCTAAACTTGGATCAGGGAATACTACGACCCCCACAGATTTATAGATGTTTTTTTTTTCATAGGACCACAGGCATTAAAAACACATTGCTCCTATGTCCACGAAGGTTTTTAAAAACATCCTTGCATGCTTACCATATCTTAAAGGTGGGCAGATAAAATACCGGTAGGAGATCGATTTTCATCCATTTTATTAAACATAGTTTCTATCAACGCTCTAGAGTTGCACAAGGTAGAGAAAAATGGGAGCTTATTTCTATAATAACAAAGTGGTCACGTGAAGGAAACCTGAGGTTATGGCACCACCCGGAAAGGCATTTAAAACGAGATTGGACATGTATATAGATATATGAAACGACATCCAGTGATATCATAACAACAGTGAAACTTGGAATTGACTTGAAAAGAACAGCGGCCAAAATGGGATTTAAAGCTCCTACTACGACGTCGATTTATCTATCAATGTCCTCTGCTCAAATCTTCTATAGTCCAGTGATATAATTGAAAACAGGTCGGCTTCTCTCGATCTCAGTACCCCAGGAGGTCCCGGAGTCTTCTCTGTAATTCTTCCTGCACCACGAACAAGGAACGCTCGGTTCGAAACATGTATGACAGCGTTGCCCTACACTCTGTAAAATAAATATGGCAATTTGTTAGTAAGGGTCGGGTGGAATTCGTTTTTTTTTATGTCATGACTCAACGAAATTTAGTCAGAACTTTTTTTCTCTAAAACGGCATACAGAAAGAAACATACAACTTTTTACAAGCATACAATCGCAAAAATCTTCATTGACCCGTCTCTAATTTGTCATACTTATACCTCGAACAAGTCTCAAAAGGTCCTGCACCCGATCCAGAACAGCTTCAAGTTGCAAGGTTGCATTTCGGCTACTTCGTGGGTTGGAAAGAATCGTATAGATGATCTCTAGGTCAATGTCAATAGATCTTCCTGTTTCCTGCATGTACTGCTCGATGATATTTGTGATGTTACTCAGTTGATCTTGATCTGTTACTAGACAACACCCCTCTTGTTGGGGTAAAGCGTCTAGGGGAGTGCGCTGCGCTTATTGTCCTCTGAGGTGCTGGAGCACCGCCTCCTTGAACTTGGGAGGATCAGTTATCTCCGTGACCTCTTGTGGCAGTAAATTCCATTCCCTCACAGTACGAGGGTAGTAAGAATATCTGTAACAGTCTTTGTGGAATGGTATACTCTTATATGAATTTTGGTTTGAGTGTCGCGATTGGCGCGGTGCAGGTGACAGATGACCTTCGACCGGTAGGGCTATCTTATGGTGTCTTGCCTTTTGCAGAACTGTAAGTCTACTAGCTGTCCTTCTATCCTTTAAAGTATCCCATCCCAAATCGGAAACAAGTTTAGTAGTATTATCATAGGTGTAATATGAGTTTGTGACAAATCTAGCCGCTCTTTTCTGGACGGATTCTAGCTTAGAAATATGCTCTTTATGGTAAGGGTCCCAGGCAGCACTGGAGTACTCTAGGTGAGGCCTTACGAGGCTTGTGTAAGTATTCACCTTAACTGCTTTAGGGCAGTTATAGAGATTGCGTTTCACAAAACCTAGTGCTCTATTTGCCTCACAAGTAATATGTTGAATATGTTGGGACCAGGAGAGCTGATTATTAAGCGTGACTCCTAAGTATTTGTGGTTGTTAGTCTCGACTAGGACATGACTTCCTAATTTGTAATCATAAAGTTTGGGTTTTCGTTTGTGAGTGTAACGCATAACAAAACATTTATCTGGATGTAATTTCATCTGCCACTTGTTTTGCCAAGCGTCTAATGTATTAATGTCCTCTTGTAAAAGAGTGTGGTCTCTATCACTATTTATCTCTCTATAAATGACACAATCGTCGGCAAAGAGCCGTATGTTGGAATTAAGGTTGTCAGCCAAATCGTTAATGTATACTAAGAACAGTAGTGGGCCAAGTACAGTGCCCTGGGGCACTCCGGAGACTACATCCACCCACTCTGAGTGCTCTCCCCCAACTACCACTCTTTGTTTACGACTCTTGAGAAAGCTTGAGATCCAGTGCATTTCTTACCCCTAATTCCATAATTCTGGAGTTTTAGGAGTAAGCGGTTATGTGGTACTTTGTCAAAAGCCTTTGCAAAGTCGGTTATAATCATATCTGTTTGCGATTTAGAATCTAAAGATTGGGCTAAATCATTTGTCGTTAAAATAAGCTGAGATTCACATGAACGCTTTTTCCTAAACCCGTGCTGCTTATCAGTTAATATAGAGTATTTGTCGAAATGATCTTACTACACACACAAGTAAGAGAAACGGGACGGTAATTAGACGGGTCAGTCCTGTCTCCTTTTTTAAAGATGGGAGTGATGTTAGCATGTAACCATGGAGAAGGGATTTGACCAGATTCAAGTGATTTCTGACAAATAATGGTCAGAGCTTTAGCTGCTAGTTTTAGAATCCGTGCTGGTAGGCCGTCCGGCCCACCTGCTTTATGCGGATTCAAGTCTTTCAGGAGTTTGGTAACTCCGTTAACATTAATGGAAAAGTCAGGCATTGTGGGAATAGTACTACGGGGGAGATTAGGCATGTGTTCCTCCTCTTGTGTAAAGACAGAACTAAATTGAGTGTTTAAAATATTAGCTTTGTTTCTGTTTTCCGTTTCTAGCTTTCCTTTCTGTTTAAGGCTAGGGATCCCTGTTGCATCCTGTTTTAAATGTTTAGTTTTAAATGATCAGTTCGCAGCTTACTATATGGAGGCGTGCGTAAATTGATAAAAGTTCCTTGGCCATGGTTTGCTGTGCACAATGCATGAGCTTCTAAAGCCTCCTTGCCATGCTGGCTGTGCCTGAGTTTCATATGGTCAAGCACCGCCGAAGCTGATAATTGGTTCCAGGTACGTGTTACGTCAAATGATAGGTAAAACTTATATCCTGTCTTCCTGTCTGTATACATAGTTGTCATATAATGTTATCTCGAAAGAAAACATATTTTGTATTCCTCTAATTATTTTATAGTTTTTTAAATGGCATAAAAATGGGGAAAAACCATTGCATGACTTATGTATTATAACTGAATATAATTTGGTATCACAGCAATGGAAATAATAAGGAAACGAGTCACGGTAGAGTAAGGGATATTTTAGTCAACTTCACCTGACGCAGATCTAGAAGGAAGTTGTGGTTCGTGACCTCCTGCATGTCGAGGGTTTTCTTATTCTGGGTAACGGCACCACAGCCTGGTATGGGGCATCCCTCCCAGTTGTGGCTCGTTACTTCCTGCATGTCGTGGCTTCTCTTATCCCTGGTAACGGCACCATAGCCTAGTATGGGGCATTTCTCCCACTTCTTTGGGCATCCCGACAGAATGTGGCGTCCCATTTCTCTCCTAAACGATATTATCATTTCATATTATAATCAATCGACTTCGGGTTGCTCTTGTCCTTCCTGTACCTTCATAAAAGATTATTCATACACTTGTTACATATCGTATGAAAGCTTACACTGCATGATACCAACTTGACATACTGAAGAGATTATTTGATGTGACTAATGGTTTTCTTGACATGGAAATATTCTTATTTCATGTATTTGTAATTTCTGATAAAAATATTACGCATTAATAAGCACACATGCTTGATATAGGCAAAGGACATACAAACACACTTTCTGTCATCCCTGGCCATTGATGACGTCACTCTAACACATGCAACAGTGATGGAACATTGATACTGTATTCATTCTAAAAGTTGTGATTCTTCGCATGCGCAGCTCTGCCAATCGACATCACCGTGCTCAAATCAGGGACGGATAAACGATTTGTACAATATTTCCAGAACATAACGAGGGAGTTTGAATTTCAAGCCTTTAAAAGTTGCCTACTTGGGCTGTAATGCCCTGTATCAGGTTTCTCAGGCAAGAAGCGCAAATACAGAAAGCAGCCAGGCCTTGTATTGTCTTGCCTACATGAGTTACAACAAACTATGAAGAAAACATACCACGATGTCGGATATAAGTTCAAATATTTTCTTTGTCAAAGGATCAAAATCGCACCTTGCATGTACATGTATATACTACTTTGTGTTACTACCGAAACCGCCATATTCACGCTTATTTACACATAATTGTACTATCATGTGCTAAGAATCGAGCAACGTTTTGTTTTCACGAACCTTACATCCAGCATGTCGATGTGGACATAAAGAACACCATCTTGTCTATATCAACTCACAATCTAAAAATGTTAGTGTCCCAAGGAAAAATTACATATCCCAAACTCGCAGTCCGTTACTATGAGAACTTTGAGATCCTGTCTGTTCCTTTAACCATCTACATCGATAAAGCACCCCCTAAATAAAGGTCCTGGAAATATAAAATGTTAAGTAATACTGTCAATGAATTTAATAATCCCTCCACCGTCTTCATTTCACCGGGGATGCCCCTTCTGGTGGAGATTAAGGTGCCGACGCTGGTAATTACTCCCCAGGCAAACCTACATGTAGTAAGAAGGTGATAAAAAGGATGCATATGTATCTATGTACGTTTGTATATAATATATATACAATATGTTACTATTCCTTTTTCGACATTTCAACTGAGGGAGAATGATATGTTTTGTTGTTCTTTGAATGGCACTGGTAGTTTGATGTCAATTGAGTGTAGAAGAAAACAATCCACAATAGGATAACAGATTCTAAGTGTAAGCACTGAGTAATCAAGACTCTTGCTTTTTTTGCAACCACATGATGTTAATACAAGTATATAAGGGGGTTGGGGGTAAAATAAGTATACTCACCTGCTAAAGTAATCAATCACGTACAGCACACGTTTCTTGGGAGAGCAATCCTGGAAATCTATAAAAATTAAGTCGATCCAGAGACGCTGGAAGACTCGGTTCACACTTATGGGTTTGCTGTGAGGGACCTGAAAGTTATGACATAAGGTTTTAAAACTAATGAAATGATTGATAACAATTACGAATTCTACATAAGGATTTAGATACATTGCAATGCCAATACATGTAAACGTGACGATATTCGCGAGGACATCTGTTTTGCTTCAGAGGCTCTTGAGATGTCAACTGCTTCTTTTAACGTAAATGTATCCGTTGCTACTAGGGACTTCTGTACTGCGTTCTGTGCGCATCCCCAGATTAGTTGATCAATTATTCTCTCATCATGTGTGTTATGGAATGCACATTTCATTGCTAGGTATAGATTGTAAGGTATGTACTAAAGGTAGAGACTCTCATCTTTCTATTGATTTGTAGCATTATAGTTCATTGGAAGAAAAGTATTAAGGAGCAATGTAAAGGAAAATATCAGTTTGTAATATATTTACATGAAAAAGTTACCAGCAGCTGTCCTGCATGAAAATGTGGTTAGACCTTTGCTCCATGACATAAAGTACACTGAAGCATGGAATACAAAGTCTGTATTTACCCCTTTTGCAGCAAAAGGTAAACTAAGTTTAGAATTGAAAAATAATGAAGCAATTATATCAAGCGCCAGCCACTTAAGGATGGCAATGAATTAGTAACACGTAGCTGATGTACTAGCTTGGTCCCTATTGATACAGGAAGATACATGATGAGGATGACTTTGTATGAGGTACAACAAGGTGTATATGTGGTCCAAAGGTTTTCATCTTTGTGTGTGACATTATTACCTTCTGCTGGATGTGGGCATGTGTTGCTGAGCCTTGTTCGGTTGGTGTTGACCATGACTCTTCACATAGTTGGAAATGAAAGCCTCTGCCTTCATGGTCTTCACTGGTGGCTTCTTTTGGCCTTTGTTGCCATGCTTTAGCGCCGACCTACACTCCTGTAGCTTTTGTTGCTTAGCCTTGTAGTATTTCCGGTTTGATATGCCCTGGAGTTTACGCCAACACTGTGCACACACCTGCATGGATGAATTAGGACATTCATTTTTTTCAGCTTGCAATCTTATGTGAGGTGACATGGAAATCGTAATGGTTGTCTGACTTAAGGTAACACAAACTAAGAGGAATAAATTATATGCGAAAAGGGGAAATAACAAAAATAGTTACATCAATTTAACTATAACAGACAAGCAATGCCTCGTCATGTGTTGTTTTCGCTGTCAGGGATGACAAAGGCGTGTGGCTTGCGTTTTTTCTCCTCATTCGACATTGTTTCTTGGCCGGCTGTAGGCTGCCTTTTCTTTTTGACAAAGCTTGACTTTTTCTGTTGACAGAATAGGGTTTTGTGGACTGAGCAGGGATAAGTTTCCTAATATGACTGTTCAAGGAGTTGGCTTAATTCCACGATTTCGGAGCTGAGACTTGGCCCCTTTTTTGTTGTTCACTGTGTTTAAGTAATATCCTTCTTTTAAGAAGGCGACACACATTGAGTGTTTATTTTCACAGATACGTCTCTTGTCCACAGTTCCGTCCTCAAATCGAGCATTTTGCCGTGAAGTAGGTGTATCATGAATACCTTCTAAGGCCTCCGCAAAAGACGTGGTAGCATCTGGAACAGGCACGAGCTGAGGCATGAGGTGACTTGTTTTATCACTTCTTTGTTAGGTGTTGCATTTGAGGCATGTCACAAGAAGTTTACAATATCTAAAGGTTTCATTTTCTTGTCTTTATCAATCCACCACTGCCTCCGCGAGCTTGGATGACTGGAGCTTGCAGGTACCTCAGCGTCCGTACATGGTGCATATTCCCAACGATGAATTTTGTGCCCTGCTCCACTGTCTATGAAATATCTGATATTGCCTGAATTTTCTTTGTATGCATAGACTTCTCCGCAAGGAGTAAACATTTTAGATACATGTACTACAAGATACTGGATATTTTTAGTTTTATTACCTTAAAGCAGGACTTGGTCCAGCGATGAATTCATTCCATTTCCAGCAGAGGTAGACGACCGTGGTGCTGCAGTGTGAATAAGAACATGTCAATGGTTGAAATCAGCTACATCAATGAATTTTATTCCATGCTGCTCTCTTTTATGATAGGAAGTGTTTTAAATGAATAAATCTGTAGATAATGATATTGTTATAAACCTACAAGAACCTTTAACAAACTTTTTACTAGTTTGGAATCAAATATGACAAAAGAATTCTGCAGTTCATATACATTATTTTTGATGCCTACATTTTTGGAATCCTTAAAAAGTATTATAATAATGTTACATGCTAAATATACTAACATGCACTTCACCAATTGGGCCTGTGTGTGTGGTGAATCCTCCACATCTACCATCTCAAGTATATTCGTCTCACGATCATCCTCGTCGCTGATCACGGTTATCTCTATATCGGCTTTCGCAAAATGTCCTTAGTGTTAAACAGAAGGTAGTTGGCTGGCTGTTGGGTTGAAGTAGGAGCGTGGCAGTAGTTAGGGGGTTGTATGCCAATCCTGCAATACCAAAGATCGTACATATCATTACATTAGTCTATCAACTATGTCAACATTTTTGTGTGTTTTATTCAATAAATATGCTGAGTCCAAAGTCTAATAGTTGTGATATATTTGCTTCATGTAAATCACTATACATGATAAAACAATACAGACATTACATGATAATGATTCTATTTTATGTATAAATGGTGTTAGATAAAGCAAAAACGAAAATATAACGGAAACATATTTTCTATGCTTGACCTGAAGAGGCTGTACTATTTACTTTTTGAAACGGAGCGGAACAAGGAAGTTCGTATGTTTACAAGTTCAAGTAGGGCCTCAAACTTCCACGGAGCGTCCATGGTATTTTGCTCTCCCTCCGTATGAACCAATACCTTGGCGACTTGTTCCTTAAAATCAGAGGACACAAATGGATCTTTCCAGCGCAGTAGTGCGTATATTTACCAGTTCAGGGGGGGGGGGGGCAAATCTCTGTATCCATAGTATTTTGGGCCCCCCCTTGTTGTTGCAAGTTGTGTAGACTGATATTCGTAACAAGTAGCTAAAACCCATGGCCCATGTACGTATCTATTAATTTTCAAATCAGCATTAGTCAATGTCGCTGTGAAGATTTATAGATTTGAGGTCCCTCAGATTCCAAGCAGATGTGAGGTGACCCCAAATCACCATGGCGACCCAAGAAATATGAAACACCGGCAAAGAGCAGTTACATACCTAGTTGTTATTCATCACCAGTACATACGCATCGTATTTCCCCCTGGCATTGGCCCTGACTTCGTCTTTCATGCTGTCATCATTGAAGATCCTCTCGTAGGCCGCCAGCCTTGACATGTCCGCCTCAAACTGCTCCCAAGCAACCCTCTTTGCATCATAGGTCTACTGAATGAGAATCTACGCCAGAAGTTTTGAAATTTGTTTTGCTGTATCTCCTAGGATCGTTTTGGTTGTTATTTTGGCTCTGTACAGTGTGTTTTCGAGGAGTTAATGTTGTTTTTCCGACACAGTAATAATGTTGCTAAAATTTACCTTGCCTTGATAACAATCGGCTCTCCGGACACTAGGTGGATGTAGATCCCCTGGTGGTTATCGGGGTGCCTTGTGGGTGGCAGCACGGCCAACCTCCACTCATGCTCACCAGTGCTGAACACCGGGCTCTTCGTTGGTACTGTTAGGTTAGGTATCACGTACCTCACTGGGTAGAGTCTTCCAGGGAAGACAAGTGCGTCAGCTGACTGGGTCATTGCCCAGGGGGATTTAATTGGGATTTGAATTATGTGACGCTTTGATTAATCATCGTAATTACTACAGCATCCATTCTCGAGATACAGGCCAGACGACCTCTGTCCATCCCCTTCATAAACAAATGATCTAATACGTCTTTCCTAATGTATCGCTTGGTACTGTCGCAGTTGCAAACCAGATTGGTCATGTCCGCATTAATAAACCTAGTGTTAGTGACTGAGGAAACACATACATTAGAGCATGTCTACTCTGGCCGTCACGCACACATCTCCCCACCTCTTTCCAGTAGCACAGTATGTCTTTTGATGGCCCCCAGTGAATCACATAGCGGACATCATCTACCTGGACACCCATTCCAAAAACAACGGTCGCTATCACACATGTGAGGCAGCTGGTACGCTGGGTGAAGCCCTGTAACTCTCTTTTATTGTGACTGATCATCAGTTGTACCTTGAAACATATCGATGGTCCATGAGTCACCCCCATATATCTGTTACTGTGTTGATAGTCTGTAGAGAGCAAACAAGGAAAAGTTTTATTTCTGAACAGCATGCGTATGACATCGCGCTTTTGGCACAGAAATTACAACAAGCACAGGAATTGCTATTTCGTATGGAAAATGAAGCCGGTAAAGTTGGTCTGCATCTAAATGCTAAAAAACCCAAAATGATGACCTTCAACCTGAAAATACCTGCTATCATTCAAACCAGAAGTGGTGATACCGTGGAAGTGGTCAATACCTTGGTTCTCAGATGGAAAACTCTGAGACAGACTTTGGAGTCAGAAAAGCCCTTGCCTGGAACAGCTGCCACAAGTTAAGCAAGACATGGAAATCCCAGCTTCCACGCAGGATTAAAGTGAGGCTGTTTATTGCCACCGTGGAGTCCGTCTTGTTGTACGGTTCAGAAACGTGGACCTTAACAACATCACTTGAAAAAGGCTAAATGGCTGCTATACTCGCATGCTACGCATGTGCCTCAACTTTTCATGGCAGCAAAAGCTCACAAACCAGCAGTTGTACCAAGATTTACCATCTGTCGCGAAGAAAGTTCAACAGTGCAGAATGAAACTGGCTGGTCACTGTATTAGATATCCCGAAATCCCTGCACACTATCTTGTTCTCTGGGAGCCTACTACTAAAGGAAAAAGAAGTAGGGGTAGACCCAGGGTCACCTACTTAGACAATCTACGTAGTGACACAAACTTGCAAGATACTAAGGAACTACGAAGGGCCATGGAGGACAAAGTGCTGTGGAGAGAGCTTTCAGGATTGGTTCGAGCGGGAGCTCGAACTAAGTAAGTAAATAAGCATGCGTAATATTGCTGCAACATAATTTGTTCAAGAAAACTTATAAATGACTCATGCTAAAATGTGGTTCAATCACATTTCCAGTTTAAGTGACTTATCTAAGTGAGTACATGACATTTATATATACCTGATCTACATAACAATACATGTAACAATACAGCAATATCAGACAACTTGCTAAGGAAATGGACTTGTGGGTTGAGATTGTACAACACTTGACTTAATCCCACTGATGTGGCAATGTTGCAAAAAAGTATATCATCATTAAATCTACTTTAAATCTGGCCCAAGGCCTGCTCTTGTGAAGACCGTGTCCAACTTTGTTAGATTAAGATGTCTTGGCATCACAGACACTGCAGCATCCACTGTCCAGATGACATGCTGCATCTAAGTCTTCTCTGTCCATCCCCTGAACCAATAGGTGTTAAAGCACTGTCTTTCTGATACAGGTGGTCTGGGTGCTGTTAACCAAAGCTATATTATTAGTATTAATAAAGCGGACATCCATGGACTATGAAAACACGTGCATCTTGGCATGTCCTTCTTCACTGTCATGGACGCACCTCCCTACTTCCTGCCAGTATGACAAAATGTCATTTGAAGGTCCCCAGTGGACAACATGCCTTATGTTGCTGACTTGCATACCATACTAAATCCAACGGTAGCCACTACACGTCTCAGACTACCATTGCTCTGTGTGAAGCGAGACAGGATTCTTGATAAACTGTATTGCCATGGTGCATCTCTACCACCTTTTTTTTTCTGACACTGTGGGGCTGTTCAGTGTACGCCTTGTCTCCAAGCTCTTTCATATGCCAGTCATAGACCTGCCACACTGTAGTGATCGTTCTGTGCAAGTAAGAGAAATCTGTGTCAAGACATGATGAATGGTGCATTACTAGAAAATGTAACATCCAGACATTTGTGCGTCAAGTCATTTCAGCAGCTATTTTGAGTTAAGATAAACATAATCTGTGTGCCAGCTACAAAATGTCAGGTATTGCTTGCTACTAAATAATGAAAGTATATACGATGCCAGGTACAAACCTGCAGTGGATGATTGTCCTTTCTGCATCCTTTGGCTTAAGAGGGGCGAGCAGCCCGGCAAGTTCAGTACCAACATCAGCTGAGCACCTCTTTTAGGTGGATGTTTGGCCTGTAGAGTTTAAGAGATGTAATGCTGTACTTTATGACTATGACTGTTTAAATCATGCATTGTGTTACCATAGAAACATGTACATAAAGTAGGTTGTGCTATAAGAAAGATGACAAGTCCATGCTGAGCACATAATACATCTAATATAAAAATGAAAAGAGCTGTGTTAATTAGGCTATTGTAACAGCACAGAGGAATATCGTACAGATGTAAAACATTATATGATTCAATAAGCATTTACTGATCAAGAACATGTAACAACATGGAAATTAAACAGGGCTTACCTGTTGGGGAGCACAAAAACTATTTCCACTACCCTTTTGGCGAGGTGTAACTGCTCAAGGACACCCCACCACCACCATTCCTCCAGTAGCAATGGCAGTCAATATTAGGATAGGACAAGACAGCAGACTCCTAACAGTGGAAACCTTGCTGTATCCTTCTCGAAATGAGGCACCCCTGTGACATAACATAGTGTAGGATCATCATCATGAATGTTCACAAGAGATTCAGACATGAACGTATGAAGGCAAACTCCTGTCCATCCCCTGGGTCAGTCCCCTGTGTGGACCATCTCTACCCCAGCACTGCCAGATCGGCAGTCACCCCACCAGGTTCATCTTCCACCCTCTCATCGGTATGGGATTGCGCCCCGGGTAGAACTGGGACCTTTTATTACCAATAAGCAACAAGTATATCAGATTTCAATTACAGAAACGGCTAATGCACATAATTATTGGCAGACATAAAGCTTAGTACTGTTGCAATTTACTTAACAGAAATGATACTCTGCACCTTACTTAAAAAAAATTCAAGGTCCTAGAATAAGATTGAGACCTTAACAATAACAAGTTGATAACCTAAATAGGATCATATTAAACTTGAATTCACGGATGGCATACTCTGTACATTCAAAACCCAATGTTAGCGTATAAAAAAGACGTAGCAAGGCATCCTAGAACACAACTCACCTGTCCATCATCAATGGGAAAGTTCCCAATTCTCCTCTGACACCATCGTTTGAGGCTTTGACATGTATGCCTGATAGGAATTTCTGGAAACGTGTCAGAGTAGACATTAGTGGCTGCTATCTCTGCATGCAAGGCTTCTTTGATTGTTCTACCATCACTTTAACGTTTTCTTGTGTCACTATGGCAACTCTTCCGCCTCTCGTATTGGCTCTGTATGTATAGGCCCATCTCCATGTTTTCAGATAGACACAGTGCTGTTCTTTATTTCGCACATCTGCTCTACCAGTGTGGCTGAGGTGTTTATAGATCTTATATATGTTGATCTGTGCGATCTGCATTTTTCTGCTATGTTGAATGTACACTGGAAGTTGTTTCACTGCCTGTGTGCTGATTGTGATGAACCGTCTTAGCATACTGTTATCCATGAATGCTCGTTTTGTTTTGTTTGATGCTTCCTTCTATGCTTCATATGTGAAAACTCGTGTGTATAATAGTAGTTTCCTACTTCTTTTGTTTTAAGAGATGGCTTGACTTCTCTACTTTGGTGCTACAGGAGCTCTTGTCACGTGTGTTGCTTGCACGAGAGATTTTGTCCCGTGTGTTTTGCAGTGTTAATGTAGTACAAGGGGTCCTGTCACATGTATTTTCTTGACAAGTCTGTTATCAGTACCAGACAAGACAAGTGTGTTTTGCAGGGAGGCAGTAGTACGAGTGATACAGCCCCGTGTGTTTTTCGTGGATTTGGTAGTGCAAGACGTCTTGGCGCAAATGCTTTTCAAGACAGTGGTAGTACAATAAAAGTTGTCCCGTGTGTTTTGCAATATTAATGTAGTACAAGGGGTCTTGTCACATGTATTTCTTGATAAGTCTGTTACCAGTCCCAGACAAGACAAGTGTGTTTTGCAGGGAGGCAGTAGTACGAGTGATACAACTCCGTGTGTTTTTCGTGGATTTGTTAGTGCAAGTGGTCTTGGCGCAAATGCTTTTCAATGCAGTGGTAGTACAATAAAAGTTGTCCCGTGTGTTTTGCAGTCCTTCTGTACATGTGAAGACACTCTGAGTACTGTATGGTCAGTGTCAAATGCAGCGGGTAACTCCTTGATCATAGAAAACTTGTCGGGAAAGTGTCGAGATCGAGTAAGTTGTTACACGAGTTTGAAGGCACTTGATTGAGTTGTTGAAGGAAGTGGTTGTTAAACTGATTAACACAACTCAGCTTCCTCACCCTCGTTTGTCACTCAGCTGGACCAGTCAAAACGAGGCTGAAGTCATCGAGTAGGCAGCACATGCTGTATTCATTGAGTACGCTTTCTAAAACCGAGCACAGGTTGCATGTAAATGGTACCAGGTCGCCGGAAGGAGGACTATAGCAAAGAACTGAACTTTTTTTTTCTCCGGCTCCTCTCCTTCCCCGCTTGCCCCCATTTGCCTCTTCCTCTTGTTTGCCCTGTTGTTCTTGATCCAGTTCTGTAAAAATACATTGTTTTGGTGACGCATGTTAGTTAGGTAGTCAGATTCACATGTATCTGAATAGGAAATTATAATACATGTGATGCTACTGAAATCGTTTTAAGCACTCCTGACATTTCCAACCGAATAACTATGAGTTTAAGAGAAGATATAAAGCCTAAAACCACTGTGCTACCAAGCAGAACCATATCAGGCGTATGTACATACTCATGTATACATTTTTGATATACTTTTAAAGTATGATTATGAATATAACGTTATAAATACTACCCAAACTATTCTATGGAACTATTGATCTTACCTTGACCGTCTCTTCTGTGGCGGGGCCGGAGTCCAGGCTGAACCACCGCAGTGCTTTCCGAACCTGCGAACCACCAGTGCTTTTCACAGGGGGCCGTCTGTTAAACCACCTTGGACAAATTATTTTCATGATTTACAGAATCCTAGCCAGAGTATCATCCTGTTTCAGTTCCTGGCTCTACCTTCACTAAAGTAGAGCCTGGAACTGAAATAGGATGATACTCTGGCTGACTGAACCAGTGTTATCGGTACAACAGTGGCTAACTGAACCAGTGTTATCGTTACAACAGTGGCTAACTGAACAAGTGTTATCGTTAAAACTCAATATGGTACCAGGGTAACCGAATCTACAATATCTCTATGAATCCTAATTAATCTGTCCATCACGGTTTACAATGATATCCGCAGCAGGCCTGGATATCTGAGCAGATTCTCTCCTGAGAACTGAACTGGAATTGAACGTTGATTATAATCTTTATTTTGGGGCGGTGGAGGGTGGATAGTAGAGACGAAACAAACATAGGCAACTTTCACTACTTCAGACTTCAGCGACACATCCATAAGGGAACTTGTATAAATGATTTGTTTTGTAGTAAGTTAAGTCATACTTCAGGTGAATTTTCAAGGTGAAAAGTGAATATTTATGTCTTCTACCGCGTCCGACGATGTCCCCGACGCTACGGCCAAAATGAGATTTATAGTGGTAGTTTGCACAGTTTGTCTCGTACAAGACGGATTGTACATATTAGTCATAAGGAAAAGCGACTGACCTCGGCTTTCTACCACCAGCGAACGCACCGGAGGATGCCATTGTCGGGCGAGGTGGATCATCACTGCCTTGTGGTTCAGAAGAAACTCCCGCCATTACAGGGTGCTCGGTCGACATGTGGTCTCCACCAGACATCTTGGTCCAAAAGTTGTAGAGACAGTAATGATGTGGTTGACAGGGCTCGCTTCGCGGCTCCGGAGACCAAGTCGCGATACAGCCGGGTGCCGGACATCGGTTTTTGAAGGATGAAATAAAGCATTCTAATTCACGTTAACGTTGTCCTGTTCACGGCCTGTGATGATTTGTTTCAGTTCGTCGCTGATTTGGCTCTGGTTTTGAACGGACGGGCAACGCCGAGCCGCATTTGCATGACTGCAGCCGTGTGACAAAAATTGTACGGAAGATCTGTCGTCAGACACTTCGCACCTCAAACAATAGCCCTTCAAAGCAATCCTCACCAAAGTAGGAGGGTGAAGCTCACAAACAAGAATTTCATCCTGGGGCTCCATGTCCGATCTACGCCTACTACAAACTGACGATCTGACAGCTAGTAGGATTCCTTCACCAGCGTTATTGTTGTGAGTGACATAACGGTCCTTACGATACTAGGTAACAAAGTCAGATGGAATGACCCTTTGGTCGTGTGCTTCAGGAATTAACCAAGTTTCTGGAGACAGATCCGCCGGCTATGGTTCACCGAAGCTGCTTCCAGCGACAAGTGGTCTTCCGCTAGGCAGTTTTTGCGATGACAGACGTGTAAATTTCCGTCCAGAAAGCCGTGGTACAAAAATACGCAACTCTGTGCAGGCCCGCGTTCTTGCATCGTGGGCCGATATGGACGCTTATCCTCTCGTAACTGCGCTGCAGTTATTGACCCTCCCGTGCCATAACAGGCACCCTCTATCCCCATCCAGACGTAAGAACGATCTGTCGCTTCGGGAGGTAAGTGGTGTTTGGTAATAATTCAAAGACACTGTACATACCTGGACTCACTTATTTCAACTGTTAAGTCAGTTGAGAGTCTAGGAGCATTTTGGCTGTATGTTGGAGACTTATTTAACCCATTTTGTGCATCTCGTTTCATGAGGCTGCAGAATACTCAGCCCAGTATATTAACCACCTACGAACCGACCACCTCATACAAATAGCAGACTCTCCCGGACAACACCCAGTGGTACCAGAGACAGTCAGTCCATCTCCCTACACCTTCCCACGGCAATAATAAGGAGCAACATTGTATTTTCCCCACAAAGGTCAATTGTCGTCTATATTTTTTTGCTTTAGCCCATATATGAAAGCTGTGCGTAGTTTGATCATGCAGATGTAATAAAACTTTATTTTAGGCGATAATTGTAAAGCAACATTATCACTGTGCATCAAGATTGGAACGTCCACAAGGGAACGAGGGGTGTATATGATTAACGTATAAAAGGTGAATTTGTGTTGGCAGCATTTTTCATGCTGCTTACAGAATTTACGTGTCCTACAGGATAGTATACTATGGCAAGAAGATATCGAATCGCTCAGATTTGATGATTTCATAAAATGCTGTTCCCGTCATTCCTGGTTTGACTTCCAGTAATATCTTATTCTTGAATGTAATTGCACGTCTTCTTGAAGCTGGCCACTCAACATAAATGTCGTGCAAAATGTTTGTCTATGCTCTGGATACCACTTTTTTGAGTTCTTTTCTTCTTTTCGCGTATGAATGGTCTCTGCTCGCGGTAGGGCGTAGAGAGTCCCTGCTGTACGCATCTCCATTTGCATCCTTTGGTTGCATCTTTTCTTTTCGTAGGCTAAATCCCCGCTTTCGGTACCCCAAACTCTTCTTGCGATTCCTCTCGTACGCCTCCTTGTCGATTGCTTCGAAAGCAGTCTTCCCCGGACTGTCATGGGGATTGGACGCCCCCAGGTAATCTTTGACTCGGTCGATAGCGGCTCCCGATCCGACTTAGTCTGCCAGACGAGCTGCGTGCACTCTGCCTGCATAGTTTCGTGTAAAAGTCATGTCCTTTGGCACGGCCGTAACGACACGCTTGTGGAATGACTCGCATTTATTGGTCGTAGTTTCCTCTGACGTTTGACAGCTTCAGGCGGTATAATCCACAAGTTGTTGTAGGGCGACGCGGTCAGACTGCGTGAGCGCCAGGTTACCACCCCCGGGAATGTCTGCCGCGGTCCGGTCGTCTGGGTTATGATGTGGGCATTCAAAGACCGACGTGTAACTCGAATGGTCTCCAGCGATGCAGTTGACTTAAGTAATGCGCAGGTGTTCACATTCGGCATAGAAGTCTTCGTCGCTGTCCTGGTGATGGTCGTGTGCAATGTATAGGGCATCTTTGCACGTGTTCACGATGTAATTCCCCACTTCGCGGCCTGCTTTCTGTCGACTTACTTTAGTTGCGTTTCCTCCTTGGAAAACCTCAAGGTCAAGAGGGTAAGCCTTCTTAAGGTGATATATTCCGTTATGTTGCACGCAATACTGCTTTTCTGCAGGCGGCAGTCCGGTCTCACTCAGGGCCTCGTTCGTTCCTTTCAGGCATGCGCCATCGTTGTCTGTACACAGAATCCCCAAAGCCAGCCCACTCTGTCCGTGTTCGCCTTGGCCATCTTTTTTCGCCGTTTCCCAGCTTCAGCGTTCTGTCGAATGTACAAGTACAGTTAGCGTGATGGGCAGGACCGGTAGGTAGTCCCTTCCGCCGCGGCTTCGCACATCCGGCGCGAAGCTGGCTCTCCGTGACCAAGGACAGTAGCATCTTCTGGTCTCGGTTCGGAGTTCGACACAGCATGTATTTTCATGCGATGAAACGTCGGGACGCCGCAAATTACGTCCGTAGATGGGTGTCGGATACCTACGTCACTACTCTTAGTTCGAGGAAGATAGCGTTGCTATGCTCTCCTTGGAAACCACGCGTCTCCAACACAACTCCGAAGAATGGAACGGTCGTGCAACGGCTTGGCAAGACACATGTGTTCCATGCTCTGTAGCAGAAGTCGAAATCAGTTCCAGCAATGATATAGAAGTAGCAGTAGAACCGGCCGACGATGACTACGGGGATGTACCGCGGAGAGACCGGTGTTGCCAGCCGATAATAGAAATGAATCCAATATAAATAAAGGTGGAAGACCGAAAAAGCGAAGGCCGCCGAAACCTTTTGAAGTCGGAAATCAAGTAAAACGCCTCAGTGCAGTTGATAACGAAGACATAAAGACAAATATTAGCGTGTGGACGGTGACATCTGCAGTCTGGCCAGACTCCGTCTCAGGACGACACACCTGGTGGGCTCAGGCCCAAACCCCGGCCACCTACACTTCGGGGTCGCGCCCCGTTCAGGTGGTGAAGCGGCTCGCCGGCTGTTGCAGATTGACAGACAGGCACACTCCGATAAGCGCCGCCAGGAGTCCGAAGACTACCGTCGCTCGCGAAAGAAGACTTCCCTAAGCCATCCATCGCGTGTCACCTACGCTACGAGGATGAACACTCATATCTGCAGCCTTGAAAGGCAAACAGCAGTTCATGACAAGAAATAAAGATTAATCACGTTTGGTCTTAATTTGTACACAGTCTCTGCCGTCTTTATTTTGAATGAATGAATGAATGAATGAATAAAATAAAATAACGATAAGGGTGCCTGCGTACGTGCGTGCGTGGGGGGGGGGGGCGAGGGTCACTACCAGCTAGTGTACAAAGTAAAAATGAAACTGACCTACTGTGGGAGTAAACATGCCTTGTATGGGCTGTGACTGAACCACTGTCCCGCGGCGAAACAGGTATTACGTTGGGAATTGACGACGGCCGGTTCATAAGACAGGTGGTCAACGTTAACGCAGGTCTTGACTCCACACAAGTGACTGACGTGTATCGATGGCGTCAATCTAATGTTTAACTTTAACGAAGCATGCCAGCCTGTGGACCTGGAGTGTCACACGGCGATTTTCCACGTGCGACGGCACCTTTAGGCTGCCGTACTCGCCGTTTTCAATGTACCCTGTCCACAGCCGACAGCCCGTCTCTGTGCTGACAGATTTCTTCTGTACCTTGGCTCTTAGTTTCTCTCTAAAGTCGTCTGGTAGAGGGTTAAGATAAAAGTCCGTCTGTATCTCCTCTAGCTCTCCAGTCCGAGTCAAAAGGCGCAATGTGTGATTCGGACCGCATGCCAACTGACCGGATGGCCTCCGATTAACACATAGCTTCAAAATTCTTTGACCTTTTTTCGATTATATCCGCCTGCTCTTCAAGATAAAAGTCACCAATGGAAAACTTTTGCATATCAAGTTATTAATCAATTGTTTGCTGAACACAGAAGACAAAGGCGCTGACACGACTTGTCAATGCGGCGAAGTGGTGAACTTGAATTGAAGTTTGGAAGCGTGCGAAATGCGCTATATTGACTATGAATAGAAGAAATTGGTGATCCAGACGGAAGACAGGGTTATGTACATCAATGTTTCGTTCTTGTGCCATCTTCTTGGCGAAGAAAAAACCGACAATTACAAGTTTGAAATGAGGAAGGCAATTTGACCTCTGAATTTGACCCCGGAATGACGTCATAACAGCGGAAAAGAGGGAGGGGGCAGGTACTGCATGACTGATAAAAACGCCCGTAGGACAGACGCAAGTGGGGAACGGAAGGGTTTTTCCATTTTTTTCGTTGGTAACCATTACAAGGTTAATTTCTAAGTAAAGAAATGCCATATAAAATTATTAATTAATAACGAAACCCGCCTTATTAAGGTCACGGTTCGGAGTTTCTTTTAAGATTTTTGGCTGATTCGACTGCCTGTCAGAAAAGGGCTAGCGCTTCTCCAAACATCGTTTTCCGGATAATGCAATGTTTCTGGTAGAAATATACGCCTTGCCGCTAATCGACATACTCAGTTGTCATTTTCTGTGGAAACGTTATTTTCTATAAAAATCATCATTAAATTCAAGTTTTCAACCAAAAACTACTAGTTTAGGGGCAATCTTCACAGGACGCTGCACAGAAATTAAAAGTTTTCCTAGGATAATGACTGGCATGGCAATAAAGGCCAACATCTTGTCTATCTTATATGTACAAATGAAGAAAATCTTGAGGATACGTTTTCCGCAATCCCCGATGGTGCGAAACCATGCAAAACGCACTTAGAACGCACGATTCGGGTAATCAGGCGACAAGGCCGCGTTACCGTCATTGCGCACTAATACCAGGAAGTCTTCGCGGACGACCAAAACTCCGAAACCGTAAAACGCTACGAAGATCGGGTCTTTCAGGAAATATAACAGATTATACACTGCTATAGCGATAGCCGAAACTAACGAGAAAACCTAGGATTTGCGTCTTATCTTCACGCACTCTTTAGCTCCTAGGTCAAAACAATTCCGATCCGGAACCTTCTGACCTGTCTCTGCCTCAAAAAGGGGGCACTCGGCTTGTGTCCCTGGCTGCCCCCTCAATCTTTCCTTGGGTGGGTTATTATAGCCAACGCCAGTCTCAGCTGCGACGGTCGGGCGTTCATCTTCACGGCAAGCGAGCCTGGTCGCCTTTTGTCGGTTCGCTGGAAGACACGGTGGTCTGTCACTAGGGTATTCTTTCCCGTTGTTACGTGCGTTCGACAAGGTATCGGGTTACCCGGGGCAACGTTTTGTCTAACGGCAAAACATTCATAAATAAATAAAAAAGTATGGACGGGAAAACTTTATAAAAATAATACGAAATTAGCGATTTTGCAAACTTTGAATGTCGTCGATTTGCGCTGAATGGCTAATTTTTCTATATTTTGCTCCCAAACACGATTATTTTCAGGTTTTAAGGATACCGTTTTTTCAGGCACACATCGCAAAGGCCTGGCTTTAAATGTCAATGAATATTTCTTATCTTCATGTTTTTCGTCGACCAGGAACAAAACAAAACTTTGTGTTTTTGGGATTTTTAAATTTTTTATTCTAAGTATTGTGAATATCGACAAATCTGTGAAAAAATGGCATTTTTTGACATTTTTCGCATTCAATCACCCATAATTCAAAATCAAGGACATTTTTCAAAAATCCCAAAAACACAAACCTCGGGAAAACCGTTACGGTCATTTTGAATCGTTAATGAGGTAAGGTGGATGTATCTTGGAGCCGTACCTTTACGATGTTTGAAAGCATGTCATGTCGCACGGATAGGGGGAGGGGCTAATTAACACCGCCGTAAACAATTCTTCTAATATTCAATGTCACAAAAAATGACGCCAGTTGCTTCGTTACATGTTAGATGTCTACAAAAAAGTGCCAGCATGGATATACTCTCCAGAAAACAGGTAATATTTGCGACAAACGTAGTTTTTTTCCTGAAGCGGGGAAAGGGGCCCGGCCGCGCAGATTTACAGTATGATCTTCCAATGACCGCAGGTGACCCCGAATCGAACGCGCGTTCGGATTCGATTACGTCATTTCGAACATCGTGGAACGGCGTTCGAATTCGGCTGGACCTGGGAGTTTCTGAGCATGAATTTGACCACCGTGAGAGTTCCGTCGTCTTCGTCGTGTAGCCACTGGTCTTGCAGACGAGCGCCTTTTTGCAGCCAGTAATCCGAGCTTACTTTCCAGTTTCCCTGAAAATGTACACACTCCTCTGAACCCCCAGATGTACATTGGGCTTGGGTAGTGCGACTACCCTACTAAAGGGGTTTGACCAATCATATGGGTGTAGATTTTGTGTGAAATAACTCGTACAAGAAGAGCATGAAGTTCTCGTCCAAGCCGCATGTAAACTCAAGGCAGCCTACACATGTCCCTGTCTGGGTCATAGCTTTGTACGTCCCAGAGGGGGTCTCTCCAAATTAGGAAGTCATGTTTTAGGTAAGTCCTTCGAGGAGATCATCCTATCCATTCATCCTAGATCCGAGTTCTCACATCGGAACTGACATGTCTTTTACCAGAGTACATTGATCCGTTCTCGGGCCTCATATCCCAACGTGTTTGTACATATCATTAAGACTTTTGCTGTTGATAAATGCAAGAAGGAGATAATCTTTCCACAGCATCTTGGTGTTCCATCCTACAGTTCCTGTCATGAAATACACAAAATATGACATTTCAATTAATTGTAAACAACACTTGCATGTTTCTAGACATATTTCTCAGTGGACTTAACTGCCATCTATTTATTGCCAAAGTTGTCACGAGATGACAAAGAGATCAACAAACAAATGAAAACCAATAATGACAATTATTATGAAGATAAAGTTCTGCAGCTACATAAAACATGAATAGTACCATACATGGGCAGGAAAACAATGCCTGATGACAAAGCCTAAACAGTTTCTAACCTCATTGTCACTTTTTGTGTCTGATCTCCAATCTGCTTCAAAATCTATGGAGACTCTCATACTTTCAGTAGTGTGTAGCTTCTGTTACAGCTCCTTCAAGGTCAAGGATATTTCTGGTTTGATTGAGGCGAGTGTTTTGTTTCTTAACTCGGTATCGTAACGCTGCTTGATAGGGGCGGGAAGACCCGGGTGCAGCATTCGGAGCCATAACAGTACGATCATGTTCTCCAGAGAGGGTGTTATCTCCTCGTCCGAGGTTACAGGCTTCCCGTGGTGGTCAATACTCCCCTCGGCCGTTAGTAAGTTATCCTCCACTGCTGCGGTTAGCCGCTGGTATAAGTCTTCCGGGCGTTCTATTCGTTGGGCCCTTGGCTGATGTCGGCGATGTCAAGGAAATAGCCCCCAGTGGACTGGAAGCCGAAATCGCCTTGACTATGCGGCTTCGGATGATTATCGGGCAGAACTTGGCGACCTGACCGAGCATTAGTTCCAAACTAGCCGCCTTCTGCGCCGCTGTTCTCCGTTGAGCCTCTGGTACGTCTTCTCCATCGTTGGTGTATCCCCGGTGCTCGACTCCCGCTGTTCGTTTCTGCCATGTGACGCCGTCAGCTAAGAATGGGGTGAAGTTTCGGTCCAAGGATAACACGTAGATTAGGTTGGTCCGCCAATTTTCAAACTGGTTGATAGTTTCACGCGTCGTTAAACTCCACTGTTTGGGTGCACGGTTCGCTGTTGCCATCCTGGGCAAAGCTCGATACAGGTGCCGATTGACGGCTAGACAGTGTGTCTAGGAAAAATGGCGGTCAGCGCTGTCAATCACACGTTGTCCGAGAGACTGGAAATTCTGTTCCTGCTTGTGGATAGGGCTAAGTCCATCTACTTCCTGTGTCTTTAGTGTACTCCCTGTTGTCGGGAACGTAGGGGTTGCGGTGCAGGGGTTGCGCAGATGACTGTAGAACTTCCAACGTTCAAATGATAATAGCCAGTGATACTCAGACGACACGAAAGAGATGGCGGCTGTTGACGACGCTCAGATTTCCCAAGGTCCGGTTTCTGAAAATTCGTGTCCTGTTTGTGGGATAGAATTTCCTCGATCTGATCCCTGTGTTTCTTCAGGGTACCCCCTTTCGTCGGGAATGAAGCGAAGATTCAAACAAGGATCGCTAGCAGAACGAGTAACCTTAGATCTTATCATGTTCGAAGGCGAATTCGTCCGGACACGCCATTTTGGTCTGTCTGTAACGGCGGCGGATTTGCCTTCTCGTCTCTCGGCTAGGTCGCGGCTTGAAGCGGAAATTCGAGGCTGGACGTATCCCACCGCTGCCACCACGTCATCAAGTAACCAAAGAGCGGGATTAGAGAGACTGAGAGGCGAGGATGCAGCTCGATAACGGATTTTTTTTTCATTCTTTTTATTAGTTTTCAAAATAACAAAGAAATAATAAGAAAAAATGGCACATAAACAAAATAAATGAAACACATGAAAAAAAAAACACAAAACTGATACATAAAACCCGGAAACAATAGTATCTGATCACACATAGTAAATGAGAACCAATAAATCTTGGTTATCAAAAAAATAATGACAAGAAAGATTTACGTAGAAAGGACAGTATATAGTTTTCCCCACTTTCCCAGATGTTTTTGAATCATATCAAGTCGTTTGGCAATAATGTGTTCTAATTTTTGAACATGAGAAACATAAGAAATAAAACAAGATGAATGTAAGGTCTTTTCACGATATTTGAGAATATAGATTTTACCTAAAATAATGAATAAGTTTGACAGAATTGGGTAACGATCATTTATATCACCAAAGACTATTTAAGGCATTGATATGCAGATGAGTATTTGTAAGGTTAAAGAACCAGCCATCCACCTCGGACCAGAAACGTGCAACTATTCTACAATCCCAAAACAGGTGGATGACTGTCTCTTCATCCTCATTACAAAGACTACACATAGGAGAATTAACCAGGCCCAAAGTTAAAAGTGTTTTATTAACTGTTAGAAATTTAAAGAGTAGCTTATATTGAAACATTCTAGTGTGAGTATCTATGGAGAGTTTGTAAGGTAAGCTGTAGACTTGTTTCCAAGGTATGGGCATGTTGAAATATTCTTCCCAAGAATGTTGTATTTTATATGAGGATTCACAGAAATTTGCTTCTTTCATGAAAAAGATATACATATTTTTATTAATATTTTTATTCTGAATCCAAGTCCTATCCCTACAAATCGGTGAACAAACACGTAAATCAGTGGACACCTGCCGATTTCCAAATGCCTGGTATCGCAGAAATCAATTGTCTATATTGAAACTCTGAACAGACATCACCAAATTTTGAGATCAAGGTTACATTAGAGAGAAAACTGTTTTCTGAATCCAAAACGGATAACGGATGTTTATTCACAGACCAAGATGGAGAGACATGGCTGTCTCTGACTCGATGGTAGGAGTGACGTGTGCAGTGACCACAGTAACAGTGATGTCATTACAACATAACACAACATTGTGTGGCGCCGAGCGAGCGAGAGAGTGAGCATCTTTCAAGGCGGCGTTGTCTCGCAACTGTTGAAACTTGATATCGGCAGAACCCAGCTTTGCCGCGTTTTTGGCGCCAACTGTCCGAGCCTGCGGACCGTAAACAGGATTCCCGGGATTGGCTGCCGCCTCGGCCCCTGCGAGGCTCCGAGTCGAGCTTTCTTCAACTCTTCCTCTGTTACCTCCTGCCCATGCCCAAGCTTGACTCGTTTCAGTTGCCCCAACAGTAGCTCTTTCTCCTTCTCGAGCTCCGCTGTAGCAACCTCGGCCGGGACGGTCTTCCATCATTTTATATGTGTTTGCATTGTGACCTGCCTCATGAGATTGGCCCCAATTTGTTGCAGGACTTTCAGACTTGTGTTATTCTGGATAGCATACTTTCTTAGTGACAGACTTTGATGGCTTTTCTGGATCGGTGTGCCATGCTGACTTAAGATCGGATGCTGTAACTCGCTGTTTATATCAGACAGTTGATTGTGACTGCTGCTGTGTGGTTTCCTCTACTGTGAGAGAAATATTGACTTCACACTTCTCACACAAGTCACTGAAACTTAGTTCTGCCCAATTTTCACCAAAGAGTTCAGGTAGCGGTTTTGGAAGTACAGTGACTGTCTCTCTTGTTACATAGTTCTCATTGAAGAGAGGGACAAATAATTTGGGGGTGGGAGCCTGAAATTGAGATGTTGAAACCTGCATCTATGGGCTTATGTTGCGGAATCCGCTGTGCGGAGCTTTTGAAAAAATAAGGTAAAATTGGGCCATTCAGAGGCTTTGTGAAAGACCATTATGCTCACTCATGAAGTAAGGGCAAAGTTACAAGTTAAAACATTACAGGCATTACCTGTTATATTTAATAATGACAGACACAGGATTAACAGTTAACAGAATGTTTACTTAGACGTCAGGTATCTTGCTCAGAACCCATGCTTTCCAGAGAATCTCAAATCAAACATAATACTTACACTTTTCAATGTTTTCATCTTTTCAGTTCTTTTCGCAGTGAGTTGATTGAGCTGCATGACGATGTTCGGTCAAACAGTAAGTGAAGGATTCAAGTGAGGCCTCTTTTTGGTCAGAGATGTGTTGTGGTGAATCGTGGAGAAATGTGGTTGTGAACTCATCATGTGCTTACCAAACTCTCCACGCAGTCTTCTTCCCATCATGTGCAAACTGTGTCACATCGTGCATGGAACAACGGGAGTGCCAAGGACTGTTGCGGTCCAAGTGACTGAGATATTTCATGTGTAGCGATGTACCGGAACTCCTTTTCAGTGCCAAATGCAGCCCAAATCTCTATCCTTTGTTTCACCCAGCTGTTCCAGAAGGTGGAGGTTCATAGTGTTATAGTCTACTTTGTTTCTTAGAAATCGCTCTTGTTTCTGTAGAAGCTGTTCTCGTACGTTGAGAGGGGGTGTTTCCGTCCTTCGATTACAGTTACCTGTGTTTGTATCTTGTTTTCCGCGTTGTTCAAGTAGTAGGCCTTGTACTGCCATGTTAACTTCTCCTTCTCTTATGCAGATCCTCAGCTCTTTCCTTATCTGTCCCTCTGCGCGTGTTGTTGGCATGGTGATTTTTGAATCAGTTCCAATTCGTAGCCTTGCTCGGGGGATTCTGTCCCCTGTACATGTACATCTTCCCTTGAATCGAATAAACCAGTCATAAACCAGTCATAGAATCTCTCTGTATCCACTCCCTGACTCTAAAGCCATGACTTCACCAGCTGCCCAGCGTTTCCTTGCAATTTGCCATCTTGTCATTTGATGTTAAACTTTATTGCAAGCTGTGTCCAGTTGAGTTTATTCCTTCACCTCGTTCTAATGACTTCCCCTGCCAAAGTCTGCAAAGTTGTCGAAATGTCCTAGTTTATCTTTGGGTTTTATTGATCCCTTTACCTATTTTTCCAAAGATCTGACCTGATAAAGCTGAGACGCCGGGATGCTGTGATGTTGTAGTTCGGACACCGGGATGCTGTGATGTTGTAGCTGAGACATCAGGAGGCTGTAATGTTGTAGTTCGGACACCGGGAGGCTGTGACGTTGTAGTTCGGACACCAGGATATTTTTTCCTGATATTTGAAAATGAGCTAATGTTATTCCGGTTGACAGTTCTTGGACGAAAAACTGGTACTTGTTCCATAGCAATCTAAATGGTTTTCATGGCGGACGAGGTGAAATGTGTTGGGACGGTTCCAATTATGGTGGGTGTGTGAAAAATAGTTTTTAGTCCTTCCGTTTAAATTGAACTTGAATTGAATGTTTTTCCTTTTTCATGTATTTTCGTTAATTCTAATACGATAAAGATTTTTGGACAAAGTTAAGAAAAAGAATCACCCAAAAAATAGACCCTGTACAAAATGGAACGATTATGTAATGACGTCAATAAGTGTTGTGTTGTGACATTACGTCATTAAGTGCTGTGTTATGGCCTCATAACACATGGGCAATGGAGGCTTCTAATTGGTCGACGCCATCTGGCCATGTGATAATACCCATATATCAGTACAAAAGTTTATCTTTAGGTAATCTTGTATTATTTTGTTAGCCATGCACGTAATGAGTTGTTCTTGATACAGTCATGATCTAACTTGTTATGGTTATCTTGGTTTAAAGTAAATGAAATGTGTATTTTAGAAGTACAGTGACGGATAAGGTCAGAATACATTTCACCACAGCATTCACATTAAGATGGGTCTTTTATTCCTAAACATTTGGGATCTGTGGCATGTGTTGTCACCTTGGGTACTCGTCCTCTACCTCGTCCTCTGGATGTGAAGAAAGGTCCCAAGCAATGGCAATACTTACAATAAGGTTACCAGGCAAATTCCATGTATCACTTGTGGTAGATGTTGCTCTGTTGAAAGGGTTCACACTGGAGAGAAAGGGCCAAGTATTGGCAGATACAATCAACAAAGGCATATATTGCAGTGCTTGCTTCATATCTGATGGCATATGCAGGACTACCGACATGAAACGAGTGCGGAAACTTCATGACCTCGTCCCTACAAGTTACAACATGTGGTCTTCGTGAGCTTACTGCTACAGTTTTTTTGGGGGGTGTACCTGATTACGTTTCAAAAGCAATTAAAAGATTTTGCATATCAGAGCTGGATCTTAACTGACAGAGGACTGTTGAAAAGTGTCGGATTAAGGTTGCGTCGGATTAAGGCTCAGTGCCGTTATACAGTTCAGTTGTAGGATTCCAATCTGTACTAGTAGGATCTGTAACTGCTAGTACAGATTGGGATTCCAATCTGTAGTGTGACATATTTTTGTTATTGGTTTTAATATGTGCAAATAAAACAATCAATCAATAAACCAGCGGTACATGATATTGTCAATAAAACGAGTATGTACCAAGGTTGAGGTGTTCTTACCTTGAGTTCTGCAGAAGGTGGAACCTCTCGGTGGACGATATTGTCGGAATCAAACCTACCTAGCGCTATAGCGTGCACGCTCTAAAACTAACCGAATATAACTGTAACAAACTTGCTCGAACTTGCCCCAACTCAACTTACTCGGAAAATCCAACATCCGGGGCCTCGATCAGAGTTGACCCCCCTGGCAATTAATGCAAAATAATCTTATTGTTCAAATTCCAACCTGTCTATGTTATAAAACATACCAATTATGCTTTACCCTGTTACATGGACACGTCACTAGTCTTCTTGTACAAGGGGGTATCCTCTGCTCACCATGGCAACGGCCTCGTGACAAACATCGCTTACGATTATTGTTCACATGAGCTGGCTCCAAGGATAAATGATTGAAATTGACACAAGTGGACACATGACAGCGATGTGACACGTGGAGACCTTGAGTGTCAAACCGGCCTGCCTCTACAATGTACTTGACTTTGTGGGCAGACCACTTCTTATGTGGTAACCGCCCTATTCCAGGCAACCAAGGTATAAAGATAAATCCATAGCGTATCCGTCCACGGGTTGCAGTCGTTTTCCCACCCGTTTAAAGTAAGCACGATTTCGTTGGGTGAGGCCTAACTTTTCCATTAATCTTTTGTTTGAATGCTGTACACCAGTTCCGCCGTTCAGCCTCCATGTTACCACAGGAAGGGAGGGCGAGAAAGAGAAATGACTTGTAATTTGGTGAGTTGTGAATAAAACTTTGGTGTCTGAACTTTGAATGAGCCTGCCATGTGTAGGCTATCATATGTCAGGAAGTCAGGGGGAGATAGGGCCCATTTGGCTTATGAGGGTGTGGGGGGGGGGGGACAAGATTAGGTAACTTGGGGTCACTTCAGGGCATGCATTCCCAATACGTTCTAGTATGGAATTGTATTCAGATAACCAGATGAAAAGGGGGCCAAAATCTCACCATGACTAAATGTCCACCAAAACTCACCTTCACAGGACAGCCCACATCCTAATGTGTCCAAAACCCCATTTCTGCCAATTTCCATACAGCACTTCAAACTCAAATGGCCACCAACAGACGAAAACATGACCTTTGACCTCCAGTCTCCAAGAATCAACCTGATCACACCCCTTGGGACTACTTCCCCCGACAGTCTCCCGACAATTCAAAAACACGGGTTTTGGGCCAAAATCAATGAGACGAAAGCCTGACTTATCACATACTGCTCGAAACTGACAGAAAGGCACCAAATTTTTCAAAGAAAAGAAGTTTTAATGCTATATACCCGGTACTATTTTCCAGCACACTCAACGGGCACCCTACACGCATGCGCTATTAGAAATCACTGCCCACTATATCTCTACGTGCAACAGTTCATACATGGTTAAAATAGGCAAATATATAAAAGATTGTTTTGTTATTGGAAAAAAAAAGATACTCATAATTAGCCAAACTTGAATCATGTAAAACCTAAGATATCCATTTTGTTGTAGTGAATAGTTTTATTCCATACTTATGTCTTGTTCTATGTTAACTGTTGTTGCCATACTTTGTACCTGCTACAATAGTCGCGCAATAAATTTCTTCTTCATTCACATTCTCTTTAAGCCACGGCGGACTTTCAGCCAGCCGACCATCTATGGGGCAGCTGATGCCTGCTGTGTGTGCTTGGAACTGCAGGCCACTCATGTTTTCCGAGATTCACCCAGACCGTTATCCAGACGACAAACACGCCCAGTGGAACGCCAGTCATCTTTTTTTTTCGTCGAATCACTCCATCAGGTAAGGATGATCCCTTCACACATCCGTTCTGTAAAATCGCTAGTCACCATCGTGAAGTTCAAGTTCAGTAAAATGTCTATTTTCCTTACACCGTGAGGTTTTCCTACCATGAAGATAAAACGTATTACAGTATCATAATTTTATCATTCATCTACGCCTACAGGTATCACATTGACAACTGGTATGGCGGTGCGATTTGTGAGCGGTCCAGAGCAGCTGGTCATCTGCCCATATGATGCTTACCACATCGTACGGGCAGAGAGATATGCAATGCACCTGTACAAGTGCTCGAAGGTAAGTCCTTTTTTATGGCATCTGTTTTAGAAAGATCAACATCTGACACAGTGGGTTGTTTGATTTACCATTATTGAAAAAAAAAGTACCGCTCGGCTTAGGGTTGTTTTACTTTTACCGAGCCCAGTCTGCTGTATTGAAAGTTTCTGTCAGCCTGCCATAGTCATAGAGAGTTTCGCAGCCTGTCAACTTAGTTGTCATATCGAATGTTGCCGCCTCCGTAGCTAAATGAAGCCAGGACCGTAACCCGTAAACTGTCAGGGCGGGTTGGCATCACTCCTAGCTCCGTAGAGATATCCGGGAGTTTCCAGGCTAGATGCCAGACGATCCCCGCCGCGGTCAAAACAACCACCGCTACATTCCAACTTATGGCGTCCCACGTCGGGGACCAACGAAATGTCAATGATCACCGGCCCTCTACCGTGAATTGACAGCTCCAGCGCAGCTGTTACTTGATACGTTGGCACGCCGAGGCCCGTTTTGATTGGTCAATCAAATTGTCCCGTATGCGTGCGGCGAGGTAAACGACCTAGACTAACGGTGATTTGCTTCCGGGCGGTCAAGTTAAGAAACTTGAGTAACAGAAAATGAAATTTATTCTTATTTTGCTGTTTAATTTCTAGACTAGAACTACCACGGACCACCACTGGCCAGATGCACTTTCTCGGCCTGCCATCGAATGCCCGAGGACGAGCGCCACCGGCACGAGATGTCGTGCCCCTACGGTGAGTTTCTGTGAACTGTTTAATCTCCACACATCTTCTGAGAGGGTAAAGGAATGTGCTTCAAGTTCGCATTATTTGTTGAAGAGAAGAACATTGACATATAACGTTATAGATTATGCACAATAGAGACCTAATTAGGATAAACAGTATCCATGTACTGTAAATAATGGGAATTTCATATTTGGAAGTCAAAAAATTTTACAATATGTATCTTTGACTAGATAGGCCTATCTCTAAACAACTTGTTGCATTCTTGTGGAGATTAAGCTGAAAATTTTATATGATTTATAATTCATGCACACAAAGACCTTATTTTCAAAGCTTATTTCTTTAACAATTCAAGTACTAGTACAGATTTTAAGACACTCAATGCTAAGATAGATTTGACTATATCTTTAGGTGCAACAGTTCACACATTGTTAAAGTAGGCAAATATATAAAGGATTGTTTTGGTATTAGAAAAAATAAAGATACTCATAATTAGCCAAACTCGAATCATGTTAAACCTAAGATATCCATTTTGTTGTAGTGAATAGTTTTATTACATACTTATGTCTTGGTCTATATGTTAACTGTTGTTGCCATACTTTGTACCTGCTACAATAGTCGCGCAATAAAGTTCTTTCACATTCTCTTCCAGCCACGGCAGACCCTGCAGACCGGCCGACCATCTTCACGGCAGCTGATGCTTGCTGTGTCTGTCTGACACAACAGGCAACCCACGTGTTCACCCCTTGTGGCCACAAGTTTGTCTGTGACAGATATGGGCAGTACTTGAGGGAGACGACCTTAAGATACCCCCTCTGTCGCCGCACATTTGTGGCCGTAGTCAAATTTGTATTCTTGTCTGATTGAATTATGGTCAATCATAGGCTTGCGTTTTGGTGTAATCTAAAATTGAATCTTGTACCTTGTGCTCCTCTGTCTTCGGGCTGATTTTCTCAGCCTTTATATGATTGGAGATAAATGATGTATGTACTTGAAAGTTTGTATTTTTGCATATTCTTCACATAAGTTGTTTTTTCTTGAAAATTTGATTCTACTAGAATTACTTTCTTGAACTTTCTTGGTTTAAGTTAACTTTAAAAAATTCTTAGATGCAATTCTTGTTCGTGCTTGAAATAGGGATTCTTGTATACAGAATAATATTCTGACTGACATGAGAATGATTGTGACAATGAATAAAAAAAGGAAATACATAGCAATGAATGTGATGGCTTGTACTTATTGTGCTGAATGATGCAGATTCAGATGGGATGAACAGGAGTGATTGAGGATGTGCAAGAGTGAAGTAGAGTCTAGAGTAGGGGTGGGTACCGATACAAAAAAATTCAGGTCCAGAGGGTCAGGTCCGGACCTGTACCTAGCTGTTTATAGCAGTGTAGCAGCAACTTTTATCTAACTTTTATCTAAAAAAAGAGAGATTCAGAGCAAACTTGATGTCCACCTTAGAGTATAATCAATGTAGTTGTCAACTAGACATTATGACCAACAAATAATCAACTGATAAGGAAGCCATTTGCGTAATCAAAATATTTTCCATAGGTGAACCACCCACAAAGAGCCACTGCAACACATCTGAACCCGTGGTTTTGGGCCGAGAAGTTGGGCAATGTCATCTTCGCCCACTGTCAGGGCAGGTGTCAGCGAGGCATGTTCACACATTGGCGCAATCCTGTTTGCAGCAGATGTTGGGGCGAGGTTAAAAGAATCAAGAACCTGCACCCAAGACGAAAAGCCAATGGACAGTACCATCATATGTCCGCAACATGCCATATATACTTGCCACAGAGTTTTTGAATTTTTAGTCTGCCAAAAAAAAGCATGCGTTGTTGCTGGAAAGTAATGTAACACCATCTACCACTCGCACACAGGCATGGACAACGAGTAGCACACATTCTGAACCATGCAAAACGTTTTGGGGAATATCGCCACTCCTAGAGAGAGCTGAATGAAAGAAGGCTGTAGTCTTAGCCGGGTTACCTTCAGGCAAAAGTAGCAGCTGGGTGCGCCATGAGGGACGTGATGCCCCAGTGTGTCCTGACTGTAAGTAGACTATAAGGGATTAGGGGTTCTATTCCTATCCAGCGCAACCTATATGGTAGTGGTAGTCAACTGTATCCAAGTGCTGCAGTAGTACAAACTATATGGCAGTAGATTGTTTTGTGCAAAGGATTATGCACATTTCAAGCTATTAGTTTAGTTCTTGAATCCAAATATGTAAATTCAACATTACCGTATTTCTTGTTGAAGCTATTACTACTATAACGTTAATGAAAACCACAGTAGAAAACCCTTCTCATCAAAATAAGTGACGATCTGTGGAACAGAATCTTGCTCTAAACATGACAACATATATTACATTTCAAATTGACAATTTGTGTTGAAATACTTTATAGAATGTCTATTTCTATTGTAAACCCCCTAATAGGGGTATCGCACAGGCGGGATACCCCACAGAATGTGCGGCAAAGATACCCTTACCCAGAAGGAATCCCATACATGGGACACAGAAGGTGTTGAATGAAGAAAAGAACTGGAAGGAATGCTGTAACTGTCCAGGCCCGAGAATGCATAGTTGTTGAGTGTGCGTTTGGCAGGCTCGAGGGTAGATGGAGATGTCTCCTAACGCCTTGATATCGACATTTCATCTGTTGTCAACATTGTGAATGCGGCGTGTATTTTGCACAATGTGTGTGAAATGCGTGATGAAGACTTTGATGACGAAGAGTTGATGTCGCATGGTGATGACTTACCTGCAGGGCCTGTTGCTAATATCAATCATGACACTCGACCATGTGAACTCTGACACAGCTGTTCGCCCAACAACGAAACGTGGCTGAAGGATTGTAACCCCGTACAATAGTAAAAAGATATTTCTTATTAACTACTTGGTTCCAATCCCGAATTATTTGAATGATTTTTCCGAAGTCTTGTTTCTCTCTCAAAGGTTTGTTGGACGTATTGTTGATGATAGTTACTCTAGCGTGTACCTTAATACTTTGTCATAGTGCAGAATATGTGATCCACGAAATACTAATAATAATGATAGATATTTCCGTTTTGAACGTTTGAAAACGTTTATCACGTGCAAAGTTTCAATTTTCAAAAAAACATTGTATCTTACTTTGTCAGTACAATGGTTACACTGTTCAGATGTATACACTATCTGTACACTTCTGCTGTTGGTATTTTTTGTTGGTCCTATTGCAGAACAATGCCCCAGCTTAATACTCAGGCACAGTTAACAGTAACACGCCCCAGACACGCTACGAAGTCATTCTGGTAGCACAATGTTGATTTTCGATAATCGAGTTGCAAATTGAACACAATGGATTGTGTTGAAATTATCATAAAACAAGAAACCCGTGGAAGCTGTATGACTGGAATACTAGAATTATCTATCTCTATTAACAGCCCTTCACGCTGCAGACATTTCATCACCGGGTGAATGCTGGGATGGTAGTGGGAGAAGAAGATCTTTCGGAGCTAAAGGTGGAGATGTACCACCGCCTTGGAGCCCCAGCCGCATGCCTCATGGTCTATGCCCGCGTGTGGGACGGTACATGGTCCCTTGCGGGTGGATCCGGGAAACGAACAAGGACACTGTTATCAACATGGCAGCTGGAGGCTCACTAGCAAGCCTGACATGTGTCCTTGAGGACAGTTACACAAACAAAGGCTATCATGTCTAAAAGGTTAATATCTACTAGCGCAAGCCACTTATAACAAGGGCGTAGCCTTAATTGCAACTACTGCTAAATTAATGAAACTATCCACTGTTGCGCGTCACTTATTTACAACAAGAACGAGTATCCACGGTTGCACGTAAGTCGTACATTATGTACAACAACGAAAGTATCCAGTTACATGTAACTTATCTACAACAACAACGAATGTATCCACTGTTGCAGGTAACTTATTTACAACAGCAACGAAAGTATCCACTGTTGCACGTTACTTATTCGTTACAAACGTTATTTTATAACGTTACACGTTCCAAAATTCATGATGAAGGAAAACGTTACTATAGAAAAGTCATGTTAAGGTTGCTTTTTAAGGCAGGAGACCATCAGACTTTAGATACCTAGACACCTTTAAGTTTGTTAGATACTGATTACAAAATTTGTCCTCTATACGAGAACCTTCAGGCCTGGTCAGAACACATCTAATGGAAATTTTAATCAATCCTTAACGTAATTACATCACCCATGCACGCCAATAACTTGAGGGTTAAACGAACGTGTACATGTGCAAGACTCAAACACTGCAAAGAAATAAAAGGTGGCCATGTATTTTTCATTTTGATTTTTCCAAGTTTTGACTGTGTTTCCCAACATCTGTTAGTCCCAGGCTCAAAATGTTAAGTATTCACTCTACTACTTTTCTTATTGTTTATAAATCATCTTCCATCCGTGGTAAGCAACAGAATGGCTTTTTATGCCGACGACTCCAACTGCTACAAACAAATTTCGACTGTTTTGGATTATTAAGAGAGATAACGAGTATATGTTTGATTTGGGCAATACCTGGCTGATGAACTTTAATTCTCATAAATGCAAAATACCATAAATAGATATAAAAATTCAATTAAATTCATCTACAAAATGGCTGACACTGTTCTCGAGACTGATTAGGAATTCTGCTCTTGGTCATCGGCACTTGGGTAAACTTCCAAAAATGTTTTCGTTTCCATCCTTTAGTTGTCAGGGCAAACATGCCATTACAGCATAAGTATCCTACCACTAGAATCATTATTGACTGCACAGAGATCTTCATCAAGTTCCATCTGCCATGCTTACACATGGTTCAACTACAAACATCACAACACATGGAAGGAACTATACATACGTTCATCTGTGAACAGCGACATGTGTGAAGCAATGACACTAAGAAATTAATTAATAAGGATTCGAAAAGCATTTAGAAGATACAACGAAAAGCTAATTTCAGCACATGAGGCCACGCTGACATATTTGCGCCCATCTGAATGTCCATTTCCCAAAAATGTTTACAACCATATATACTGTACTGGTTGTACAAAGAAAATGCAAGAAAAAGACAAGCTGACTGCAAGAATGGGACTTTATTGACTCATATTTACTGAGGCACGTTGTTGTTTGCAGGTATATATATGCGAAATATTGTTCGTCAAATCACCCAGTAACAACACCGAGCCACATTCTAGGCAGTAAGACAGGTAAAATAAACAATGCTCTTTCGCGATGAAGTTTTCTTCAGGCCAATAAATTTTGCTTGTCTATGTTCTCACAGTACGACTAGTAGTAAAATATTCCGTAGATATTTCTTGCACGTTTTCCCTCTAGCTCTCGTTGTATGTATTGTTTATACGTTACGTTATCGAACACGCTAAACGTTCTTTAAGAAAATGTCGGTTGGATGCAGTTACGTTCGCTCCGTAGTTACAAGTTAACAACGCCGCACTTTCACTGAATCGAAATAGAGTAGAAGGATTTTGCGAACAACTGTCTTATAAGGCCAATAAACTCTTGCCTGTCTACAATATCACAGTAGCGCTTACTTATTTTTCGTTTTTTTCTTCTGTTTTTAGAAATCTCAAAGGCGTTTTTCCTCTAGCGTGTGTGCCGTTGCTTACGTTGTTGAATGTAAATAGAGCGTCTTCTTTAATTTGATTGATCGTCTCAAACGAATACTTGTTCTGTGAACCAATGGGCCCGCGACCCGTTCTGTTGACCCGTTCTTTTCCTTGTCTCTCTTTTTTTTAAACCTTGAATGGAAATACAGTAATGACGCATGGTAATCGATGTCCCTTTACTGTCATCGAGCTACTGTGTGGTCTATCCGATATCGTATTGTGTCTGAAATATACTGTTGTTATTTACAGATGCTGACCAAACAACAGAAATAAAAAGGCTCCTCTCCCTCTGGAAGAGGGGCCTTATGATGACCAATCGACGCCGCCCTTACATTTCTGCCCTGGCGAAAGAGGCGGCGGAGGCTGGTCTTGTTACGTTTGAATCTATTTGTCCGATTTTTTGTATGTGTTCTGAATTAACGTTTTACACTGGCGGAAAACGGCAATTGCTTTTGTACCACATGATTGCATATCTATTTATTTATTTATTGATGTATCTGTTAACTATTCTTTTGTTGTGACCTGTACCCAGTGGGTACATGTGTATAATAAAGGTTTCCATTCATTCATTCATTTATCTATAAACTTGTAGCATTGTTGTTGATACTTGTAGTATCTAACTGTGCGGCATTGAAATTATTTTCTTGTACTTTCAGAGCTTCGTGAAGGGCCAGAGGGTGAAGACAGGACTGAACAGGTGGGATCCGGAGGCTGCAGACCTGCTGGTGACCGTGGTGCAGGCTGTAAGTAAAACGCGTAATGCGCGGAGCTCGAACACGATCATCGTGACGGTTTTCAGGCAGAGAAGGCAGGTTTCTAATACTTTTTGTGTTTTTTTCTCTTTCTTCCCGCAGCTCGGCGATCTGACAGTCCGCCGTGGCACCACCTACGAACGGGTGCTGAAGCTAGACGTTACAGTATTTAAGACAGTCAGATAGACCTACTTGCATATTTTGCTTGATGAGAAGAACAGTGCACAAAATATATTCATCTTCAGACATCTGTAACGTTAACAGTTAAACATTAATTGAATACAGCGAACATTAGTGAATATTGTAATGAAGCTAACATTCATTTATAAAAATATAAAAACATGAAGTACAATGAACAAATAAGTTTCATTTCTTGTTTCAGATCATCCTTGCATTCAGCGACTCAATCTGTATCTCTCCAACCACGTCTCCTTCTCTCCTGACAGTATATTTCCCTTCATGCACACCCTGGAGCTTCTGTTGATGATTTGACCGATGACATTTCACGTCACCCTTTTGTTGAGCCGGACTTAGTGTTCGTACATGTGGGTTAACGACCCTGTCACAGAAAATTCTAATTTTGCATACTTGTCGATAATGAATGAAAATGCCGATTGCAATGTTAAAAGCCTTTTCTTTACACTTCATTTAATGTTAGCACAGTTGAATATTTGGTTGTAGTGGGAGATGCGAAAACATTTGATCATCTTGTTAAAGTAAAGAATGAGTATGGCCCTGCCATAAGTTGGTTAATAACCTTTCCAGGAGATCGGTACACGTTGAAAAATTACCAGCATGCATTGATGAAAGTGTATTGGGAGGGAGGATTAAAACAGTGTTGGACTGTGCAAAAAATTTAAAAGAACCCATAAAATTTTAGTTCAGGTGGCATTTTATTGGTGCCAAATTGAATCATTTCTTGAGTGCAAAAGAAACCTTTCAAATCAACAAAAGTAAAATTGCTCTTCATCGGTTGATAATATCCTTGATTAGGTAAAACATTGCAAAGCGAAAAAAAATATTTGCCTGACCATATTACATTGCTGGAAGACATTCAACTTGTACGTCGGGCTTCGAACGCGCAGCACACAGCCCAGACAACAGTACTGGGCCGCCCCAAAGATTCTGATTGGTGGAAATTTGGCACTAACGCAGGCCGGCCGTGTCGTTCTACAAAAGCCTCCACCAGACAACAGGCGTCCCACAATCGTGTCGTTAAGGCTGTGCCGAAGGCATTGACTTTCAAACTAATAAAATCAACTGTAAAGGAGAGTCCACGCCGCTGGTTTGGAAGGCTCAGTAGGGTCCTATCTCTGGTAGTCCTGGGAAAGCTGCAGCTGCATTTGAAGCTATTGATAAGGAGAAGACTTACAAGAGGAAACGGAAACAGAGTAAGAAATACCAAATGTGGTGACGCAGCTTGCTGAACTCAAGACTACAACCAAAAGATGCGAATTGGGATGAGTACAGAACGGATTCTCTGCACCCCATCGTGAGGAACGAGCATTCCTGAGCTAAATGTAAAATGAGCAAAGTGGTGGGAGATCCGACAGAAACTAACGATGGCACTAACTTTTTTTATATGAACGGATCCGTCGACCGTCGCTTAACCGGAAAGGGGGCCTGCGGATTGAACTTTCTAGTGCCTGGGACTATGCTTTACAACGTATTTAATGTATTTGATATAGGTCTGCTTTCGTAATTTCATGTCTTTTCAAGCCGCTTTGACTTATCTTCTTGTATTGTAGAACGAACATCTTATCCGTTACCTTTGGTTTATTTAGAACATATTTTAGAATGCTCTAGTCGTTACCTTTAAGTTTGTTTATTTAGAACTTAGGAACATTCTTGACGCATCCGTAGGTAAACTTCATTCTTCTCGTTGAAAAAGGGCAGTCGGATGGACGCCCGAAACGCCCGATTTTTATCGTAATTTGTCCATGCCAGTAGTAATGTTTAAAATGTACCACTCCGATGCAAAGTATGGTTCTCTTATTTTTGGAATGGAGCTGGTACAGGCACATCCCAGTCAATGGAGAAAGAAGGTCTGGACTTGTGTTTGGAAAGGCTGACTGATGATATACTAAAACTAACAACATATGTACCTGGTCCGCCATCTGTATATGTAACAACTGCCTTGCAACTTAATACCATACCTCTTGTTTGTCTCTTGTGTATTCTAGTGCATTACCTTTCAAGTTGTCTTGTAGTTTTATTAGTTACTCTCATCATTGTATTATTTTTTTATTATTTTTTATTAATCAACATAAACAACAGATACAGACAGGATGGCAACGAACTCAAGTTAACAAAACTTTGTAGTAAAATCATTCTTTATTTGAAAAGAAAGTAGGTCACAAAGCCCAGGTCACGATGGTCATCACGCTGTGGTGACCAAATGTGCAGGGACGGACAAATTACAAATACAATTCACAGTTAAAATCAGAATACATATTTACTTATTTACAAAGGTTACAAATTGATATTGCACTTAGGGCAGGACTACGGCTGCTTCTACATTAAAGTGTACATGTCTGTTTCCCAGTGCGGCTCGTGTCGCGCATTCCATATGGCATATGACGATAGAATGGCTATGCGGCTAATGTCTCTGAAAAGTTTCTTAGGCACTTTTGCCTGCACTACTTTAAACATTGTCCGCAGTCTGTTTTTGTTCCCTGGTGTGATGAGTCCCCTTGATCCAACCTCGAAGCAGGTAAGTGTGGCTGTGGTGCCTGCAGCTCTCAAGTCTGTCGCTAGGGCTGAATATTTGTTTACCTTTCGTTCATGGCTTGCGTTAATGTTTTGTTCAAAGGCCACAGTTAGTTCATGTATGTGGATTGTCCTTTGTTCTGGGAGATAGGTGACTAAGTCCGGTTTCTGAGTTGTAGGAAGTATGTGCGCCGGCACAGTTCCTCCGTTGGTAGTGTGTCCTTGGATGTCTGCGTAGACTGTAACGTTGGTCTGTGGGAGATCGATAGCCTCCTGGATGCTGTCCATTATGTACTTTAATATGGCGTTGTGTCGGAAGGTGTATCGCCCTTGCTGAAGAGAGACACTGCAGTGGATCAGGACGTGGTGAAGTGTTTCTCGGTTACCACACAGTTTGCATCGGTCACTGTTACGTTTTCCCCAGGTGATCAGGTTACGCAAGTATTACGTGCCATCATACAAAACAGGAATATCTTAAACAGTAATATACTTATCTTGTTGTATTATTTAGATGTTAAGCTTTGCCAGTTGTGTTATATATTTGTCGAGGAGGCCCCGTAGAGAAGTGAGGTTTCTGTTGCCGGCTCCTCACCGATTTTTATCTGAGAAGCTAAATAAATGAATAAGAAAATAAAATAAAGATGGCATACTGTTTGGGTGCTTAACCAGTAATTCTCGTCAGCAATGTTGTAGTAGTCGTTGTATGTAGTAGATGTTGTAGTCATTGATCTTTAGGATAAGTATTCAAACTGTAGACTTCACTAATTACCCATTCTATCTAACGGATTGCAGCAGTTAACATTCTGCCACGGCTGGACATGGATAACTCCCTCTAGCTCTACAAATACAATAGCAGCTTCGAGAAAATCTGCTACAAAGAGGGTGTCAGCTTTCTTGACTACAACAAGACCTTCCCAATGCAGCGGATGTTGTGGAGCCACCACGACAGCCTGCATCTCAGTGAAGATGCAGGCCTCCCACACATCCTACGTTTGCTGGCAGGGAATACATAGTACTAGTTGCAAGGACTATTGTTAAGCACATACTGGCATACCAGGTGCTTCAATCTGCTGCGGTTTGGCATATTCCCAACCCGTATGAGAAGGAGATGGCGCCTAGGTCCGAGCAGGTTTGCACAAGTTAGAAATTGAATCTGAGAAAAATCCTTTTTTTTAATTCAGTGCTGCAAAACGTTTAGTGCAATACAGTACAAACCCAGTGGTAAAGTCTAAAAAGTTAGAAACTACAAATTACATAACTGACCACCTTGCACTGCATTTCACAAATTTGCTCAATTACTGGTCAAAATATTCTTCGTCAAATCACCCAGAAACAGCACCTAGATGATAATCACATTTCCCCTCTTTTCATTCTACAGGTTTAACCAGTGGCGAAGTGGATTCCGGAGGCCAGCAGTATGAGCAGGAGAGGGCATCCAGGAGGGGGGACGACGAGTACAGGAGGGGAGGACTCTGCTATTCCCTTTATGACTTAACTATTGAACACATGTGAATGGACACTTTCCTCCGAAAAATACATTTTTTTAATACCAGAATGAATCCGTAGACACGTCTTCGAACAGACGACTACATAATATATATACATACTAACATACGTACTGTGAATTGTGAATTGAATGTAATTTCGTCAGCTCTAGCAGTGAGTTCATTTCTAATTGTAAGTTGTTCAGCTGTTTTAGATATTCGCTTCTGAGCAAGTTTTTTTTTAAGTGCTCATGTAAATATCATTATAACTCAGACTCTATCATTTGGAGACAGCGAACGTGTCGAATAAAGATTTCACCAAGAAAACTTCATTTTGTATTGGCACTGACACAATCTTCCAATAGCTAGAAAAAAAGTGAAGACTATGTAATTAATCTATACTTTCTAAGTTGGTTAACTTCCAGCACATACATTTCTTGGCATTTTCTTCTTGTATATAGAGGGTCATGACATAATTTGTATTTTCAAGCCAGATATAAAATTCAAAGTTCAGTTATCTTGTAACAATATTTGAGTTCACCACAAGTACAGGTTTAAATATCTTAACCTCCCTGTTGGTAGCACGAAGATTAATTGCGTTAAAGATCATTATAAACAAAAAAAGCGGATAGAACCTGCTAAGAAGGCTACCTTGACCGGCTAGTTGACCTGGCAAGTGGGTTGAAAAGTGCAGCACTAGCCACCATAGCCATGTATTCAGATATGTTCGCACTATACATGTAGCTCTGCAGAAGAGACTAATGGGGAACTTACCCGGGACTACAAGGCCTTTTCGTACTTTGACACTAGCTTTATGCATGAAGGTTTGTACCACCATTAGTAACGAGTCAGCTAGTGCCAGGTCACAAAGAAGAAACGATGAGCCATATCAAGTACAGAATGGGTTGCACTACATCAGTCCACAGAGAAAATCCGTTATTGTACCTGCTTTGCTCGGTAGTTTGTAAATCTAACATCGCTACCATAATACCGTCACTACATAACTTCTAAATAAAGGAAGTTGATGTGGAATAATTTGTCATTTACTGTCTGTTTTATCGTATTATAGTATCGTCTGGTACACTGAGCCGCCGCTGTGTGTGGATGTACTCATTCTTATGAAACCGGGGGTAATGTTACAGTGCTGCTAATTTCGCGCCAATTTCGGGCAACAGAAGATCGTGACAGAAACTTGACGCATGGTAATCGATGTCCCTTTACTATCATTGAGCTACTGTGTGGTCTATCCGATATCGTATTGTGTCTGAAATATACTGCTGTTATTTACAGATGCTGCCAAAGAACAGAAATCAAGGCTCCTCTCCTCTGGAAGAGGGGCCTTATGACGACCAATCGACGCCACCCTTACATTTCTGCCCTGGCGGAAGAGGCGGCAGAGGCTGGTCTCAGCTGGCAGCAGACGGCCGTACGTTGACTTTTACATTATTGCTACTCTTGCAGTTACGTTTGAATCTATTTGTCCGATGTTTTGTATGTGTTCTGGATTGACGTTTTACACTGGCGGAAAACAACGATTGCTTTTGTACCAGAAGATTGCATATCTATATATCTATTTATTGATGTACCTGTTAACTATTCTTTTGTTGTGACCTGTACCCAGTGAGTATATGTGTATAATAAAGGTTTCCAATCATTCATTTATCTATAAACTTATAGCATTGTTGTTGATACTTGTAGTATCTAACTGTGCGGCATCGAAATTATTTTCTTGTACTTTCAGGGTGAAGACAGGGCTGAACAGGTGGGATCCGGAGGCTGCAGACCTGCTGGTGACCGTGGTACAGGCTGTAAGTAAAACGCGTAATGCGCTGACACCACGGAGCTCGAACACTGTCATCGTGACGGTTTTCAGGCAGAGAAGCCATGTTTCTAATTCTTGTTGTTTTTTCTCTTTCTTCCTGCAGCTCGGCGATCTACGAGTCCGCCGCGGCACCAGCCGGGAAGACACCCTCGAAGACATTATCTAATACAGATTAATTTGTTTCAGATACATGACATGGCATAACAGGAACATTCCTGAGGATGAGCTATGGATAAAAGTGCTTGGTGACCATGGGGGAGAGCTCTTCAAGCTGGGGTACCAAGTACTGAACACCCTACACCCAGACTCGACAACACGGGTATTTTCCATGGATGTGGCAGGTTTACAGGCGTTGACTAGGAGGTAATTTACAATAATGATTTTACAGGGTAGTTATGACGGATATACACCTAAGCAAATGAGGTTGTAGACATTGACTCGACTTATACCTGAGTTTGGATTACCCAAGATGCAACAAATGGAAGGTTCCATTTTGCCCCCGAAACTCTGATATGATACTCAACTAGACCCGTACCATAGTGCTGACGTAGTAGGCAGCGTTAGATAAGAAATGCGTCACGCTGATAAAACCACGCAGACAAGGGAACAATTCCAGTCTCACCTAACAAGCGTTGTAGAGATGGGGAGTGGGGAAGGGTGTGCCCCTCCGGTTGCTTCACGAGAAAGGCTTTCAACTGACAAGACTAACATACATGTGTGTACCGACTTTTTCAAGATGGCGGCTATGTGAGAGGACGTGAATGTAAGTGCTCCCACATTTCGGCATTTTAGCCACGTTTATGCCCACTGCCATCCAGTCTGTCTACAATACTTTTTTTACATTGACTTTGGTGTGCTGTATGCTTATGGGAAAAAGACATAGAGGCTCAAGGGGCAGCAGCTCTGAGGAAAACAGTCCGACATCGCAAACCTGCCCCCCTCCCAAGACAAGAGCAAAGATGGCGTCTGGAGATGCCACTCTGTCTTCGTTGCCTCCTGATCTACAAAAGCTGGCTCAGCTGATCTTTGCTCACACTAAGAAGCAACAGGAAGATACAGTAGGTCAATTTCAAACGATGGGAGAGAAACTCTGATGCGCTAGACGCGAAAATGTGCAGCTTGTCAGCGGAACTGACCGCGGTCCGCGAGCGAGTCGGCGCGGTGGAATCTTCAGCCGAGTTTCATGAAACTGAACTACAGAACCTACGAGAGTCTCTGGACAAAGAATGACGAGCCCGAGCGAGGACAGTCATCATGGCTGAGCGATATTCCAGAAAACCCGATGTCATCATCCGCGGTATTCCATTCAGGAAGGACGAGAACTGTACGCAGATACTCAAGGATTTTGTGACGACGGAACTACACCTGGAACTCGGGCCAATTGTGGCTGTTCATCGTCTTTCGAAGCCAACGACAACACGTCCAAACCCACCCCTGCTCGTCAGGTTCGTCAGCTTTCAGGACCGAGACAGAATTCTTTACGAGGGACGGAAACTACGTGGAAACAGTAAGGGTATGGCTGTGTACGAACACCTCCCCCCTCCCCTTCAGTCCGCAAGGGCTAAGCTAGTCCCTGAGAGAGATGAGATTTTCAAGAATAAGGGGAAAGCTTCAATTGTTGTACCTCCCAGATCCACCTTTGCCATTATGCTTGTAGATGGAAAAGAGAAAAAGCGAATCGACGCCATTGATATACTTTTGAGCTCTGAAGATGCCTGTTGAACTTGAATTTTACTGGACAAACGAGTATTTGAACGAGTGTATTGAGTGGACTTGGATTTATGTAAAGAAATTGAAATAAATTGCTGTTCTCGTGGTAACATTTGTGTATTTTCCTCTAATACTAAGGTGGAATGAGAGATGAGATAAGATGGTGCACATTCTTTGCATAATCTACAGGTGGTAGTGAATACCTGTCTGCCCAGATAAGTTCTGGTGTTGATTTGTTATTTTTGATGTTGTTTTGCTGTCTTTAAAGCAGAACGACACTTTTTTTTGACACTGGTATGGTGATTATATTAATTTGCTTTTCTTATGTTAAACTTTACTCAGATTAACCTATGATAAGCCGAATACTTTGTGGCGTAAGCTATTAGCTAAAGTGTAAATGGGAGCCTTTGAGTTTTGTTAACTGTTCGTTCAGTTTACATGGATTTATTAATTATCATTTACTGTGTTTACCTGACTTTTGTATCAGGGTTGTTGATTTCCGTTGGATTTTCGTCAAGTAACATGGATTTTCTTTTGTTATCTTTCATTTATCTGAACCAAGAATCAGTGCCATTGTGTTTTGTTAATGTTTATTCAGTTGAAATAGGATTACATTTGTTATCTTTTGTTTATCTGAACCAAGAATCAGTGAATTTGAGTTTTGTTAACGTTTATTCAGTTGACATTGAGTTGCATTTGTTATCTTTCATTTATCTGAACCAAGAATCAGTGAATTTGAGTTTTGTTAACGTTTATTCAGTTACCATTGAGTTATATTCGTTATCTTTCATTAATCTGAAACAAGAATCAGTGAATTTGAATTTTATTAACGTTCATTCAGTTGACATTGAATTGTATTTGTCATCTGTTACTTATTTAAACCAAGAATCAATGTCTTTGAGTTTAGCTAACGTTTATTCAGTTGACATTGAGTTATATTTGTTATCTGTCATTTATCTAAACCGAGAATCAGTGAATTTGAGTTTTCTTAACGTTTATTCAGTTGACATTCAGTTATATTTGTTATCTTTCATTTATCTGCACAAAGAATCAGTGTCTTTGAGTTTTGTTAATGTTTATTCAGTTGCCATTGAGTTACATTTGTCATCTTTAAGAGTTGTGTTTTACAGTTCAATATTATTATCATTTGTTCCCTTAGTTTATGTTCCCTTTAGATCATCATCTACATCAGTGGGAATCCAGTGCCCCGATGACTTCTCCCAGCTCCTCTCTCCGAGACGTTTCCTTTCCCAGATGATATGACTAAGGTAGAATGTCTTATTAGTAGTTATAATTGTAACGGGCTGGGCGATTCCTATAAACGCAGAGGACTCTTTACTTGGTTAAGAGACAAGCCGTACCACTTTTACTGTATTCAAGAGACACATTCCACTACAAAAGATGAAGCAACATGGAAGAGCGAGTGGGGGGGGCCAAATATATTTTTCTCATGGGACCTCTAGTCAGAGGGGAGTAGCTATCCTGATAAAAAACAACACCAGCTCTCATGTTCATCAGATAAAGACTGATGAAAGTGGGAGGTGGATTATTCTTGATATTGAAGTAGATAAATTACGTTTCTGTTTGGTTAATTTGTATGCACCCAACAATGACTCTCCTTCTTTCTTCAAGGACTTGGAAGATGAAGTAGACACATTTGAAATAAGTTATGAGAGTCTAGTGGTAGTAGGGGATTTTAATACTGTTCAAAATACATCCATGGACAGATCAGGTACCCGCCGGCATAATTACCATCCCAATGCGCTTGAAGCGATTTCTGAGTTAAAAGGGAAATTTGATCTACACGACGTCTGGCGCTTCCGGAATCCAAGTTCTGTTCGGTACACCTGGCGACGTGGGCTTCAGGCCAGTAGACTTGATTACTTTCTCATCTCCTTTTCACTACTGAATAGAGTCACCAAATGTAGTATTGCAGATAAGTTTAAATCTGATCACAACTTGATCACTTTATCCTTCGTTACTGCAGACTTCCCACGTGGCCCTGGGTATTGGAAATTCAATCAATCTCTTCTCGATGACCGAATATTTGTTGTGCAGACAAAACAACTCATGTCCGAATTTTTTGAAAATAATGTTAATACAGCCAACCCTCAATTAGTATGGGATGCAGCAAAATGTTTCTTTCGAGGGCATTGCATTAAATTTTCAACATGGAAAAAGAAACAGTACTTGATTAAAGAAAAACGACTTATTGACGAAATTAACATGTTGCAGTGTCAGATTGATAGTGTCACCTGCCCGACAGCTGCCCAGCTTGACGAATTTTCTTGTAAGCAAAAATTACTTGAATCTCTTTATAATGAACGTTTAAATGGCCTCCTGATCAGATCGAAATCACGCTGGATGGAGCTAGGTGAAAGGTGCACTAAATATTTTATGAATTTAGTCCATAGAAACTATGTCAGGAAAAATATTCAAAGCATAAAAAGACCGTCTGGAGAAATCATCTCTGATCCAAACGACATTCTATCCGATCAGGTTGACTTTTATTCCGCATTATATTCTTTTGAAGAGTTGCCAATTTCCCTCACCCAGGCCAACTGTGAGGATTTCTTTCCTCCTCAGTATGGAAAACGATTGTCCCATGAACAACAAACTAGTTGTGAAGGTACTATAACTGAAGAAGAATTGCAAAAGGCCATTTTGTCATTCACATCTGGTAAATCACCAGGCTTAGACGGCATACCAGTAGATGTATATAAAATATTTTTTGACGTCTTTAAAAACCCTATGCTAGAATGCTTCAATTATTCATTCGTCAATGGGTGTCTCTCTGGCACGCAAAGGCATGGACTTATTTCGCTACTTTTAAAAAAGGACAGTAAGGGTGCAGACAAGGATCCAACTACTATCGACAACTGGCGCCCCCTTACTCTTTTATGTTGTGACACTAGGATCTTGTCGAAATGTATAGCACTTAGAATAAAAAATGTAATTACACACTTAATAGACGAAGATCAGACTGGATTCATTAAGGGCAGGTACATTGGGGATAACATCAGACGGTTAATTGACACTATAGAGCACTATGATAATGAGGATAAACCCGGGCTAATATTTATTGCAGACTATAAAAAAGCGTTTGATAGCTTAAGGTGGGATTTCATGTTCAAATGTCTAGAATTTTTTAATTTTGGTCCTCAACTGATAAAGTGGGTTAAGGTTATTTATGAAAAAACACAAAGTTCCGTCATTAATAATGGTTACGTTTCAAAACCCTTTTTATTACATCGGGGCGTGCGCCAAGGGTGCCCCCTGTCCCCTTATCTTTTTATAATGGCAGTGGAGATTCTTGCTATCAAGATAAGATCTAATAATTCTATTCGGGGTTTAAACGTTAAGGGCAAATGCACTAAAGTTTCTCAATATGCTGACGACTCAAATTTTCCGTTCGAACCAAATCTTGAGTCATTTTACGCCCTGTTGTCCGATCTAGAACATTTCTCAGAAATCTCTGGTCTTTACTTAAATGCCGACAAATGTAAAATTTTGAGATTAGGTTGTCTGAAGTCTTCTAATTTTCGTCTGCCTACGCACTTACCTTTACAGTGGGTTGATGGTGGAGTAGACATATTAGGTATTCATATACCTATCGACATGAATAGTATTGTCAATGTAAATATTGAGCCCCGACTAGAAGGGTTGGATACCGTACTGCGCCCTTGGAAAGGTAAATCCATATCATTATATGGTAAAATTGCCATTGTTAATTCTCTGGTGGTTTCCCAGTTTACTAATTTATTTCAAGTTTTACCATCGCCGGATGACTTGTTTTTCAAAAGGTGTGAGAAGAAAATCTTTTCCTTCATTTGGAACGATGGCCCTGAAAGAGTGGCACGTAAAGTCTTGTATAACTCGGTTGAAAATGGGGGGTTAAATTTGAGAAATTTGCGAATATATGATAAAACAATGAAAGCGTCATGGGTGCCAAAATTGTATTTTCATCCTGAGTGGTTTGTTTCGCGGTCCATAATTTCTCACCCCCGCCTCCGTTTGAGTTTACTACCCTTTTTTCATCTGCTCTCCGGCACATCTCTAAATCTTACAACATTTTTATCTCAAGTTCTTGATGCCTGGTACGAATTTCAACATTTGGAACCCACGTCGCCAGATGGGGTTAGACGACAAATACTCTGGAATAATTCAAACATTGTTATTGATAATAAACCTATTTTCTTTACTGCTATGTTGAATAACAATATATTCTTTGTTAATGACTTATTATCTAATGACGGCCTTCTGATGTCGTACCATGAATTCTGTTTAATGTACACGAATATTTGTGACCAACTACGTTATCAGCAGATCATATCCGCAATTCCGTCGAGATGGAAGAATCTACTTAGCAGGGAACATACAAAGAATTTAGTATGCATGATATTTCAAAAGAACTACGATTGGTTAAAACATGTTAAGATAAACAAAGCCGTGTATAATTATTTTCTTGTATGTAATAATCAAATTACCGTGGCGCACAAAATAAGACTATCTTGGTTTGACTATTTTGATACACACGTGCCTTGGGAAATGGTCTTTACAAATATCATTAAATCTACTATTGACCCAAGTTTGAGGTACTTCCAATACCGTTTGATTTATAAGTTTTTACCCTGCAATAAAATTCTTCGAACGTGGAATTTGACTGAGTCAAATTCCTGCTCGTTTTGCAATAATGATGAGGAAACCTATGTACATGTCTTTTGGGAGTGTGTTCATGTTATTGCTTTCTGGATTGAAGTGGAAAATTGGTTGACCCATGAAGTCGGTCTAACTTTAGATTTAACGTCTTTTATGGTTATTTTTGGTGAACTGTCCTTAAATACATCTCCTTTAAGAAATATAATTATTTTACTGGGCAAAGTCTTTATCTTTCGGTCCAGGCGCTTTAAATGTTTACATTTGCAATCTTTCAAAAAACTAGTATCTTTCTATCAGAAAACAGAGTTTCTTATTGCATCTCGGAGAGGGAAGCTGGAGAAGCATCGGGGTAAGTGGGGAACTTTATGTATGGATTAGATTCTTATTGTTTTTCATGTTCTGTCAACTGTTACACTTTAAGTTTGTTATTCTTGGTTCAGTATATTAGTATTTTGTTATCTCGTTAAAAGGCACGCTTTTTGTTTTTTCAGACTGTTTGTCGTAGTTTGTCAGGTATATTTGTACTTATCTGTATCTGTGAATTTTCTTGAATAAAAAAAAAAAAAAAAAAAAAAAAGCTGGGTGTAATAACGTTACTGTAAATGCAGAGATGTTTGCAGGGATTTGATTCTGTGTAGGGTCAGAAAATGGAGTGTTCACCATTGTTTTGAGTTCACATTTGAAACAATAGTAGCGCTACATTTATACAATGTTAATTTAGCTTTTCGCGGTGGTTTAAGTTTGCAATAAAGAGTTCAACACAAAAACTGGGAACATGACACCACTGTGAACATTTCTGCATTTACAGTATCTGCACATTGATTAGTAGGTGCATTGTAAATAAGTTGGAATCAGCTCCAGGATCCAAGCATAAGTCAGAAAGAAGAATTATCCTAATACTAGTAATAGACTCAGGTTTGGGATGGCATCCTTGCCGTTACATCAGAAGATTGCATTGAAAATGCTTGCTTTGCATGAAATAGTCGGAGCATTAGATAAAAACAGATATATCTTGCCACTTGTCTCTGACCGTGTTCAGATACATTGTTATTATTGTAAATTACAATAGTAATAATAACTGAAGTCATCATCAGGCTGTGTTTCCAAACATATATCTGCAACGTTATACAAGTCCAATTGAAAGGGAACTGCTCCTTCAGCCACTACAGGTAAGACAGAACTAGAACACAGGTTAGGGACCAGCAGGGCTAGCCTGTAGTGACTTGTGAGACCATATGACTAACTAGTGGAGTACCATGACAGACCACCTGACATGCATGTCACATGGTCTGTCATGGTACTCCACTAGTTAGTCAATTGGGGTTGAAGTCCCACATTTGCTAGCTCCACCAAGGGGGGACTTGGTTATGTTTTATGTTCTGTTTGATGTGGATCACATGTAGTTTGGTATATACAATGAAGAGATGATTGGTCATCATTTGATTTATTATCAAAATACAATGCATCTGAAGACATAGTCAGAGACAAGTGCTCAACTCATGGCAGGATATATATTGTGTTCTTGTGTCAAACTAGTATAATGCTCCTACTATTTAATGCAAAGCAAGTATTTTCTATTATACAATCATTATTGACACAACAAAATTGTAGCAGTGAGGAGCTGCATATGCTAGGGGAACCTATCATCATCCAGTTAAATTTTTCTCTGACTCTGAGAGTACTGTTACTGTATTGATCAGAATATGTCACACAGTTTCAAACCTTGAATTGCCATGGATAACCAAGACAACAAAAGTTTGAAGTCCCCTAAAAGACACAAAGTTAGTAACATTAGCTTTCATTCGATTTAAAAAAAAAACATGTAGTTTTCTGTGGTACTTTGCTTTCGATAAGGCACAGCCTGGGATACTGAAGTTCCTTAGTTGTATTACCTAACTGCCATTTATTTCAGCAGGTAGAAGATTTAATTCATACATCAGGTCTAATGTGGTTGGTCTCTAATTTCATGTCAGCCAGTAGTCTAGCTCTGATGCATATGAGAGTGGCCTGTGTCAGAGATAACGATTTTGACAATCTTGCACTTGAGAAGGAAGAAATCTTCAATTCTTTATAGTACTTCTTTTCTTTTAGATTATAAGGCAGACAAGTCATAGGTGCAGGTAGGTCCTCATGTGGGAATGAAGACCAGTAATTCATCATTCAAAGATGACAAATGAGTAATACCACTAATAATGACAGTTGGCTAACATGTATTTGTATGATCAAGGAACCTCCTTGGTATGATTTTTGGATATTTGACCAGTCTTCTTTATATATGATTAGGTCCAGGTCTCAGAACCTGTACCTAAACTGCTGTATCTGTACCTGTACATGATAACTGTTTAGATACATATATAGCCTAGGGTTCAACAGACAAAGTTTCCTTTCTAAGTAACACATTCACAGGAGAACATTCAAGAAGTCCACCAGTGCAGTCACGATTAATGACCGACTGAACAGACTGGTAAGCTAGGCTTCAATGGTTTTAGAAATCCACACAAAGAAAAGGAAATTTAAGTTTTTCTTGCTTGATTTTGGTCATTGTTTTGTTGTGTGCTGCTGGTTTTACTGGTGCTTGAAGCTAGGAGAAAAAGATATGGTGGCCTGGGCCCCCTTAGAAAATGCGTTTTGGTCCTGTGCTGTTGAAATGGTGATCACAGTAGCCGTCCTTTCTCACACCTCTTTTACCTCCTGCCAGTCTAATAATTATTACCAGAGTCTGAGAGGTCATTTTCTGTATCTGAGGCTCTATTGACCAGGACAACACAACCTGACTCAACTACTGTACAGATGAACAGGAAACTTTACCCCATGGCCAGGTCAATTTTCACAGTAACTTGAAGGGGATTCATCCTGCTGATAAGCCACACACAGGCCAGCCACATCTGTTAGTTGGATCATGCAGCCAAATGATGGTTCTAAAAACTGTAATAAATTCCCATCTGACTGTTGGTAAACGTGATTAGGTTTAATTACCTTTCTGCTTTTTGCAGTCATCCACAGTAGTTATCACTTGAGGTGCTTTGTAGGTAACATATACATGTACCAAGAAGGTTGAATCATGCACATATTATGCACAGGAGAACTTTCCAGATGTCTGTGTGCAGTGACGATTAATGACCTGTAGGAGTGGTAAGCTTACCCTTAGGTTTGCGGAAAAAGCTGGGCTGTCTACCTGGCCTGGCTAGCTGGCCTGTCTACCTGGCCTGTCTACCACGTCAGGCTAGCAACCCAAAAACTCAGAAACCCCCATTCATATCCCCACAAATTGTGAGGCCCCAGTGCAGTCGCGCCCCCTAGTGGAACGTTTCCAAAGCACACCCGTTACGCTGGGCGCGGCACAGCACACGCCGATCGTCATTCGAAACCGCGATTTTCGTCCCCTCTTCTTGATTCCTATGAAGTTTACATGAATTGCTTCATCGTCTGAAAACGAACCTGTTGTTACCATCTCATGATTCTATCGCCCTTTGTTTATGTTATCCAAAGGAACTCTCGAAAACTGCATTACCGAAGTCACAGACGTCGCCGATCGCCATCTTACTTCACGTGACCATGTTCTTCAAGCTTGCTTCACTGGAGGGCGCTGTTTCAGTTGCCTCTGAACGCGGACCGGCGTATGTACCACATGGCTGACAGACTAAAAATTACTGATACTTCCGGTTCATGTTTACCGTCTGCTTTGAAACAACAGCTTTTTTTATAGCAAAGTTTAACCCAGGCAGGGCGCTGTGAACTGCAGGCCGTATGTTGTTCCAATTAGTACGTCCGCCGGGGACGTCCCAGGACAGCTGTTCCAGGATGTGCACCAGGTCACCCCCCGGTCACCACGCCAGAAAGCCTGGGCGAGGCCCCGCCTTCTTGTCACTGAACTGAAATCAATCCCATAGTTACGAAGCAAGAAGTTCCTCTATAACGTCTGCGCCAATATCCAGCATTATAACGCAGACCCGCAAACCTGTATGCTTTGTAATAGTTAGGCCATGGCTGAGGCCTTGCCATGCGAAAATAGGGAAGCTCCTCCCACAAGGGGTTTTTACCTTCGCCGAGAAGGTTATGCAGAGAGTAGCGTTTGTTTGTTTGCTTGTCTGTCTGTTTGTAGTGGCACAGAATAACTCAAGAACGCCTTGATGGATTGTCTTGGTATTTGGTATGTTGGTAGGTTTTGATGAGACCTAAAAACGATTAGATTTTGGGCCCCCTAGCGGCTTCTTACGGTACTGCAGCGGAACTTCCTGGTTTGATATCTCGTGTTCTGGACATGCTATGGAACTTATTTTTGAGTGGTAGATAGATCTTTGGACAGAGAGTAAGTGGTGTGGGTTTGGGCCCCCTAGCGGCTTTTTTGGAACTGCAGGAGCAGGTTTTGCGTCTGACTTTGAAAGGGAATAACTCAAGAAGGGCTTGATGGATGGTAATGATTTTTGGTAGGTAGATAGCTTGAGTGATGATGTACATGATTAGACACCTCTTATGCAAATCAGTATCTAATTTGCATAATTAATGAGGAAAGTTTATACATCTGCCAAATTCCATGATAGGACTCTGAAACATGTGACATATGTAACTGAGGAAGAGAGAAATATTAATTGATATGAACTATGCAAATGAAGACCTCATTTGCATAATTAATGAGGAAATACTATAACAAGATGGGCTTGATGGATGGTCATTATTTTTGGTATGTAGATAGCTTGTGTGATGCTTAGTATGATTGGACAAGAATTATGCAAATCAGATTCTAATTTGCATAATTAATGAGGCAACTTTAAAAATCCGCTTTGTTCCATGATATGACTATTTAAATTGTAACTGAGGAAGAGAGAAATGTTTATAGATAGAAAATATGCTAATGTGGGCTAATTTGCATACTTAATGAGTAACTTCTCTAATTCCACACTGGCAAATGACGGCGATTTCATACATTCAATACTTTTTTTTGGCATCGGGACGTTATGTGAATGTAAACATCATTGAATCAAATTATGCTAATAAGGGCCTCATTTGCATAATTACTGAAAAATATTAGCATAACCTTCTTTGTTGAGCTCATAATTTGTTAAGCTCATACTTTGGACATGTTATATTTTAAGACAATCAACTGGTATGATTTATAATTGATGAGAAACACTCCTAATACATCAGTCATAAAGGTTAAAATCATTTGGCGAAGGTATGAGGTCGTGGAACTCTAGTTGTTTATTCGTTCAACCGGCCCACAAGCTGTTATGAAATAAACGCACAGGGTTGGGGTCAGGTTTCTACGTACTTGGGATTATAGTGGCGCCAAGTTACCACATGCCAGGTAAGGTACAGACTGGCAGTATACAACGGTCTACTCTTTGCCCCTGTAAATGATTATCCGTGTAATTTGAAGACATGGGAATGTTGTCACCGGCGCCTGAACCATCTGTCAACCAACACGACGGTTTATATCTCCATCACAGCAAAGTTGCACGCACGCACGCACGCACAGACAGACACGTCCGTTTCAGGCACGAGTGCCATGTTTATTATCACCTTCTGGCAGAAGCTGATAATAAACATGGCACTCGTGCCTGAGACTGGTATGAAATGGACATGAAAGTGTAAGCAGACTTACATACATCAACTCTGCATTCGACCCCCCCCCCCCCCTAGTAGTGAAGTATCCATATACATGTACTGAGGTTAATCATTTTGTATACCATTGTTTCTTGTCTTGCATGTATAGTTGTAGAAGACCATACGAAAGTCGCTGTACTTTTGTCGTGTCAATAAAGATTTCTTCTATGTATTAGATAAAACAAGGAACCCTAGGCCTGTTCACTGTCCGTTTACGTTATGTTCCGTGTAATCAGCACACTGTGAAATATACACCGATCGTGGCCACTTTCTGGACACGGCAGGACAGATACGGCCGTATCAAGGATCAAGGATGAAGGTCATTGTCATCTCAGCGTCCAGACATTGTTTTGTCGTGCTTGTAGGTTCAACAACTCTGCATTCACCTTATTTCAAGAAAAAATAAAGAGGTTAGAAACAGAACGTATTATAGTGTAACATTGTATCAAATATCAATTTATCAATAAAAAGATATACCATAGATACACCATAATCGTTGGAGGGCATGTTTATTTTCCAAAAACTTAGCCTTCTTGTTTATTAAAACGTGCGTGCTAAGATACCTATTTGAGTATTTGTGTTAAGATAGTTTGTTTAGATAGCCTTGTTTCAAAGCAGACGGTAAACATGAACCGGAAATGTATGAATTTTTAGTCTGTCAACGTCCGCCGACAGCCACGTGGTATGAACGTTACATATTCCGGTCCGCGTCCCGCCTACAGCCGGCCCGACCGTAAGACACATGGTTCCTTTGTTCATCTAAACTGTTAGTATCGTTGTGTTCGCAACTTCACCCTGTCCCACAACTTACGCATTGAGATTCACACAAGTTGGGTTTGATACTCAATTCCGGGATGCCCCTGTAAACTGGGAGACACCGGTTAGGGAAGGGTGTCTACGCTGGAGCCGGAAGAGACGTAAAATGGTGCACGGTGGTCACGTTGCTATGGATCTGTCAGCGTTGTTATGCAAAAGTTTCCCGCCCACAAGCGGGGGTGCCATTAGCCGGGCGGTATAAAATAACAACAACACAAATCTTGCACAAAATAACGCATGATCTGATTATCGCACTAAGAAAAAAATACATTCACACGCAAACTACATCAGTTCGCTTTGAAAATCTGTATAATATACGAGTTGACCGCGAACACGGCGCTTCAAATTATCCGCGTTTGATACGTGTATGTATAGGTTGCTTTCGGTCATTGAACTTTGAACCTATGGACTTTTTGGTCTAATTTACGTAGCAAACAATAGCTTTATACATACTTTAGACTTTAGGAACTTTGAATCCAATTTCTATTGAGTAGTTTTCGATGTCTGAGAGATTTAAACTTATTTCGCCAATTTGTTTGGACGTCTTCTCCTATAGTTCCCTATCGGCCCAATAGAATCTTATAATTTTTTTTCAAGATGGCGGCTAGATATTTGGCTTTCGGACGGTTGTTTTTTTGTCGAATTCTAGCGTTGGTATCGGGAGATATCGCCCAAAATACGAATGGAACGCTTTATTTAGAACTTCACGTGGAAGAATGGTTATGTTCTGGAAAGATAATGAGCTTGTCGGTAAAGATCACAGTACTTCGCTAGCGTCTGTTCTGGGACGGTTAATCCATATGGAAATGAGTGGGAAATACCTCCATTGTATTTGTCGCCCGGACCAAGCGAGATAATTACCCGCGAATTTCAACTACCAACGAGGCCGCGAGGGTTTGTAGAGACAGAAACCTCGACCAATTTCTAATAAAAAGACGCCTGAACGGTACCATTGGTGATTGAAATACGCGTGGGTAAAATAATGTAAAAAAAAAAAATACACGAATAAGACCCGCAAGTGTGTTATCTGAAGAAACCAGAACATGGCGTCGGAACATGGCGTCAGTTTGAAAACAAAGGAAAATCCAGTTCTGCTGTCAAACAATCACACTCTGATCTCTTCCGTATTTCCCCAGCAGTTGATTTACTCATTGATTTACTCATGCGTATTTTTATACAACGTACATCTTCTTTGTATATAGGAATGCACCATTTTTTTTTCTACCAGTCAAAGCTGCCAGGAAATTTTTAGTGTCAGCACAAGCCGACACATTCGGCATATCAAACGCTGGCGTGTACACTGTTACCACGATGGAATTACGGTCTTTAGACCGCGTTATACTAGTAGTACAAAAATGACGAGAAGGAGTTTGTTATTAGAAAGAATACGTTTTTAGATCGGAAAACGTAGGGTGTGATTATTGAGTGGCTGTGTAGAACAGCGCCAGACACGTCGGTACACCAGTTCTTGTCAAACACGCAAATGTATCAAGGTGAGTGCTACGTTTTGGGGTCTCTGTATGTGGTAAAATTCAATGTTTTTGTTTACAATGAAAATATTCGACTTCATCTATGAACTATTCGAATTCTATTTGTTAATTTTAAATTTCTGCGTGTTTAAGAAAGTAATGTACGGAGTAAAGGCCGGGGTATTGTTTATCATATCGGCGGGTTCTGCGGCGTCTCCGGCGGTTGCGCATATAATCTAGAACCCTCGGCCGGGAATTACGGTGAGTTATGGCGGAAACTGCGATTTCTTGATGGCCTTAGTTTGGGCGTTCTGTGTGGTAGGATAGACCAAAATATAGCTAAAAAAGAATTGAAACGGTGGTGTCAGTATGAAGCTTGAGCGTGGGAATGATTGAAATGAAAGCTGGGGTATTGTTAATGTGTTAACCAGAGAACAATAGAGGCGGAGACTAGGCGTGCATTTGAAAAGGACAAGTTTGCGGGCAAAATCCTGCTCGGCTTGGTGCAACCAAAACAAATCTAGTTCCCGCCTGCAAAGGCGTAAACCAATCAGCTCCTGTTGCCAGTAGTGAGAGGGGTGATTGACATCGATTCCTCATCAATATGCATGCTTTACAAGTGAGGAAAAAGCAAGGCCTTTTTGACCACCGTGGTGGCTCCAAGTTAGATATTGATACAACCTGTCAACAACGATGTATTCAGAGGCAACTCTACTCTACTCTGAAACAGCGCCCTCCAGCGAAGCAAGCTTGAAGAACATGGTCACGTGAAGTAAGATGGCAATCAGCGACGTCTGTGACTTCGCTAAATGCAGTTTTCGAGAGTTCCTTTGGATAACATAAACAAAGGGCGATAGAATCATGAGATGAGAACAACCTGTTCGTTTTCAGACGATGAAGCAATTCATGTAAACTTCGTAGGAATCAAGAAGAGGGGACGAAAATCGCGGTTTCGAATGACGATCGGCGTGTGCTGTGCCGCGCCCAGCGTAACGGGTGTGCTTTGGAAACGTTCCGCTAGGGGGCGCGACTGCACTGGGGCCTCACAATTTGTGGGGATATGAATGGGGGTTTCTGAGTTTCTGGGTTGCTAGCCTGACGTGGTAGACAGGCCAGGTAGACAGGCCAGCTAGCCAGGCCAGGTAGACAGCCCAGCTTTTTCCGCAAACCCCTTACCCTTGAACAGAGTAAAATAATGCACAAACAAGAAAACGTTGTTGTCAATGTCTTGCAATATTGGCATGTTTTTTCCTATCAGTTTTTGTTGTGTGCTGGTTTTGTTGATGTTCTGAAACTATGCAGGGTAGGAACAAAGCCCACTCATGATTTCCGTCTTTTCGAAGTGACATGAAATGAGGGTCTCTTGTTAGAGGAGGTGCCTTCAGCATGTTACAACAGCCTTATTACTCAGAGGTGTGTACATACTGGCTGTAATACTACAACCCAGTCAGTATTGAGTGAAATCTTGTCTGCCTGAATTAAATTAACAGCCCTGTTGCCAAAGGTTTCCCTCAGGGGGCTGGGGGGCTGGGGCCCTGAGGCCAAGTTACTTTGGGGCATGTTGGACCAAGGAGGCCAACCTCCTTGACTAAACCAGCTTCAGAAGAGCTGGCTGTGTTGGCCCTGGAACCTGCTTGGATTTCACATTAAAGAATTATCTAGATGGAAACAGGGCTGGGTGATTGCGGGCTAGATTTGTTTGAATAGTGCACAAGACATGGTCACAGAAATCAAATACAAAGGAGTAAATACAAACTTGTGATAAGACATGTACTAGTTAGCATTCCTACTCCAGTGATTTTTAAGAAACCATGTCTATCACTCTATAGACCAAGAAGCTGAGAGTTTGAATCCCGGCTGTGACCCATTCCATAGGATAGAGCATGGTCCACTGTTCATTGTACTTGCCGAAAAGAGCTAGGGGAATTTTCTTGTATACTGACCTGTAAATACTGTACATGGGGTCTGTCCTCTCTGTCACAACAAGTGGAAGAGTACCTCTTCATGAATCAGTGAGCTTACCTAGGCCTGGTTCACGATCACTTTCACTTTTCTATTTCTAAAAAAAGGTTTGAACTAATCATGTAAGTTGCTTCAGAAGCCAGCATTATGATTGTAGAGTCCTGGTAGTTAATACATGTGCTATATGATCCAGTCTGTATGCAAGTAGCTGTGACTAATTAAGCCTGACAGGGTGGCTGAAGCTGAGTGACAGTTAATCAGACTGACTTCCTACTTCCCCTTCATCGATGGTGAGGCATAAGGCCAATTTTTTGTCTCAATGGCAACGTGAACAACTAATTATACTGTTTTGGCCCCCAAAATCATTTTTGTATTACAAATTAACATGAAACACCCCTTACCGCTACATTGTACATGTACATGTGTATTCTCCAGTTCTTTTGTCCTAGGGAAAACATATCAGGGTCCTTCCAGAGCATGGATAATTGATATTTCATACCTAATTAGCCCCATAGATAAGGGTTGGAGGCCTGCTATCCAGCCAGGCTCTCCTCCTAGAGTGATTGATTAGGAGGAACTATACAGAACCTATACTGGATGTTGTGCTTTAACTGGCGTTGAGGAACTAGATTGAATGTAGTTCGTCTAAAACAAACACCAGAAGGCCTCAGGCAGGGCAAAAAGGCTCTGTCTACTATGGGAACTAGTTCCTCCTTTCCTGGAACTGGTTCTCCTGGTGTTCATCTATAGTTGATCCCTGAAACCCAGGTTTGTGTGGGAGTCCTGAAATATTAGCACACTATGAACATGTACTGTTATTTATTGTCTGCAACAACTATGTAATTTTCTTAGAATAAATTTATTTATTTATTGTCAAATTCTACAATACATTACACCGACTTTCGAGGCAGTATAGCTGATATTGGAGAGTCAACATTTATGGACAGGCAGATTCATGGGCAATGATTGGGATGAGGGTTTCTTCGTTGCGGCGTTCCACAACACGCATGTAAACCAATGGCTGGACTTACATCGGTCCTCATGGCACCAAATGGGGCTTATCCCTATGCCCCTTGCCATACTTGGAGTTTTCCTAAAACACGTGTGACATTTGGTCCTCCGAATGGGATAGGTGGTACGTCCCTCAATTTGGCTTCGCACAAACCCCGCATGTGCACGGACATAGTAATGAGCGTCTTCTTCCCTACGTAACCGATCACTTCCGGCTCAGCCTGGATCTCCTTGATGACTTTGACCTCACACCATTTCTGAATAAAACGCATCCAGATGGGTAGTGATACATTCGGGAACTCCTCGAAAAGACTGCCGGCTCTAATGCTTCTTGTTGTCCTGCAGCCAGGAATAGGACACCGCCACGCAAATCTGTCCCCGATGTCCCTCCTTTCCCTTAGCTCCATGTCCTCATCTGGACATCGCTCACAATCACATTGCATAGAAGACGGCAACAGGTCAAGTTCCTGCAACCAGTCAATAAGCTCTGCAATCTGAGTAGCGGGGAAGTTAGAATTTCCAAATCAAGTCCACAGGTTTAACAGTCCCATCTGCCTGTCCCCGCGGCTGAAATTGGTGGCAGGTCTCTGTGAGCACCGTGTCTGTGACTCCTGCTTGTACGACGACTCGGGCGCGCTCAGTTTGACGGTCTGTCCAGTCTGCCAGGAGGAGGGTTTCTTCCCTAAAATAAGGCCAATCATCCCAGAAGACGCCGTTCTGGCGCAGAGACGGCTGGGCGTGGTCATCTGCCCTAACGACGGTTGCGAGGAGGAGATGTGGGAGTGGGAGCTGCAGGAATATCAAAGGTTTTGTGCTCACATCGTGATACTCATCCAACAGCACCTCATCTGCCTTCCCTACGATAACCAAGCGTATTTATAGTATACTTTTAGTAAACGTTTAATACAGAGATTTGAAATTTGGGCGAACTTGAGTATCATGATCTCTTACTGGATTTTATATGTTTTATAAAACTTTATTGCATGTTTGTACATCAAATGTGTTGTGACTCAAATGAAGAACACTTTTTAAGAAAAAAAACACCCTCTCCTGCGGGCTGGTATGGGCCCGCTGCTTCAGCTTCCAGCATCCGACAAGTTGCGCACGATTATGAAAGCCTATATAAACTAAGCAGTTGACAATCTAACACCTTAAACATCATGGCGAAGTGGCCCTTTACATATATTTATCAAATTGCTACCTTCCCAGTGTGTTAATTGCAAGTTCTATATTGCAAAGGTCATACTGAAATGTTTCACTCTTAAAGATAATTGTGTCGGGTTCTTAAGAATGCTTGAGGTTGGCTCTACCTAAACACAACATATTCGTCAATGAATACATATTCCTGTTGCAGAGGAGAAAATGGACCATTTACACTGGATCTTTGATGTCTTAAAAACATAACTTCTCCACCCATTTACTCGCTCCTAAAGACGTACGGTATGAAGATTGTCAAATCTAAACTTTAAGTCTGCAATTACAATAATAGGCGTGTACAGTTAAAGAGGTTTGTTAACAGATTCGAAAACATGCTTTTCAAAAAATGTTAAACAATGTACATAAAAGCTGCGTCCCTGTGGATGTGATTCATTGTTACTCTCTTTATGAAATTTCATGATCGAATATTACTATTCATTATTTTATTTCTTCATTGTTATTTTTTGGTGGCCCAGTGAGTGGACACTCCCTCAGGACGCTGCTGCTTACCCTGTAAAAGTGTGCCCTCCCCCTTAAAGACAAACTGAGTGTGCATCGCTAAGCCATTCTTACTGGAGGCTTGAACAATCACCTTGACAATATATAGTTCCTTTTGACATTGGTAGGTCAGTCCTTCATTTCCAAAAGCCTAGTAGATACAAGTTGCGAAGTAGTGGCAATGGATTGTGCCTTTTTTTCAAGGATGTCTGCAGTTTTATAATCTTTCCATTCATTTTACTATTTCCTACGTAGTCTCTGTTCCTCTACTCCCGTCGTGTTTAAGTCAAGGTATTGACTGTACACTAGCAGGTTGGCCAAGGCCAACATCTGATGCTTTCTTTTCTCTGGAGAAGGAGAACACCTGCGGGAAAGTAAATTTTCATGTAAAAACAGGTGTATTATGTCTGCTATGTTAATCAATACTTTCTAACAATACAGTTACCAAAGCTTAACCACCGCACTTTTGTGGAGCTTGCAACAACTTTAAAACGGGCTCCTTAAGTGCACGTTTTTCAGCTCCTTGGATCGTACCTACATCATCCGCCGTAAGTACGGGAAGTTCACAGCCGCCAGGCTGACTGCGAGACCGTGCCAATGTGTCGCACAGTGGGTTGTGTAGGCCAGTGGGTCCCCGCTTTTTCTCCCCACCATTACATTGGCACCGCCAGTTCTAAGTTCGCAATTGGCAACTGGAATAGCGCGCTCTTCCAAAGAATCCTAACCAGTGCTTTTGATAGATGTTGTCGGCGTTGGCTGTTCCTTCTACTTCCTGTAGCTGTAGAAATCTTGTCTTGATTTTTCCGTGACAGCACAGACTTGGAAAGACGGTCATTTTTTTTGGCACACTGATGTCAGTACTATGATCAATCATACCTGAAACAGCCGCACTGTTTGCGATCTCCGCTCCAAGCCAGAGTCAGACAAAATCTTAACATTGCACTTCCACATGCCATGCCTTTGTTAAACTCAAGAGGCGATACCTACACTACAAAATACTCTCTTGCTTTTAAGAAAGTATTAAGAAAGCATTCCTTGCTTCTTCACAACGGATAAAAAGACAATTATTTCAATATTTCAAGTGTTTCAAGTGTTTTGAACTATTTTTTAAAGAAACGTTAGTTCCAAGTCTATATAGTTAATAGAACATTAAAGTGTTACTTGCATCAAGATTTCATCTATTGAACCTAAAAGTACAAGCTATATCTGTAACTTTACATCAAGAGCATAGCAAAGACAAATCTAGATCATCTATGAACGGAATTCATAAAAGGACACTCTCCTCCAACTCGTTCCTATGGCGTTTAAAAGGACACTCTCCTCCAACTCGTTTCAATGGCGCTGCTGGTAGTTACCGCACTTGTCTTTTTACAGACAACACTGTTCCCAAGTCCCAACCCTTAGACCGTTTGAGATCGCTCTATACTGAGCTCAATCCGGCATTGCCTCATCCCATTCTTGATGTTATCAAAATGGGATGGGCAGGTTGTGTCCTTTACAGAATTTACTTCGCCGTATTGTGAAAGATACGACTGCATGGATCCCTCGCCTAGATAAGCTGGGACATTCAAGCAGGTACTAGGTGACCAGTCCCTAATCAATAACGTACTTATGTTGAAGAAAATGTTCTTTCAACTTTTTAACATCGACCTCAGAGATCTCACATCCTCGAGAAACGTTCTAATGTTGTCAAAACGCTCATACGGAATGGTGGCCATTTTTTAAATGATTTTGAATCCTGCAGAGGACACGTTAACCTGCTAATTGTCTGATACTCCTGAACCGTGGTAGGGCATTGCCTGCCCGTGGTCAGGCGTGACTTCAGAATCTCCATACCTCAGCATCTCGCTTTGCTATGCAATAGAATCAATCTTACTCTGAATAAAAGCCTTAAACGGTCTGCTATACAGTATCAAGATTTTTACTGAGGTTTTCCACAAGTTAACGTACGCTTACAGGTTCCAATACCTGAACCGTTTGCTGACATGTCGTTGAAACCGGCCGCCACCTTAACAAAATATTAAATCGAGAACAACAAAACTACGTATGAGGCGTCTCCCGAGTTACTCAGAACCAAGCTGTTCACAATATGAGTGCATCATATGTCCCATGGGTCCAACTTATCACTATTCAAAGGAAGTTACCCGGTGTTTTCTTAGCCCACTTTAGAATTTGCAGGCGCTCTGTTTCTGTTTGCCTCAGCCGCTTTGCTCCGCGGATGTTCTTGCAGGTTGCGTGGTCACAAAGGACAACCTACAGTTAGTTGACAGATAGGTCATTGATGAGTACCTTGACCATACACAAAAAGTAAGCTTAGTGCCCAAGACAAGTAATCATTCACGGCTATGCACTGTTCAACTGTACAAGTACACAGACACCCGCACACACGTGCGAATATATGAATACAATCATATCTTATACATCTGGAGATAGATAAAGACAGATATGTTCGCACCTGATCCTGGGCTATGTCACCACCCCTGTCCACAGCAAACTGGAGTAGAATCCGGATATTGTCGGATATTTTTGCTCCATCCATGTCAAACACTTCCAGCGGTGTGTATGTTGACTTCACACGATGCTGGGACTCACATGTCCTCACGGAACTGACGACTTCAACCAGGAGACGAACAGGTCTTTTCACAAAACGGTATTTCAGGGCCTCGTTGTCTTCTTCACTTTGAAGGATATCAAACTCCTTATAAGCTTAAGTTTAAAGATTTATCTCCAACTTTCCACATATGTCACACAAAACAATCCATATCTGAATGCACCGCCATGTGATTCTTTAAGTACTGTCTACACTTGAACTCTTTCTGACAAACTGGACACTCCGTATGTGATTCAACTGTCCCTAGAGAATGGACATGTTTGATGTGAGTTGTCAGATCTCCTAGGTTCAGCTTTACAGCCGCGGGTATCACTTCCACCGCACATTTTTGCTTTGTAGGCATATTATATCCATTCCAAAATGATGTTACGTTGTTCTGGACACTTACTTGCACCAAGACGGATGAAGTTATAATCCATCTCCACCTTCAGCAAATATATCCGCCTCCACACACATTCGTTCCATTCTGCTGTTCTCGTGTTACTTCACCTCTTTCCACTGTAAGTAACTTCGAAGCTGCATATGCACAGCGACACGCCCCCCCCCCCCTGCAGAATGAATAGATAGTCACAACAAAAAATTTAGATAAAACAAGTATTTCACTACCGACATGAGATAGCAGAATATCCATACTGTCACAGTCAACAGGTTATGGCGGCATTAACGGAACATCTGGGAACTTGAAGTAGCGTTTTACAGTTATTGAGAAGAACATACTCTAGATCGGACACTTCATACGATTTTGGGATGATTCAACGATATATCTTGGTTAGCTAGTAGTATTGATTGGTACAAAATGACGACGACACATCGCATTTCTTCCCAATTCGTGCAACCTTTAGGAGAGGTACATTTGCGCCTAATACCGGCGAAAATATAGTATATATTGTTTCCCTTATATTTTCAGTGTGACTTTCCTCTATACCGTTGATAATCAAATCCCTACATGAAATGTTTGTCCCCAGTATTCCAGCGCAGTAAAGTAAGATAGGTTTAACTGAAGTACTGAACAGATCAAGTGCAAGAGAAATGGATGGTTTGTGGCTTGATGCTAGTAAAGATTTGAGTTTAAAGGAAGCCCGTAGAGCTTTTAATCGTAATTGCTTAGTAGCACGCGCGAATGAACCCGCTGAGGTTATATCTACCCCTAAGTATGCTTGATAAGGTGTCCTCAAGCACTATCTAATCATGAACAGTCAATTATTAGCAAACAATGCAGAACAATCTATTGGTATCTATTTTACCGATGGCAAGATATAAATTACTTGTTTTCTGGATCAAGTTGCCGAATTTCGTCCTCTGTCCCATTGTGAAAAAGAAACCTATTTAGATATTGAATCTGTTTATTAAAACCTGTACTATCTGTTGGACAACAGATTGCCACATTCTGAACAGTACTTGTGGTTCTTGTCAACCGTTGCCGCACAGATCTTGCACGTTGTGACACGGTTCTTAAGGGGTGTTTTCCTGGTAACCGGCATGATCGTGAAGCAGCCCCCTCCGGACTCCTCTTCTGTTTGGGCTGCTGCCTGGTCTGCACTTTGTAGAGTCGTATTGACATTTAACAGTTGGTGGCATCGTTTCTGCGGCGTGCGGTTCCTTGGTACGTGCACGACTAAGCTGATGTCGAGAGGTTCCACTACTAGGTGCATAAATGTGAAAATTATGTGAATTTTCTGCAAAATTTCAAGAAAATGTGACATTATGTGAATCCAATCAAAAATATGTGAAACACAAAATGTGATTTTTTTTCAAAATGTGAATCGCGAAATGTTATTATATGTGAAAAAATGTGACCGTTTGAAAAATGTGAAACCATTATGTGAAATCGCACAACCCTAAAACGTGAACAAAAAAATGTGAATGTGAAATGTGAAAAAATGTGAAGAAATGTGAAGCGATTTTCCTCCGAAAACTGCAAGGAGTCAAATGTGAAATTATGTGAAATTCAAATCACATTTTTTCACATAATCGTGAGAATGTTATTTTATGTGAAAATGTTTCACATAATTTCACATTTGCCGGTGCCCTAGCTGATAATGTGATTTTATGTGAAACAAAATGTCCACCATACTTTGATTTCGCGCTCAACAAGACGAAGCAAAAATAAATGCATTTACCGCCATTTCTCAAGACATAATGCATCAGCTTTCAAACTTTTCATCTCCAGCATCTACCGACCCTCTTGTAAATGCTATCAGAATTAATCTCTGGTATATTCACATTTTAAAATCATTATCAAGTATGTGCGAAGTGAGCTCGTGGCTGGATGAAGTACAGATTTCCGCTGTTGTTTGGCTTCTTAGCCCAGTGGGGCGCGGCCGGGCGTGATTGTAGCCCATGTAGGGAAGCCACCTGTGTCAAAGGTCAAGTAGGGGGTGCCAGCAAAACATACGAAAATTATATTCTTTATTGAGATGCTTTTATTCTCGGTATTTTCTTGCTGAAATATAAAGAAAACAACATTTTTTCATTGTGGAAAAAATGGTCTAGAGCTGATTCTTTTTTTTGTAACAAAATGTAATATGATCATTGTTAACGCGATATTTGCGTTACTGTGCGGTCAATCTGCAGCGATCGAGCGGGAAATAAACATTTTGCTTTGTTGAATTTTGATAGCCAAACTTGTCTTTTGGGTGCATTTTGATGCAAGAGAGGCCCATTTTTAAGGCAATGATGGACAAGAGAGTCGGGTGAGTTGAGGAAGGACGGAATTATCTGCACTCTCACTCAATGAACAGAGGAATCAGTGGGCTTGGTAGAACAGTTTAATAAGTAAGGAAGATTTTTTAGCCCCTGGTGGGTGGGTGTTCGATTCTTTCCTGTAGAGCTCGAAACGTTCTATCGACGAACTAGACTGACGGAATCACGTGACTCGCAGGTCAGGGTTCACGCATATAATTAACCAATTTGAGCTCCGCCCAAATGCCGACTATGGCCTGAAAACAAAATGTTTTAACGGCCCCTGTCGGAAGTCTAAATCTAACGTAAAAACAAACACATCGTATCCACTCAAGATCGCCACGAAGGCATCCTACTGGCCCTGTCACAAACTGTTGTAGCCAAAAACTAGTCTCTACCAGGCTCCGCTGATCGCTGGGAAAATAGTAGAAATCGGCCAAATAGAGTCGAATACTAGTAGTGTGCCAAGGGTAGTCCGCTATGCAGGAAGTTCAATAGGCGTTGTTCTACTATTTTCCCAGCGATCAGCGAAGCCTAGTAGAGGCTTAGGGCTATGTTAGGCCAAGATCTCTTCGGGGAAGACTGGGATTTTTAAGGTCAGGGTTATCTTTGGATTTTTCACGTGGTAAAAATCTGATCGGCCACAACGATACACGGGGAACAATTAAACTCCGACCACGTAAAACTACTACCGGGTGCCAAATATTACCCCGGGGTAGACCGGATGTCAGGTCAATGGCTTCCTTGTGTAGGGTACTAAAATGGAACGAGCCCGAGGAATCATACTAGAATCCTGCATATCGTCTGGTGTTTTAACACTGGTGTTTTAAAACACGTCCATCAAACTTCTTACAGTGACCTTAACTTGAATACAGGAAGAAGTAACCTGGGAGTCCAGACACCGTAATCGGCGCGCCACCGAGCACCGCACGCGCGCCGAAGCTCTCCCGGCCCCCCCTCCCGCTCCCCCCCCCTCCCGCTCCCCCCCCCCGAAGACCGACCCCGCCCCACTCTCCGTTGTAAACCCAAGCTCCGAAATTTCTGTTTAGAAGTCTTTTTTTTTTTCAAATCATCCACAAAATACCCGTTATTCAAAATGTGTCTACTAGAATGGTGTATATCTTGTTACATTAGAATATGGATTTTAAGGGGTGTTGGAGGTTCTCCGGTTTAGAAATCAACACGGAACTATTAATTTATAACTAGACCGCCCGACAGACCTGTTTCATAACGTGTATGTAATCAGTGCTGTACATATTTCTGCGCGGATGTAAATTGTAAAGCGCTCTACAAGTCAACCGCAGGCTATGATCTTATACAAGAATCCTGGATATCATGTAACGTTACAACAAGATTTCACCACTTCCAATAGTGTCCCTATCACCAGAAAACAACACGGAATTATCAACCTTTCAATACGAGACGATCTACAATAGTCTGTCAGTGCGTGCACCCAAACTCTTTTAACTGTGCTGTCAATTTTTCTGTCTAAAAGCCTTTTTTCAATCCTGTAAAGACACCCGTTACTCAAAATGAAGAACTAGGATGCTGTATGTCTTGCCATGGTACAATTTATATTTCTACCTATCTACAAGGTTCTCAAATTTAGAAAACAACACGGAACTTTCAATTTTCCATTAAAAGACCGCCCGACAGACCTGTTTCATAACGTGTATGTAATCAGTGCTGTACATATTTTTGCGCGGATGTAAATTAAAAAACGCTCTACAAATCAACCGCAGGCTTTGCTCTTATACTAGAATCCTGGATATCATGTTATGTTACAACAAGATTTCATCACTTCCAATAGTATCCCTATCACCAAAAAACAACACGGAATTATCAACTTTTCAATACGAGACGATCTACAATAGTCTGTCAGTGGGTGCACCCAAACTCTTTTAACTGTGCTGTCAATTTTTCTATCTAAAAGCCTTTTTTTCAATCCTGTAAAGACAGCCGTTACTCAAAATGAACAACTAGGATGCTGTATGTCTTGCCATGGTATAATTTATGTTTCTACCTGTCTACAAGGTTCTCAAGTTTAGACAACAACACGGAACTTTCAATTTCCAATACAAGACTGCCCAACAGACCTTTGACATGACAGGTATGAGATCAGCGCTGTATACCTTTCTCCCCTGATGTAATTTGTAGACGTTCTACAAGTGGTCTGTAGCTTACATAATACCATACTAGAATCCTGGATATCATGTTACGTTACAATAAGACTTTATTACTTCCTACATTGTCCCTGACGCCAAAAAACAACACGGAATTATCAACTTTTCAATACGAGACGATTTACAACAGTCTGTCAGTACGTGCACTCAAACTCTTTTAACTGTGCTGTCAATCTTCTATCTAAAAGCCTTTTTTTTAAATCCTATAAAGACACCCGTTACTCAAAATGAAGAACTAGGATGCTGTATGTCTTGCCATGGTACAATTTATATTTCTACCTGTCTACATGGTTCTCAAATTTAGAAAACAACACGGAACTTTCAATTTTCTATTAAAAAAAACGTCCGACAGACCTGTTTCATAACGTGTATTTAATCAGTGCTGTACATATTTTTGCGCGGATGTAAATTGTAAAGCGCTCTACAAGTCAATCGCAGGCTTTGCTCTTATACTAGAATCCTGGATATCATGTTACGTTGAAACAAGATTTAACCACTTCCAATAGTATCCCTAACACCAGAAAACAACACGGAATTATCAACTTTTCAATACGAGACGATTTACAATAGTCTGTCATTGCGTGTACTCAGATTTTTTTAACTTTGCTTTCAATCTTCTATCTAGAAGCCTTTTTTTAAATCCTATAAAGACACCCGTTACTCAAAATGAAGAACTAGGATGCTGTATGTCTTGCCATGGTACAATTTATATTTCTACCTGTCTACAAGGTTCTCAAGTTTAGAAAACAACACGGAACTTTCAATTTTCCATTAAATGACCGCCAGACAGACCTGTTTCATAACGTGTATGTAATCAGTGCTGTACATATTTTTGCGCGGATGTAAATTAAAAAACGCTCTACAAATCAACCGCAGGCTTTGCTCTTATACTAGAATCCTGGATATCATATTACGTTACAACAAGATTTCATCACATCCAATAGTATCCCTATCACCAGAAAACAACACGGAATTATCAACTTTTCAATACGAGACGATCTACAATAGTCTGTCAGTGGGTGCACTCAAACTCTTTTAACTGTGCTGTCAATTTTTCTATCTAAAAGCCTTTTTTTCAATCCTGTAAAGACAGCCGTTGCTCAAAATGAACAACTAGGATGCTGTATGTCTTGCCATGGTATAATTTATGTTTCTACCTGTCTACAAGGTTCTCAAGTTTAGACAACAACACGGAACTTTCAATTTCCAATACAAGACTGCCCAACAGACCTTTGACATGACAGGTATGAGATCAGCGCTGTATACCTTTCTCCCCTGATGTAATTTGTAGACGTTCTTCAAGTGGTCTGTAGCTTACATAATACCATACTAGAATCCTGGATATCATGTTACGTTACAATAAGACTTTATTACTTCCTACATTGTCCCTAACGCCAAAAAACAACACGGAATTATCACCTTTTCAATACGAGACGATTTACAATAGTCTGTCATTGCGTGCACTCAAACTCTTTTAACTGTGCTGTCAATCTTCTATCTAAAAGCCTTTTTTTTAAATCCTATAAAGACACCCGTTACTCAAAATGAAGAACTAGGATGCTGTATGTCTTGCCATGGTACAATTTATATTTCTACCTGTCTACAAGGTTCTCAAATTTAGAAAACAACACGGAACTTTCAATTTTCTATTAAAAAAAACGTCCGACAGACCTGTTTCATAACGTGTATTTAATCAGTGTTGTACATATTTTTGCGCGGATGTAAATTGTAAAGCGCTCTACAAGTCAATCGCAGGCTTTGCTCTTATACTAGAATCCTGGATATCATGTTACGTTAAAACAAGATTTAACCACTTCCAATAGTATCCCTAACACCAGAAAACAACACGGAATTATCAACTGTTCAATACGAGACGATTTACAATAGTCTGTCATTGCGTGCACTCAAATTCTTTTAACTTTGCTTTCAATCTTCTATCTGGAAGCCTTTTTTTTAATCCTATAAAGACACCCGTTACTCAAAATGAATAACTAGGATGCTGTATGTCTTGCCATGGTATGATCTATATTTCTACCTGTCTACAAGGTTCTCAAGTTTAGATAACAACACGGAACTTTCAATTTCCAATACAAGACTGCCCAACAGACGTTTGACATGACAGGTATGAGATCAGCGCTGTAAACCTGTCTCCCCTGATGTAATTTGTAGACGTTCTAAAAGTGGTCTGTAGCTTACATGATACCATACTAGAATCTTGGATATCATGTAACGTTACAACAAGACTTTATCACTTCCTACATTGTCCCTAACGCCAAAGAACAACACGGAATTATCAACTTTTCAATACGAGACGATTTACAATAGTATGTCAGTGCATGCATCCAAACTCTTTTAACTGCGCTGTCAATCTTCTATCTAGAAGCCTTTTTTTAATCCTACAGAAACACCAGTTACTCAAGATGGATAACTAGGATGCTGTATATCTTGTCATGATACAGTATATGTTTCTAGCGTTTTAAAAGGTTCTCAGGTTTAGAAAACAACACGGAACTAAAAGACCGCCCGACAGACCTGTTTCATAAAGTGTATGAAGTAAGCGCCGATATATCTCTGCCCGGATGTAAACTGTAAAACGCTATACAAGTCAACCGCAAGCTATGATCTCATACTAAAATCCTGGATATCTTGTGACGTTCCAGCAAATCTTTCTCACTTCCTACAGTGTTCCTTACACTAGAAAACAACACGAAATTATCAACTTTTCAAAGCGAGACGATTTACAACAGTGTGTCAGCGGGTGCATCCATTCTCTTTTAACGCTGTTTAACTTTAAATTCAGAAGCCTTGTTTTCCAATCCCCATGGAACACTCGTTAGTCAAAACGAAATACTAGGATGCTGCCTATCCTGTCATATTATAACATGATTTAGGGGTGTCGATGGTTCTCAGATTTAGAAAACAACACGGAACTTCTAATTTTCCCAGTACAAGACTGCCTGACAGACGTTTGGCATGATGTGTATGAAATCTGCGCTGTACATATTTCTGCCCGGATGCAAATTATAAAACGCGTTACAAGTCGTCCAAGGCTTATTTGATATCATACTTTAATCTTAGATAGCTTGTAACGTTAAAACAAGTTTTTCTCACTTCCTACAGTGTCCCTTAAATCAGAAAACAACATGGAATCATCAACTTTTCAATACGAGACGATATAGTAAATGTGTATCAGGGCGTGCACCAAAACTATTTGAAGTGCGTTGTTTAACTTTAACTTTTTAGAAGTATTTTACAAATCCTCCACAAAACACCCGTTACTAGAAATTAATTACTAGGATGTCAGAAACAATACTTGTCGGTTCTGGATTAGGGCTGTTTCAGACAAATCACCACCATCCATTGTCACCACCGGCCTTACTTAATTTTTTTATCGTGCATTTTTATCGTGTTTAATCCCGTGTTGACCCTAATTGTCATATAAACGACTGCTAGTACTCTCCAAGCAGAGGAGGGGTTTCGGCTGGTTTTAAATGAAAGCGCGACAAAAACGCCTAAAAACACGTCAAAAATCAGCCGAAACCCCTCCTCTGCTTGGAGAGTAATAAACAATACTTGTTGCATATTTTATCGTGTTTAATCCCGTTTTGCCTCTTATTGTCATATCAACAACACCTTGGCCAGACTTGTCAACTTTAGCCCAGCTTTCGCAGATCACAGCGCGACAGACCTCGAAGCAGTATGGACGGATTGCATACGGCTTCTGAAGCGAATACGGAGGCAAGCAGTCAGGGTTCTGTGAACAACGCATCTCCGGATTTTGGAGACAAGGCAAGCTGATAATCCACTGATTCTACGAGCGGCCGTTCCCAGACGCCGTGATACTGACAAGCTATTTGAAAAACTGGAGAGGGTTCTTCGCCAGGAAGAGGAGACTTATGGTGTTGTTAGCACTGCTGTGGAGTTTCGAGTGAACACAATGCAGACTGAATGCCTGATTCAAGTGGAGCTGAGAAAGAATAACGGCCATGGATATTACATTTGACCTTGGCCTTCATGTCGGTACGGGAGAAGAAGGAGGCATCAGGTTGCGGATCATGTCCGTAAGGTACATTTCGGGCCAAACTTTTGTTCAGAATGTGGCCACAATGACATCACCAAGTCACTCCCAGCTATGCAGCGCCATTGCAAGCGAACAGGACATAACAATCGAGCACAGCAACCGCTGTTTAACATATTCCAGGTTGCTGCTGTCAGAAGATACTGCAGAGAAGTGTGTAACGAATTCTTTGTTCCCTTTTCTGAAGAAGAGTAGCGTTTTGCCCTTTATAAACTAAGAGATGTGTAGATAATTGAGTTCAATACAACTTATTTTCATCAAGCCTTGTTATTTCACAAGAAAAATTTCACAACAGCAGCGCTCTTAGCGCATTATGTAAATAGATACGACATGGATTATTTCCAAGCAGATGCGGGGTCCCGCCCAGTTTCAATCTTTTACGCGTGATTTTAGTTATGATTTTTAAAACCACTACTCCCCACAATAAACGGAGAGAGTAAGAGGTGAAGAAATATCAACTAACATATGATTGGTGTGTCACAAAATCACGCGCGGAAAACGAGGAGACGGTGTCAGAGCCAGCATCTGCTTGGTTATGTCCGACAATCGACAAATTCTAGTTGTATTGCCATAGTCTTTGTAGTTTTAATTTATAGCTTTTTTCTTCACAAATGTAGCTTTTGGGCATGGTTTTAGTAGCATTGAAAGTAATTTTTTGTATCTAATTCAGTGGTAATCAGTAGTGATTAAGACAGTCCAAATAACAGGGAAGGGCGATATAGGCAAAAATAGCGAATACGTTAATGACGTGCACAGACAGTATTGTAAAAAAACACAAGGTTTTTTTCTGTATGTGTCTGAGACAGTGGCACATCCCTGCTTCGGCACATGGGAATTGTATCTGTGAAAGGTCTAACATGTATATTTCTGGCATTTCACACCTTCGCGAAAAGTAACAATTATTTGAATATCAAAGAGTCGTTTACTCAAGCGGTGCTTGCATGAGCCCTTTCAATACAATAAAGCCGCATATGTACAAGGAACACGGCAGAAATTTTACAAAATAAATGAATGTCAGCGAACAACAAAGAGTTTCTATTGTGTGCTTGCAAATTGGGAAAATACACTAGTGCGATCCTTGCATTTGTAGATCATAATCATGTTTCCATCAGAAACCTAATGCATTTGAATAAAATATGAGATGAAAATGAACATATCGCACTGCCTGTTTTGTTGGTTACAAGATTAGTGAGGGTGAATTGATTTAAAGCATTGTTTCAACCGAGTTAGAATATTCTCAAAAATATAGCTGCTTGAACAACGGGCTATAGGCTTTGGTATTTATTTTGAAGACCCGCCGCGGTACATCAACTACATGTTTTCGCTCACATGCCCTCGACGGTTTCTCCTGTCGTCCTTTGCGCTTAAGTACCTCTTACTTTCGGGGCTCGCTGTTCGGCTCGGACGAACTCTGTTCGGCTTCGCCGAACCCGCCGCTCGTGCCTTCGGCATCACTTCGGGTTTCGCTCAGAAGCACGATAATACCTTTGCCTACCGATATGGGAATGCGCTGAGGGGCCGCGTTACGGTGTACGGCCTACGATTCCGGTAGCATGGAGTCCATATTCGACAAGCAGAGGCTTTGATCGAGAGGGGTAGTTTTGTCCGGAGAGGGACGTTAAAAATCCCGGCCAAAACTACCCCTCTCGATCGAAGCCTCTGCTTGGAGAATATGGATTCCAGACATTTTAGCTTTTTAGCTACTTGCCAAGAAGGACTACCCTTGGCATACCATTCACTTTATTTGACGCCACTTATCTATTTGCCCAATTTTGCATTTCATAGGGGAAAAAGCCTCGCTTCTGCTTTGTAATTGCAGTTCGCCAGGTTACATTTTTGCGCAAGGGTGCTAAACAGTACTTAAGTAATTATCGGAAAGCGAAAACTACTTTATACAATATCTTTTCCCCGATGGCTACGGATACTTATCATGAAAATGACCCCGCCGGCGGGAAGGCGCCCTTTGTTATTGTTTGATGCCGCCGGGCGGTAATCTCAAAGTGACTTTTAGATTTTAGACGTTAAAAATCCTGGACAAAACTACCCCTCTCGATCGAAGCCTCTACTAGGAGAATATGGACTCCAGCCTTTTTTAGATTTAGTCTGCTACCAGCCAAGGACTACCCTTGGCATACCATTCACTTTATTTTACGCTTTTTAGTACTATTTTCCCAGCGATCAGCGGAGCCTGGTATAGGCTATCAAAATGGCGGGAGCGGAGCTTGGGTAACGGACTCACTTGAAAGCTAAGAAAGCTGGACTCCAGGCTATGATTCTGTGGGGGGGGGGGGCGGGCTGGGGTCGGCGTGGTTGTGCAATGTTTTCACGTTACTGTCACCTTCAGCTCTTTGAGCAAACAGCAGAGTCTGCGGTTCCACCTTATCAGTACTACAATCATTATGTTACCTGTTGTATGAACACTGTATAATTGTATGCTATATATGACGGTGGGAATTGTAAATATGACTTATCGATTTCTTTGTTTTGCCTGTATAACCTCGGAGCAACGAGGTAAAAAGAGTCTTCTGGGATGTAATAATTCAAGCATAGTGCACTTCCTTCTTGAAATTGCTTAGTTATGTATACGTAGATATGCAAGCCGATGTTTACTATATACGAACAATAACTGACATATACCTTTTATCTTGTCTTTGGGGGAGTATGCTAAGCATAATTTCTTGAGCCTCTACAGGAGGCATTTAGCCCAATCATGTTGAAAAAAACCCTCCAAGATTTGTCCACTACTTTTGATATGACATAATAAAAGGAACTCGGCCATGCTTATTTGATATCAGACTTGTGTGTCGGTTGTTTGAAATTAGTAAAGGTAAATTAAGAAGGATGAGCTTGATATCCATTGGTCCAGACAACGATCCCCTAACAATGGGTCAGTAATGGGACTGTTTGACAAGATCGTTCATTTTTTGTCCGTCGGGGGACTTGGTGACTCATTAATTCGGTTTTCCAAACAACTGTCAAAGTTTAAACATCTACTCAATGTCGGCCATAGCGCTCACAAAAAATATTTTGTACAGACTATCTTTATAAACTGGGCCGACGAGTTTCAAAAAGAGCAGGAACGTCTTGACTCTCACATGAAGGCGAGGGGCTGGGCGTTGCTGTCAAAGTGTGAATGGGGCGTGACATTAGGTGCTTTCACGTGTAAATTAGTTAATCAACAACTAAACAGTGGCACGCGTGGGGAGAGGAGGAGTTTTTCACACCTTCTGTTAATTGTTGTCTGAATGCTAAATGATAGTCAAGTCACAGCGCAAAGCGTTGGTTATAATAACTTATATCGTTTGCAACGCATATTTTGCGAGCATATCTCAAAAATGTTTAGCTTAATCGACGAAGAAAAGTGACGGGGAAAAAAAAAGCTACCTTCTAGCTCGCTTACAATGTTACCGTTCAATGATGGTGAATTACCATGCTTTGAAAGAAAGACTTCAAGTGTAAACGTGGGGCGCCTTGTGGTAGCGGAAGTGTGTATTTAAATACAGTATAGACGTCACATATAAACATCGGGAAAAATCACAACACTTACCTTTTGCATATTCTGTTAATTCAAATGTCTTCAAATCTTGTGTAAGGCAATTTACATTAATTTCACATGTAAAGAATGTGAATTTAATGTGATTCACATATCACATTTTTTCACATTTCGCTTTTTTTGAACATCACATAAATTTCACATTTCTCCGCTTGCTAGCTGTTTTCACATCTTTTAACATTTTGCAGCAGACCGCGTTTCACATAACTTTCACATGAAGTCACATTTTATGAAATGTGATTTGATATAACATTATTTCACATTTTCACCCAGAGCACGTTTCACATAAAATCACATAAATATAGGCGGCGGAAAAACTCACTGGTAGTCACATAACTTCACATAATGCGTTAACAGCAAACTTCACATTTAGATAACATATTTTCACATTTGAAAATGTGATTTTCTAGACCTTTCAGGGTGAATGTGAAATAATGTGACTCAAAATAATAACATTTTTTCACATTTTAGTGTCACTCTTCAGAAATGTGACCTGAATGTTATTTTATGTTATAATCTGTCAACTTATGTGAAAAAATGTGATGCTGTTGGACCTCAAAATCTTTAACATTATATCACATTTTATCACATTTTCTTCAACTTTTGCCAAAAATTCACATAATTTTCACATTTATGCACCTAGTAGTGTTCCGCTTCTTGATGTTCTTCCTCGTCAGGGGAAATTGGAGGGCCTGGGGCGCTTCTTATGGGGTCCCTCCGCCTTTGGGGTAGACCTTGGCCCGATGATCTGGGGCGAAGAGAACAGCGCCAAGACTCTGCTCGTGGCTGTGGGCGTGTCCCTTGATTTGTTGACTATCGCTCGCAGCACATCAGCGTTGACATGAGTAAACAACGGGAAAGGCCCGACATTTCTACTTGTTGCGTCACCTGTGCTCTCGACTACGTCTACGGCTCTAGACTTCCACGTTGGCCACTTCGCTACATCCTAACGTTTCATCTAAGCAAGGAAACTTCCTTGGTCTAAGTTTCGCTACTAACACTTCTTCCTAGTCAACCTTGTTGGCGCTCACATGATGGCGACTATGGTTCCCTTCATGTTCTGCAAACTAGCTACCGTACGAAGTTAGGGGGAAACCATGTGTCCAGCGCTCGCGTTCTTGTCACGTAAGAAAACTACAAGTCTTTATGTAGGTGAGGGCAGGTTTTCTCTCAGTGGCCTATCAGGAGGCAGTTGTGGCACTGGTTCCTCGCAATGCCGCCTCCCTGCCGGTTCGGGGCGCGTCGCGTGGGGGGTCTCGGAATTCTTGGTCGCCGGTCTTGATACCCTCGCCGATCCGCTGGCCGTCTGTCGGGTGGAGGTCCCCGGGGGCCCGCCTCCTGGGACAAATCTTGTTCGGGCGCCCGCCTCCTTGGGTACGGGTCGGCGGGAAGGTTACAGTCCCCTCCCCTGGCGTTCCTCCTGAGGGATGCTGATGCCTTCTCCGCCTCCTCCTCGAGGCGCCGCTCGTGCTTTGACATGGCGAATGTCAGCACTTCCCTGCCGACTCCCCGGTTGGTGGTGTGCCTCAGAACGCACACCCTCAAAGTAGCTCCTGGTCTTGGCGGAGGTCGAGGTGCTGATGACTTTTTGCAGCGCCTTCTCTAACCGCATGGGCTCGGTGTGGATGGCCGGCTCTCTGCTGATGCGTTTCAGCTTCTGGAGAGCGTTCTGTGCCAGGGTATCCTATAAAATACCATACAAAAGAACATCTGTGTAAGGCTTTGGTCTTGCACCACAAGCATCTCTGATTGCACCAAGTTCTTAATCGCCTGCTTGATGACAGTCTAGGACAGCGCGGTGACTTTCTGGTTACTAAACGGATGGAAACTAAATCGCACGATATCGGAGCCCACTAGCGGGACGGCAAAAAAACGGGGGAGGGGGCGTTACGTTAAAAATCTTTTGGAGGCTCGCTTGCGAGCCAAAAATTGCGTCCTTCTCCGACCGCATTCATGCAGGTATCGTTGCAAATCGCCGAGAGACGAGGAAAGAAACTAGGTGTACACTGACGTTACGTTTTCTCCTAATTGTTGTTAATACTCTCTTCTTTTTTTTTGAAAAAGATAAAAGAAGGGGTGAAGTCTGAGACGCTTGTCACGTTGCCCTCTTTCTAAGAGCCTTTGCGGGGGAAACGGGGAGAGATCTGAACAAAATTTGGGATGGTGTGAGGGTACCACTTGGCGTTGGGATAGGAAGACGTGTCAAAGCACCCCCAAGCGATAAGTATCTCTAGAAAAATAACACTTTGTTCGGATGGCATGTAATCACGGTTACATCAGGGCTCTATACTCCTCATGTGTGATTTCACCAATCCATTTGATATGAAATGATTTGTCTTCTGGTTTATGAAACAGAATGGCCGTTGCCTGACGCCCATCTCGGCCTGCCCGTCCTGATCCCTGTATGTCAGCCCACTACAAACCTTATCATTTTTGCCAATGCCTACTCAAGCGGCTTTGGTAGCCACAATGACATCCTTCTCTCCCCTACTCCAGTCGAACAGGCTTAGCCTGAACCGCTGCCCTTCAACTAATTTTACCCAGTTCCAATTCCTCATTTTTCTGTGGCTGGTGGTGGATGTCTTATATTTTTTGTATGTGCCAGCAGACACCACCTCGCACGCCATTTCTTGTGTTGATTTTTGCGTTTTCCCTAGTTACGTCTCACAGAGTACTCGATGTTTTTTTTACTTCTTCCGACTGAGGATGAAAAGCTGTAGTTTTCCATGTATAAGATCATTGTTATGTGTGGTCGCTTCGGTGCTGACGGATTTCTTTCCACCGTTTGCCATGTCTGCTAGCGAGTCGGAGTCATTAGAGTCCGAATCCAGTCATTCAGTGTTTTCTGGTCTTTCCTTTGGATGTAGGCCGCGTCCGCGCCGCATCCTTGGTAGTTTTTAAAATTCGTTTCTGAACTTTGGACGGGAAACACTGGAGCGCTGCTTAACACGTGTGATTCGCGGTGAAAGGGACTGCACTGACTAGCTTCCCCGCTGGGACGAGGGGTCAGGATTAGCGGCTAATTAACGTTGCAGGTGATGTAGGAGGTGATGTCAGGTCAAACGTGCCCTCATCAGACAGCTGCAGTGTGTGGACGAGGCATGCGAAATGGTTTGGGTGGAAGTCGGATGTTCTGTTTATCTGTTTCACAATTGAGTGTATCAAAAGTCCACCCTTTGTATTCAGCATATTCAAGCTCTCAATAACAGCCCAAACATTTTTCATCAAGCTTAATTTTTTATCTTGATTTAATAAGTAATCTTTTAGATTATAATTCACAAAGGACCAGTGAAGTCCGTCTCTCTAAGAAGGCGACTTTCCAACAAACCCTATGCGAGCCTCGCAGGACCACACCAGCGCACATCCTTCTCAGACCGTGAGGCAGGATGTAAATATGTGCCGCCAGAAGGTAGTACGAAGCGTCTAGTAATAATGTGTTTGTTGTCAATATAACCGGCCTAAATTCATGAAAATATGTTGTTTTGGACGTTTTGTTGGACACGCCGTGTCATGTAAAGCAGGCTTTGGAATGTGACCTCTCACCAACATTGAATTTTTCAAAACAATCCTGGATGTCTCTCTCTTGGATGTCTATCGTGATCGTCCAAACCCTCAAGTTTAACTATGTTCCTGCACCTACACGAGAAATGTAAAACCAATTAATTAAAAATCAGTTCTCTCACTGCTTGGAAATAGAAAAAGGCCGATATCATAATATACCAGCCAACCAGAGACGTTCATGTCAAGATAGCGTTGAAGACAATTTTCACTTCCTAATGATAGGCATGTCGAACCTCCGCGTTTTTCCATTAGAACGCGGCAGCGCGTGAGGCAGTAAATGTCTTTTAAAAAATCTTAAAAATCAACCGTTTGTATTTTGCCAATGAAAATCGTTGTCAATAATCTATGGAAGGTTTGCTATCACACTATCATCTTTTAAGTTGAAAATATCCATCGAACAAGGAGCTAAAAATCATCTAAGTTGGCGATGCAGCCGAAAAACCGCCCCGTTCTGACGCCGCGAACGCGGCACGCGATTTTGAGGCTCCCGGCGGAAGTCCCATTTTCAACTCAAAAGCCACAAGCCGGTGTAGCACGGAGAACTCTGGGAATGGTTTCAGGTGAAAGGGCAGAGATCAAGGTTCACGTCAGTGGTGGGACAAAATTTCAACGTGATTCTAGGCGGGAGATATGGAAGAAACGGGAGAAACCTCCAGAAGTAAGTGGACATTTTTGCTATTTTTCTTGAACTTAGCAACTTTGTCCCTATACTGTCGCAAATATAGATATAATATGGTTATCATGGTGTAGTTTTTGGTTCTATTCAGGCGAGTTTGGCTTGTGGGTTTAGCGATACATTTTGAGAGTTTTTTTCGACAGCCCGAAAAATGACGTGCGCTGTGTGCGCATACGTGACGGGGGAGGGGGGCGTGAGATCGCGCACTTTGTATGTGCTCGAAATTGAACTTATTGTCATAAATCCTGCGCTATTTAACCGTAGAATTGTCATATATTTTATGCTGAATGTAATATACCTTTCATATCCGATGATATGGCATACTTTGGACGCAACAAACAATTTTCCACTGTCGTAATTATGTTGTGTATATACACTAGCGTTACGATCATACAGTCCGAATTTGTCACACAGTTGTATGATCTTCATTCAGATGTCCTTTCTTGATTTTCCAGTGGATACAAAGGTGGCATATCTGGTAGAGCTATGCAGAGAACGTGGGCTGCCTTCAAGCAAACTTGAACAAGTTGAAGATACCACAAACATCAGATCAAGTGCTTGGTGACTAGAATTCAATTTCCTTCTACAAATTTTCGAAGGGAGAAGCTACTTCAGGAGAATAACTTGAACACTAAATTAATTACTGATACTGTACTAGTCAGAAAGTAAGTTGTAAGTCTGCAGTACTGTAGGTACATTATTATCTGTACCAATCAGAGATCTTATTAGAATGGGTAACATAGGTATTGATACTTATAATTAGCACAATACTATTATCATTCTGATTGATCATGATGTTAATTAGCATATTTAACTAATTAAGCATTGGAATATTAAATTTTTTAAAGTAAAGATATTGTTAGGAACCTGTTTCAGCAAGCTTACAACATCAGTGAGTTCATGTAGCAGCCAATATCAGTATCAATAACAATGTATGCATTTTACTATATATGCCTCATTAGTTTATTGCCAATTAACACATCTTCATATAGATCTATTATTGCTCCTGTTGTAAAAATTCCTGTGTTTAAGTCAACATGTAATGTAGGTTAACAGTTGAAAGTTGTTTTAGGGAATAGGTAGTACAAATAGGGATAAGTAAAACAACTTGTTGTACATGTGTATTTGAGGATCAGTTCAGTTCATCCTCTGTTGAGGATAATTACCCTCATTTGCATATCTTGCAATTAGCAAAGACTGCAAAAATACATTATTCTCATAATGATCTCTTCAACAACAGGATAGTTGGAACATGTAGTTCCTTCTTCAGTTTTCAGCATGTTTAGAAATGTATGTTAATTGATTGGCATTATTGTGAATGAATAAATTAGTTAGGGTTAATTAGGGCTAATTAAGATAAGATACTGAATATAGGTCAAAAATAAAACATGACAGTCTGTCCAGTTACATTATCTTTAAATGCTGAAAATTTGAACAATATTGGTCAAAGTGTTTAACAGTTACATTAAAACGTATGTAAATAACTGTGGACTTGTGGTCATTTCTGGTGCCATGTTGAGGTCAATCATTCCCATAGGGCCAATAGATAAGCGTCTTCTAATGAAAACGTCCAACTTTTCAACTTTGAAAAATTCTGAAAAATTTCAACTTTGTCCGATTTCGACAGGATAAAAAGCATATTAAGCGGAAGAATCTGATCTGTACTTTGGCAACAATTTCAGCAAGTTATATCCTACCAAAAAAAATGGTGTGACATGCCTACTAATGACATGCCCCGCATATACTGTAGATAGACAAAAGTTAATGGATACGATCACATGTAAATCCAGCAAACCCTTGCCAAAGGCAAACACAGACATTTTTAATCTACTCATGTCCTGCCCCGATACCATATGTAAGTATTTAGACCAATACATATGTAGCGCTTTACAAAAGAGAGAATGTATTGTAATTGATAGAAACGTTTCATATCAGTGCGCCATTTATGTCCAAATTCTTGTAATTATAGCTCTCAGTATGGAATAGACTAGCTTAGTATTGTATTGATTGCCTTGTTATTGTTGTCATACATTGTGCCATGTACATACAATTGTCGAGCAATTAAGTTCATTCATTCATTCATATTACCCGATCAGTATGTGCTTTATCAGTCCCAATCCAACATACGACCATGAGGCAAAACACCATGATTATGAGACAAAACGTTTTGAAGGGAAATTGTGAATGGCGTAGAAAATATCTGCCATTTCTACGGAGAGTTCCATAGGGCTCCACTATCAAGTGAACCCCAAAATGGCCGACAGTCCTCGTTGCTGGGGGGGGGGGTCACGTGACTGAATACGCCCTAAAGAGAAAATTTTCTTCACGTTACCTACCGTATGTATATATATATAAGATAATGCAATGCATTGGCACACCCGCGTTGATGTCCCGCAATCAAGTCCGTGCAGGCTAGAGGTGCAAACTGGCTGGGTGGAGGGACTGACTTTGACATCACCTGGGTACTCTGGGCCTGTGTCGTGCCCCTGGGCTGCCATTTTTTCTATCCAGTAATCACGTCCGTGCTGGCTGGAGATGCAAACAGGGACGTCACCTGGGTACTCGGGGTCCTGTTTTTGAATTATACTTACTACAACAATCCGTAAACACAGACACACCCTAAACAGTATCTCCTTTTTCATATGTGTTCAAGTCTATCTGAATGACTTATTGTACGTGGATGAATCATTTCTCACAATCAGAGACTTACATAATCTATATGGCTTAACATGGATTCAATGCAAATAATGAAAAGTGGCCACAAGATGTGTGATAAACTTTATTACCGTTTGTGGTAAACGAACTGTATAAAACATCCTTAGGGCTTGCACATGGAGAATAGTAGCTCTTCAAACCGTATCTTAAGAGATTGCTGAACCAGTATGGTTACCAGTTTTATATTCCGCACCATATGTGTGAATTTTACCAACATTCTTTATTAATGATATTGTCTATCATTTGTATACATGTTTGTATCAGTTTGTATATACTTATGGGATTATTTGTCATTTCAAATGAGTTGTTGGTGAACGAAGACTACATGGGAGCTTTTAAGTCTGATACGCTAAAGGGGTAGCTGTCAGCTGGAACTTCTATCGGCGACTGAAAATCAAGGGGAGAGAATGGGATTATTAGCATTATGATGATAGTAAATTGTTTCCAGTCAGTGCATCATGATTTTTTTTACTGGTACCTTAGTTTGAGATACCACTAATTCATTCCCAAACACATTCTTACAACATCCATGAGTTTTGTTGAAGAAAAACCCAGAAAGGTGTAATAGCAATGATTTTGAAGCCATTACTTTCAGAGTTTAAAGTCATAGGACTGTTACTGTTTTTAGTATGGTATGTTACTGTTACATGTATATATTTACGTGGCAGTAAAACAGAAGTATCCTGTATGTACCCATTCACAATGATTAAGAAACAAAGTCCTCCTAAGTGTTTCTGAAATATTTTCTGACATATTGAGAAACCACTACAAGTGACAAGTATAAACAGTGTAGTGAGCATAATATTGTTCTCTCTCGACCACACAATCGAGTACTTATGTCAATAGGCAATGTCAGAAATATTTTTAAAAAGCTTACTTTTGATTGAAACACCACGGGGGAGCCAGGAAAGTTCTGACCCTGGCCACGGGAGGTAGATGGTAAGGCCTTGCCATGGCGAACCCTGAATCGATTAAGCATCCGTGGGGGACCTACCATGGAAACACATATCATATGACATTAATAGTTTGATTTTCCTGATTAGAAAAATCTAACATAGATAATGTGTAAGTCCTCATTTGCATAGATTATATCAGATGATTTCTGCATCATTATTCGCAGTGCTACACCTGTCCTTGTGCGCCTCAGACAGGTGACTTCTAGTAATTAACTAAGTTGTTTATTGTAACGAATCAGAGGAGATGTGATCTACTTAAGAAGAAGAAGTGTGTAGCAAAGCATGTATGCTTGGAGGATCAGGAGTATATAATGGGCAGGAGTATATAATGAGGAATAATTGAAAAAAGGTGCGTAGTTTGCCTGTGAGGAGTAGAAGCAGGTGGGGATGGGGAAATAGGCGAACGGTTGAAGGCACTGGTTGAAAACAGTAGGGCAAGAGTTGGAAGGTTGATGGTTTGAGTAGGGTAGCTGTAAATATTCCACTATAAACGATACAATCAATATTTAAGATTTGGTCTGTGTCTGGTTTTTTAATGTTGTCTACATGATAATTTGAGAACACATTTTTTGTTTTCCAATGTCATCTTTGTTTTGTGGTTAGTCCTAATGAATTATCAAAATGATCCGATTTTGGACCCCTGATTTGCATGACTAAAACGGAAAGTTAATGAATCAGCTGCATTTCATGATAAGACTATCAACATTTGGCACCTAATACTGTACCTGTTAGATGAATCCCTGGGGCAAATATCCCCCTGCTGCTAGGGCCTGTCCTGGCCGCAGGGCCCGTCCCGGCTGCAGGGTCTGTCCTGGTCGCAGGGTCCGTTTGGGCCGCATCTGGAACGGGCACGGCAGCGGGAACGTGCTCTGTCCTGGTCGCAGGGTCCGTCTGGGCCGCATCTGGAATGGGCACGGCAGCGGGAACGTGCTCTGTCCTGGTCGCAGGGTCCGTCTGGGCCGCATTAGGAATGAGCACGGCCGCGGGAACGTGCTCTGTCCTGGTCGCAGGGTCCGTCTGGGCCACATCTGGAACGGGCACGGCAGCGGGAACGTGCTCTGTCCTGGTCGCAGGGTCCGTCTGGGCCGCATCTGAAATGGGCTAGGCAGCGGGAACGTGCTCTGTCCTGGTCGCAGGGTCCGTCTGGGCCGCATCTGGAACGGGCACGGCAGCGGGAACGTGCTCTGTCCTGGTCGCAGGGTCCGTCTGGGCCGCATTAGGAATGAGCACGGCCGCGGGAACGTGCTCTGTCCTGGTCGCAGGGTCCGTCTGGGCCGCATCTGGAACGGGCACGGCAGCGGGAACGTGCTCTGTCCTGGTCGCAGGGTCCGTCTGGGCCGCATCTGAAATGGGCACGGCAGCGGGAACGTGCTCTGTCCTGGTCGCAGGGTCCGTCTGGGCCGCATCTGGAACGGGCACGGCAGCGGGAACGTGCTCTGTCCTGGTCGCAGGGTCCGTCTGGGCCGCATCTGGAACGGGCACGGCAGCGGGAACGTGCTCTGTCCTGGTCGCAGGGTCCGTCTGGGCCGCATCTGGAATGGGCACGGCAGCGGGAACGTGCTCTGTCCTGGTCGCAGGGTCCGTCTGGGCCGCATTAGGAATGAGCACGGCCGCGGGAACGTGCTCTGTCCTGGTCGCAGGGTCCGTCTGGGCCGCATCTGGAACGGGCACGGCAGCGGGAACGTGCTCTGTCCTGGTCGCAGGGTCCGTCTGGGCCGCATCTGGAACGGGCACGGCAGCGTGCTCTGTCTCGGCTGCAGGGTCCGTCTGGGCCGCATCTGGAACGGGCACGGCAGCGGGAACGTGCTCTGTCCTGGTCGCAGGGTCCGTCTGGGCCGCATTAGGAATGAGCACGGCCGCGGGAACGTGCTCTGTCCTGGTCGCAGGGTCCGTCTGGGCCGCATTAGGAATGAGCACGGCCGCGGGAACGTGCACAGCAGGTTGGTTGGTGACTGCAAGTCTGCACATTCCCTCTAGTGCAGAGATATTCCCCTGAATTTCTGCTGTAGTGGAATAGAAAATATAATCTGTAATGCTACATAACGCAACACCTTATTTTTTCTACAATGAATCCAAATTTAGATAATATTTTCATTTTTTGTCATTGTTAACATAATACATCATTATCATATAGCCTGATGATATCGACCAATCATAAGGCTCCAATTCATATTGGTTATGATGATACTGTAACGTTATAAAAGTGCCACAAGTTGTAAATGATATATCTGAAGTGTTCAATTACTGCAATAAACGACCTGTTTGTCCGTTCCAATATGTAAGGAGAGAGGGCTCTTCTTCTAAACGTGCAACGTTCCTTGGCTAAAAAAAACTTTTACTGTTTTGAAGTGGAACTGTCCACAGCCCTATATGGCTAGATCATGTTGATCAATCAGGACATAGACACAGAGACATTGACCAATCAGAAAAAGACACAGCATGGAGGACTGATCATGGATAGACTGGATTAGAGAAGATGTCAGAAATATTTGACATGCCAAGATTGCAAATAATTGTTTCAACATATTGTCTGTGTGAAATTGGTATTATGTAAAACGCTTCAGCATTATGAGATCGATTCTAATATAGGATATATGATATCAATGTTGTTGATGCACCTATTATTTGGTGTATATTGTGTCATAATGCCTTGTCATTTGCTATATGTATCTAAAAAGAATCATTATTCTGTTGTTATAGAAATGACCAACAGGTCTTTTGACACAGTATACACATTGAGGTTGGTCAGTAGCCCTTTATTATACAACTTTATACCACCTTGGATAGACCTATCTTTCTGTCTGTTTAATTAAAAAGGCATTTTCGGGGGAAATCAAATTATAGCAAACCATCTTCTGTGCTGGTGACCACTTCCACCAGATCACCAAAGCCAGCCACCAGAGCTGGCAATCCGTTTGGCCTGATGCCATGCCTTGTCATGCTTGAAAAAGAAATGGAAAGAAAATTCTTGGTTACTGAAGTCAAATTAACACAAGTATTTACAGGTACATCATTTCGAATAAATCCAAAGTTCACGCTAGCATAGGATTATGACTAGTGAAAAAAACTGCCTTGAACAATAGCTAAATTGCACGCTGGTCCGTCGCTAAGGTAAAGTCCCAATCACTAAGGGGGTATCGGGTTACCGGACGCCTCCTCGGGCTCCTGCTGCGAGCCGATGCCGGCCGGCCTGTGAATCTGTTCAAATGTCATAAATAGTTTCAAAACGATCCCCTCGTTCAAATTAAAGGAAATTTGTGTTGCGTATGCCCCCAATGTCAGCGTTTCGAATCCTGTAGAAAAATCCGGGTAAATTCAGGCTTGAGCCCGATGAATGCCGCCTTCTAGAACGGGAATATCAAAACCAGTCAACTGATTTTAATTGCAGGGCTCCAGACTAACTTTTAGGTCTAGGAGCACTGTGCCCCTAACCCAAAAAAGTTAGGGGCACCAGCAAAAATCTAGGAGCACCACTACAAAAAGTTGGAAGAACAAGAAAAGTCTTGGCCATACCAAGTAATCCTCCTATTAATCAATGTTAACAACCTGGAATAAAGTATTTGAATAGATCATAAAATATAAAGCCTACATTGATGGTGCAGAACAACTGGCAATGTGTGGTATATAATCTAGTTAGTTCTTGGGGAAATGATATCTGTGTAGAGGGATTTTAGAAAAATTGGGCATAGGTTCCCCGGCTGGCCCCTATCCGGGGGCCACGGTGCCTCAAGTTCAACAAGTTGAAAAATACACAATGGTATTTTAAACTTGGAACAAGGCAAGCAATGATTCACATGACCATTTGCGATGACATTAAAAATTACATAAGCTTGAGTGATGTATTGAGATTTTCGAAAAAATTGGGCATAGGTTCCCCGGCTGGCCCCTATCCGGGGGCCACGGTGCCTCAAGTTCAACAAGTTGAAAAATACACAATGGTATTTTTTTACTTGGAACAAGGCAAGTAATGATTCACATATCCTTGAATGATAAATAAATAGATAACTCTGTTACTTAGCTATTGGTTTCATGACCAAAACAAATTAAGTCCCATTCCATGATTTTAAACTTCACTGCTGGCATTAAGTTCAACCCTAAAAACATTTTTACTGGCATTTTTTCACCCCCACCCTCTGTCTACAAACAATCAAAAATGCTTTTATATTCTAACGTTGAAATCGCCATGCGGTAGTTAGCCGATTTTCGCGGTAGCGTCGTTGGAATACCTACTTGAAACGGACATTTTTTGTACCGCGGGTGTGAGAACAAGATGGAAAATTCACCGGCGATTTTCGCGGTAGCGTTTGAATACCTAATGTTTATTTTTCAGCTTACCGCTTAGTTCTGCACCTATTATCTAGGTGCAGGTCTTAATTTTTGATAGTCGCACCGTGCGACCGTGATTTTAAATCTAGTCGCATTCTCAAAAACCTGGTCGCATACACATTGTGTGCGAGTCGCACTCACGAGCGCTGAATTGGCTCCAAAATTTACTGAATATCCTTCATTTTTGCAGTTTACAGATCGTTACCATAAGATAAAACCTTTAGTCTTAGGATTTTTTATTTTTCGAATTAGAAATATTCTTGAGATCGGGAAAAAGGCGTAAAATTGCTTGTTTTGACCTTCCAAGACCCATAATTCAACAGTGTCTGCATTTCTTAAAAATCCCTAAGACAGAAACCTTCGGCAAACCGTTGGCTTTATTTCCAGCCGTCAATGAGGCAAATTAGACGCTTTTTGGTCCCGATCTAAATATGGTGTTTGCACGCATGTCATGCCGCACGGATAGGGTAGGGGGTCACTAATACCGGCGTAAACATTCCTTGAAATATTTACATCACTAACAAAGACGTGATTAGCTTCTTGACATGTTGATTAACCTCAGCAAAATGTCAGCATCTATTTATTGTCCAGAAAATGATTTGTATTTGTAAAAAAGTCGGTTTCCGTTCTGATGTGAGGCACGAAGCTTAAGGTAAAAGGGCCAGTCGGCAAGGAATTTCAGTGGATACTTGCTAATGACCTCAGGTAACCCCAAATCGAACACGCGTTCTGTTCGATCGTACGTCAATCCTGTCAGATCGAACGTGAAAGAACATGCTTCGGGTTCGAAAAAAGTCTGGGACTTTTGAGGCCTAATTTGACCACCGTGTTGCAATTAATTGTGTGAATTTCTGCCTTAGCGACCTCCATACCGAATACAATGTACATGGAAATGGTAACATGGAAATCCTTCGTTACTTTGGTTAAAGGCAGTTATTCTACTTAACATATTTGACAAAAATTCTGCCTGGTTCTAGAGTAAGCTAGTGGGCCTAAACTTCTTCTTCCCTATATCACGATAGGCTATTTTTCACCAAAAATTCATGATCATAGCACATCAAGATCAGAAAATGGAAGCTCTGCTGCAGTACCAAGATCACATACCAGGGGCCCCAAAATCGACTATACCATAACCTTTTCTTTCAATCACCTAGCAATACCAAATATCATGCTAATCCATCCAGACGTTTTTGAGTTATGCTGACTACAAAAATTCAGAAACACACACAGACACAAACATGGACAAACCCAAAATATTATCTCCATTGATCATGGGGATAAAAACAATAACCAATCAGATTTTATGGTTGCAAAGACCGGATCCAACTGGCAAAAGGAGTTTCCCTGCAAACTGAGATCGGCAATAACTGGCTTTACCAAATGCTTATGATTAACATCCAATTGCCACCTTATCAAACTTTGCTTGCCATGTTGGTGTTAATGAATGAATTAATGTGTCTGCATGACATGGGCACGCGGTGCCAGGCCGGGCTGTCATGGGTCAGCTGCACATCGTCTGAAGCCACTGGAAAGTATCTTTTAAGGTACTAGTGATATTGAATTCTACTTCGTTGGCTTTCTTTCGGGCTGCAATAAAAACTCCTTTACCAGTTGGATACGGTCTTTGCAACAGTTCGATCTGCTTGTAGATTAGATCAAAATGCCTCTGCCCCTAATGTGTCATGAAAAATTTTAGATCATTAAGGTGGGACATTACGTCTTCCATTGCTTACAAAAGAGAAGTCAAACCCTTCACTAGTTATAGACAATTACATTTGTATAATTTAGATAAGCAGCTTTTATACCTATTTTGTACACTGTTCTTTTATGTATGTTATTTGCATTTAGCCTTCGGGCATGAATTTGCAATAAACTTATTATTAAAGTCTGCAAGGGGGTACACATGACTACAGCCAATTACATTGGTGAGTATTTAATAGAAGACTTTGAAAAGAAAGAAAAAAAGAAGTATCCAGTATTTCATTATACATGTATATACAGTAGTTTAAGTTGCATTTGATGACAACTATTTACTTTATGTGAATATAATGGATCAGTTTTATTTTGTTGCCTTTACCTGAAGTTATGTCAGCTGAAAATGCATTTTCAGCATCTTCTAGGATCCCGGCTTCAATGGCATTTATTTCATAAGAGAATGGAGACGGTCAGTTATGGTCTATAATTCTTCCATTTACCTTCAAAATGATTCATTTTGCAGACAATGTGGGAACATGACGATTTCTTGGAATTCTGTGGTTTAAAAGAGAATCTGTAGAGTTTAAAAAACACATATTCAGAGTCTTCATTAAAAACTTCCTTTCCTGCATTGTTGGCACCGAATTCAGAATGCTTAACAACATCAGGATGTCACTCACAGACTAACTAGTTGATTATTATGCGTCCTCCGGTGGCCTATGACCATTAGGTGTTAAGAAGGTGTGAAGTGAACGAGGTGCTAAGTAGGGTCCCGTGGAGTTAATCCTCGGCCGCTTTTTAAGGTTCGGTTGCTGTTTTAAAATCACTACTATACTGTTTTGAAAAGTGGACTGCTGTTTTAAAATCGTTTGCTGTTTTAAAAAACTCTATTGCCATTTAAGAACTCGATTGCGGTGTCCAGGCCTCGATTGCGAAATAACGACTCGAATGAGATGTAACGACTCCATTGTAGCGATGTAACGACTCGGCGGCTACGTTGCGATGTCACGCCATGATCGGTTGCGACGTAATAAACCATGTAAAGACAGCCAAAAAGCGGTCGCATGACCCTCATTGACCTTATCTGACCCGCTGTCTGGTGGAATCGCTCTTTCCGCATCCCTTCAATAATCTTTCTGATGGCTCTTGCGTTTCTCCAGGAATCGAGTTTCGAGAATGTGCTCTGATCGCTCCAGATGCCGACTAAGCAATGAGTTCCATCTTCCCCCCAAGGCTAACCGCGGCCTTCTGCCATGTGGCTGTCCGCTGTTTTATCTCTTACTCTTCTAACGGCCGTCAAATTCACTCAAAATAAGAAAAACAGCAGCAAACAAACCCTTTAATCCACAGAAAAATGGCGCGATATCACCATGTAGCTTGACAGGCGATAGCGCCTGTGTGCTTATTTGCATATGACCCGTGACCTCCCGCTTCCTTTCTTCAGACACAGGAAAGTCGACCAGATCTAGAGACCACATGCACAGAAAATCAAACATTAACTGGTACGGGGAACTTCTGGAAGGGATAGCGCGTGTTGCTTCTCCTAACGACCAGTGCAGAATACTGCAGGCCCGCATTTCCTGCACCTGAACAATGGAGGTGACATTTGAATTTTGTGACGCTATGATTTATCATCGCAATTATTACAGCATCCATTTTCGAGATTACAGGCAGTAGCAAGACCACCTCTATCCATCCCATTCACAAACAAATGATCTAATACCTCTTTCCTAATGCATCGTTTGGTACTGTCGGAGTTGCAAACCAGAGTGGTCATGTCTGCATTGATAAATCTAGTGTTCAGTGACTAAGGGAACACATGCATGAGAGTATGTCTAATCTAGCCGTCACGCACACATCTCCCCACCTCTTGCCAGTATGACAGTATGTCTTTTAATGGCCCCCAGTGAATCACATAGCGGACATCATCTGCCTGGACACCCATTCCAACAGCAACGGTCGCTGCCACACATGTGAGGCAACTGGTACGTTGGGTGAAGCCCTCTAACTCTCATTTTGTGACTGATCATCAGTTTTACACACTCACTCACTCACTATCCGGTTTATCGTCTTCTTTTCCCCATCATCTGGGGGTTTGAAACCATGAAACATATTGTTGGTCCTTGAGTCACTCCCACATATCTGTTACTGTGTTGATAGTCCTGTATAGAGCAACCAATGAAGTTTTATTTCTAAACAGCATGTGCAATATTATAGCAACATAGTTTGTTCAAGAAAACTTTGAATTCTTATAAATATGTGTGGTAGTTACATCACAATGTACTTAAGAGATAGGATGTGCAATATACATTGTGATGATTATACAATTTACCTGCAGTATATGAGTTTTTCCTTGCTGTCACGCCTTTTTTCTGGCCCTGCACACTTCTAGACGTCCCTGTTACATTTACAATCCTTATGGGGTACAATAAGGGTTTTATATCGTAAGAGATTGTGGAAAGCGTGCGGTGGCGGCGCATGCGCAAAGATGTTCCACACAAATAATTGCTAAGTCATAACTTGATGGAAACTGATTAAAGACAAATATCATGAGCGTTACAGTAGTACTGGTTGTTAGCAAAATACCAACTAAATTAAATCCTAAGGCATGGATTTCTGAAAACGCATTATAATATAGACTGCGTAACCAAGGGTATAGAAAAAAAACTTGAAGTTAACGAAACGTAGTCGGATTTATATTCGCATGATGTGTCAATAACCTGGTGAACGCATATATGCCTAAACAATGCACCGTGTACAAAATTACTAATATTTTAACCTGGTGAACGCATCTATGTGTTAACAATGCACCGTGTACAAAATTACTAATATTTTAACCTGGTGAACGCATCTATGTGTTAACAATGCACCGTGTACAAAATTACTAATATTTTAACCTGGTGAACGCATCTATGTGTTAACAATGCACCGTGTACAAAATTACTAATATTTTAACCTGGTGAACGCATCTATGTCTAAACAATGCACCGTGTACAAAATTACTAATATTATAAACTGGTGAACGCACTAGACAACACACAAAAAAGTCGAGACAACACATCGTGTACAAAATTACTGATGAAATTGTGAACGCATCTATGTCTTGACAATGCATAGAGTATAAAAGTACTAATAAACTGGTGGGCTGCTAAGTATCAGAAGCAGTACTAGTGTCGGTTGTCTCAAAACCGGTATGTCGCCCTGCACGGAAGTAAAGAAGTCTTTGCGGCAACGCTTTGCTCGTGGTTCGTAGCCACACTCAAATATATATAGCAAATGAACGTTGTGACATCTGCCCTTTTAGATTCTGTGGGGCTCCACCTTCCACAGATTGACAAAGACCTCGCCATTTCTTTCCATCAATGCCGCGCACGCACATGCACTTTCATCCGTCTCGGGGGGTTTAATGTTCTCACAGTTTTGAAACCCTTCACCCGTCTTGCACGTGATGGTACCCGTGGTTGTCGGAAAGTCTCACGCCATGGTCGCTTCTTGTGGAGAGAAACTGGTCTCCCACCATGACCATGTGCTCTGACTCTCTCGGGCAGCTGTTGCAGCCTGTTTTCCCGGCAGTACGCGGTAAAGACCTCTTCGTGAACTCTTGAAAGGAAGGCTGGCCTCTTGTGTTCTCTCACTTACAGTCGTTCTCGGTTGCGGAGAGCGTCTGCCAGGTGGATCTTTTCTACATCACCGACAGCTCCGTCGTGTTGCCACAGTGGGACCTTATCCCTCAGACTGCATCTGTGCATCTGAGATATTTTAACATGTGGGCTTAATTCTACGTTTCAGTGAATCAATAACCTTCATTTACACTGGAAATACCCTCTAGACCTTAGCCGTACTTTTTTTATCAATGAATGGGTGTTCCCATTTCTGATACAGGTGGTCTGGGTGCTGTTTACCAAAGCAATCATATGATAAACCGGACATCAATGGACCTTGGAAACACGTACATCTTGGCATGTCATTCTTCACTGTCCAGGGCGCACCTCCCTACTTCCTGCCAGTATGACAAAATGTCATTTGAAGGTCCACAGTGGACAACATGCCTTATGTTGCTGACTTGCACCCCATACCAAATGCAACGGTAGCCACTACACATCTCAGACTACCATTGCTCTGTGTAAAGCGAGACAGGATTCTTGACTGACTGTTGGCATCAGTATTGCCATGGTGCATCTCTACCACCTTGTTTCTGACACTGTGGGGCTGTTCCAGTGTACGCCTTGTCTCCAAGCTCTTTCATAAGCCGGCCATAGACCTGCGACACTAGTGATCATTCTGTACAATTAAGAGAAATCTGTGTCAAGACATGATGAATGGTGTATTACTAGAAAATGTAACATCCAAACATTTGTACGTCAGTAATCTCAGCAGTAGCATCTCTCAGTCCGAGATTTCAATTACAGAAACAGCTAATGCACATAATTATAGGAAGACAAAAAGCTTAACACTGTTGTAATTTACTTAACAAAAATGATACTCTGCACCTTACGTAAATTCTTTTCTAGGTCCTAGAATAAGATTGAGACCTTAATTAAGAATGACAAGTTGATAACCTAACGAGGATCATATTGAACTTGATTTAATTGATGGCATTCTCTGTACATTCAAAACCTAATGTTAGCGTATGAAAATAAAGTAGCCAGGCATCCTAGAACACAACTCACCTGGTGAAATCCGCACGAACAGACGATTGGCTGGCCCAGAACATCACTGCAACTGCCTCTACATACTATTTGACACAAGTGTTTGCCAATTATCACTAAATCAGGTCCTCATTGTGTTTGCTGTCCTCTGAATGAGATTAAAGGAAACTCTGTACATCCTCATATCTGGCAAAAACACTAGTCTGATGAACCCACTTGTTGTAGTCATACAGTGCTTTCTGTAGCACTTCCTGTGGGGTCATGCTCACACTGCTCCCTAATCTGCTCTGTGCCAAGAAGGCTGAGACTGTTGTCTTATTGGTCTGTATCCCTCGCTCAAACATGCCATCTGTTGTGGGGCTCCTAGGGTTGGCAAGAACAATCTTGACCCCCAGGGCCTTCATTAGTTCCCTGTAATGGTGAGAAGACACAAGAACACCATGATGCAATACTGTTCACAAGATAAGGGTTAACATACTGTTAAATGAGTTTTTCACGACGGACGTGCTTGTTATATATATTTAACTCATTAAATTGTTGGAAGTGAAATTACAGGTCTACTGATGAAAACATGGTTCACTCGACATAACCAAGATCACGACCAAGTTCAATCTTGATACATATTTGTGATATTTATGACTATGCATTAGTATTTGATACTGTTTGTAGGACTGTAGGTTGTGAGAAGATATTATATGATGGCGTTAATCATACAAACCTGACAACATGGGACACAAACTCGCTGCCGTTGTCACTTTGCAGCTCCTCCCATACAATCACAAGAGTGAGGCATAGGTTGAGGAGTAGCTTTGCTACTGTCCATCGTTGTCATCCGTCCATCCACGTTGTCCTCTGAAAGAGATTCAACGAATCTCAGTACATCCTCGCTCATCTCTGGCAAAAACCCTAGTCTGATGATGGGGAAGCTGGTAACTCTTACCCGAGCTTGCCCAAAGCCCAAAGTTGGCGTCCAACATCACAATCTTCTCCCCATCTCTCTAACAATAAATAAGAGAGAGATAACAATCTACTAGTATGTACAAAATGCACAGCAAGCACTCTATCGAAATGTCTTTATAAAGTCTTACATGAAATGGTAGCAAAAACAGGCCAGAACATCAAAGGAAAATCCTACATATGGCCTTTGTGGTAGTATGTAGCATATCTAAGGACACATCTGAATTTCATTAGATTCTTACAATTTCAAAAGTACGTTAAAAAATTCCAGTGGGTCAGATAAAAACTACATCACAATATTCATATGTATGGACTTATGTATATACATTAAAACGTTTTCTTTAGACGAACAAAGACAGACGAATAAAGCGTACATGGGCCTTAAACCAGGCTTTGTAAGTCCCTCAAAGCCCTCATGACGAACGAGTCTCTGTGCCTTTTGGTCTTACTGAGTGGTAGGATATATTGAGTTTTCCTGTCCCTCAGATTGTAGTCAGGCCTCTGTCTAGGTGGGAGGAAGACATTGAGGGTCTCTTAGTATCCTTTGAAATTCTCTGCCTGATGCATCCCTTCTCCTAAACTCAAGGGTTGATAAGTGCTCATGCTCATTTAAGCCACATTCACCGATTCCATCTCAGGAGGAGGGATCCACCCAGTGCGACAGGCTTCGCGGAGCTCTGACTTCACTAAGCAGCATTAGCTGGTTGTCAGCAAACTGCGTCTATCTTAGGTTGCTCTGGGTTTGATTCTGGACAGGATTTAGGCTGAGCCACATTTAACAAACCCTAGTATTAATGCAAATGATTTAAGTGAGATGTATCCCATGCCTTAGGCAAATCAGGATTCGCATAACCAGGTATGTGCACCAGCTTTTGCTAATACCATTTATGTCATGCCTGGGCCTGATACGGGTGTTCCGGACCGTGTGATAACTATCCGGATCACATAGGGTTCGGGAGGGTTATCACACAGGCTTCCATAGAATATTTCGAACGCATTTCGAACGCGTCGGTTGCGCGGCCGTCGGAAATTCGAATACCGGATTCGGAGATTGGAATCAATGTTGCTACAGTTTCTTGTTCGAGGACACAAAACTCCCTCAACTTCTGGCGCATTCCGCATTGAAATGTGTGTTTTCTCGGGTGGGTATGGCCAAGGTATGACATAAATAAAATACAACACGTTGTATTCCGCATCACCCTCGGTCCCAGCCCGACCGCGGGTCGGATCGCCCTCCGGCCTACGGCCGTCGGGCGATCCGACCCGCGGTCGGGCTGGCACCTCGGGTGATACGGAATACCCCGTGTTGTATTCTATATGTAGCAGGTACCAGGCCTTCCCACACACAGCGTGGCGTTGACATGGTAATGAGTTTATCTTGGTTTGGCCGTCTCCCTCGCCGGTCAGCTGCCTGCATGGTGTCTAAGGTCTAAGATGTACTGCCCCTGCCCTGACGCGCGATCTAAAATGTCATGTCGGCAGGCGCTGATCTTATCAGGGTCAAACTTGGTGACGCATCTGACCCGACAGCAGGGCACGGCTGTCTTCATACACTTATGTAGCATGTCTGCTATGGAACTTTCGGTCAGCAACTTCTCCCGTCTTCTTCCATTTAATGTTGATTAATCTGTGCTTTGATAGCTGATGTGAAATTGCTACGTGCTGGATGATTCCAGATCCAACATATTAAAATTGAACAGACATAAACTCACTCTTTTTTGTTTCTTTTGTCATGCCACTGATGACTGCAGTACATGGTAACCCCAGGCTGCTCCATCTCTGCACCTTGGCCTTCAGTGGACTCACTATGATTGTCAGATGGAGCTTTCCAGGATGTATCTAAAAGACATGTAATCATGCTTTCAAAAGTTGGTTTCTGAAGCTTTCACGCCACAATAAATATATTTATCTATAACAATCAGATGATAATACAAGAACATAAAGAATAATGATACATCGGCCCTTTATTGGAGAAGTTTGTGAAAGAGGCTAGTTTCGATAAGTCTTCGATCCGATACAATCATAATCGTTCAATTGCTCACCGGCGCGAAGGAAGATGTTTGACAGTCTTGTCAGTCTGGGTGGACAGCTACGTTTAGGCGACGGTGTCGTCGGCTTTAGAATGCTGATTAGCTGGTTTACGGCGCTGTCCATGTTTCCAGTAGTAGTCGTTATGTCATAGAGTAATGACAGTCCCAAGATCTGTTGGGCCCCTAGAAACATCTGTCATCCTCCATCCTGTGGGGTAGTAGAAACTTAACGTTTACGACAAATAAACTGATGATTAAATGTGACCACACTTTTTAGGTATGTGCAGGCCTGTATAATCTAGTTTGATTGCTATTGAGTAGTACAACTGAGAAGAAAAGGTGTGGCCTTATGAGTTTTGAAGTTGTCAACAATTGCCTTAAAAAAGAACCCCTTAGATTTTAAGGTTATGTTGCTCCAAAACTCTGTATAACAGCAGGATTCTCTCGATGTGCACCCCCTTCTTTGTTCATAGGACAACATCACAATTTTCTTCATCACAGATAAACATATGTGTCTGTACTTGGTAGTAGTGGGCATGAGAGCGATCAAGGTGAATTGTGTTTTAAGTTTTCTTCAGCCAAAATTTTCAGTATTTACCAAATCAGTGGGCAGGAGGTCTTTGGCAGAAAATGGGCATTTTATCTCACACACTCCTGTTCCACAGCACTTGCACTCAACCAGACCATCTGGGGTAGCTCCTAGATAGGGCCATTCATTGTTGATGAAAACCACTGTCAAAAGTTCCAAAACCTTCGTGACTTTCCATCATTTTTGTAAGTATGCATCGGGACCGGTAACCTCATGAGATTAGCCCCAATTTGTTGCAGGGCTTTCAGACTTGTGTAATTCTGGATAGTCCACTTTCTTAATAACATACTTAGATGGCTTTTCTGGATCAGTGTGGCATGCTCTTCCTCAGACCACACACTGATAAGGCAGCGAACCTCGGCGTGACGCCAAGGATTGCCGCGAGCGGGGCAAGGAGCGGATCCGTTTCCCTCCGCCATGATGCACAAATATTCCCGCGCTGTATTCTAATTAGCCGTAATTCGACCTGCACGATGTTTATACCAGACAGTTTATTGTGACTGTTGCCATGTGTCTGTCAATGGCCTGGATGTCATCTGCTGTAAGAGAAATATTGACTTCACCACACTTCTCACACAAGTCACTGAAACTTCGTTCAGCCCATTTTTCAACAAAGAGCTCAGGTAGCGGGTTTGGAAAGATAGTGGAGGATATTAGGTGATTGCTTTCATGTCAATCAGGATAAAAGCTGCCAATCCAGAGGCTGTAAAAATTGTTACATTCAAATTACCATAATGATGTGTACCTGCTGGGCAGAACAGACACCATTTCCACATTTGAGAGATGTAGATCACTTATTAATTATATCTTCAGCTATAGTTTCTGTAGCCGTGGCTGTCAGCATAAGCACTGGGCAATTAAGCACACTCCTGGCGCTCGGTACCTTACTGTACTCCTCACGGAGTTATATACCCCTGTAAAATATTTATAGCTCGGTTTGACTCCATTTCAATGTGGAATGATGTGTGTAAAAACTTTGCAGAAGGATTGGTTTTCCTGTAGTTGTCTGTGCCTCTATCACTTGCAACATAATAAACCTTTTATGTCATGTTGTAATAACTGATTTTCGGTGACAGAGTTATAAGCATTGCCAACTTCCGGCATGCGATATTTCTGGGCACGCTTTTGGCGTGGAATTGCTTATGTGGCTGTCTTGTCAGCATTAGTAGTGGAGCGCACACGATAGGACTACCACTGAATTAAGAAAACATGATTTTAAGTTTCAAATGTCCAAAATATCACTTGGGATTTAAAAAGGTGAGAAAATATGATTTTACAATGTACATTTTCATATTGCTTGTTCCTGGAAATCATACCAGGTGGTCAGGGAGTGAACCTTTTTTTGTTTGAAAAACTTTATTTAGATAAACAAAATATACAATACAGAAACATGAAACAAAAGAATACAGTTAACATATGTTTTACATATCAATAAATTGAAAACTAGATAAAACGGTTCCCATTTCTTATTATGTTAACCAATTTTGTTCCGAGATGTTGCAATATTTTTCTCTAATCTGTATATGTACTTGACAAAGGTAATAAATCTTTAGATAGATTACATGAGTCACGGTTTTCATATATAGATATTTTCCCTAACATAATAATGACATTTGAAAAGACTGGTGTTCCGCTTGATAAGTCCCCCAACAATACATTCAATGGGTTGTTAATATCTAAGGTAGTGTCCAGTTGTGAAATCATACCAGGTTTGCACATGGCAGGCAGTGAACTTCATCGAGAGCCAAAAAGGCAAATGTCCTTACGTCTGTCCCTCAGCCAGGTCCTCCACAGTTTCTGTGACATTGCCTCTTGGGACATGAACACGAGCTTAACGTGCCCGTCTTGAATATCGGAAGAAACTAGAGATAAGCACTAAATCTTTTTGATACAATGAATGTGGAATAATACATAATGAGTGTAAATTTCAATACATGTTTTACTTTTCACATAATGTTGGACATAAAGGCATTAGGCTACAATTGGGTCGAAGACAAAGTAGTGCCACCATGGTCTCAGATGCACAGACATATCATGTATACGATTCCATGCTGCTTAGAACTCTTTGGCTGGCCAAGATAAGCCACTATTTACAAGAAAAAAACTGTTTTGAGTTTTCTCACTTGTTTGTTTGTTTGTTTATTTTGAAACACCTGGGTAGCCTATTCAGTGCCAATACACTGGTTTTCGATAGGGCCCAGTTTCACATATACATACATGGAAAATAAAAAACAACTTACAGAGAGAAAAGTAGACATACACGTCGGAACATATGGGTATAACTGAAACATGAAAGACAGATAACTCAAAATCATAATCCAATCCAAGGTCAACAGTTAGGAGGTCAGAGGTCACTACTCAGTACTGAGACTATGTTTGTGTAGTTTGTGTAGTTTGCCTTGCCTGTATACAATATTCAATTCTAACTAATAAAGGAAGAAACAAAAGATATGAAGGCTGGTAAATTCAATGAATATTGCGATGTTTAAAGATAAATATCTTACCAAGCAGAATGATAACATTTGACAGGGCCGGACAACGATTACTTAGAATACCAAAAAGTATACTAAGTGCATTAATATGCAAATGATTATCAGTTGGGCTTGTTGACAAGGAAGGACGGGTTGAGGTACTTGGGGATGTCCTGCACATCAATGGCTGTATAGATTTTCTCTGCCCCATAGGAAATGGCTCCTGTAATATGTGTTCCAATTAGCTTTGGACTGTCATCCTGATACAATAATAGTAGACTTGTTCAATGAAAATTTGAAAAATGCATTCCAATCATGACATCGTATTCTCATGAGTCTAACTAAATTCACCAAGAAGCAAAGAAAATGAGTAAATTGGTAAAAATTACAGGTTGGTACTTTGACAAAAGACTCACCTTCACTTTGTCTACGTAGTGAGGTATGGCTGTCTTCTGATCCATGCAATCGATGATTATAGTCATGTAGTTTGCTGGGTTCTCTGACCTTCTTGACATGCTTGTAGTACTTTGTGCGCTCGTTTCTTTATAGAAAGGAGGAAAAGCTTCATATATGCTGCCATCTGCCTTACATTCCAGTGCAATTGAGCTGGAATTTGTAGCTATATCAGTGTATGTACATAATGTACATCAAACAACAGATATTTTTACATTGGGTATTTAGATTTGACATGTTCTACATATCAGCCAGTCTTTCCCTTACCAATCTACATAGTATTACTAGTTACACATTTTTATCAAGACTTCGTTGTGATCCATAAGAAAGAATACTGTCATCTAATATTTCTTAAACATGGCGCAACCTTTCCTTACAACTGTTAACCTTCAGTATGTTGACAGAGTAATGCATCACCTGTAAGGGGTGTGTAAAATTGTCCATCTAGTACTTTACTTAGTAGTCTATATCGCAGCCCTTCTCGTCAAACACATTATTATAATCTAATAATGCCTTTCTAAAGCCTACTGGGCACATACATGTACTAAAATTATTGTAGTCGTTGGCATAAGTGTATTTAGATTAATGTGCCAATGACAAAGAGGCAATTGTTAGATCTACCAAAGTTCTTTCTAAAGCCAGTTTGTTTTCGAGAAATGATGATATAATCATCTACATGTAAATACTTAGTGAGAGGCGTGTTAATAACTGTTGTAAATAGCTTGGCAAGATTAAAGGTTTCACAGAGATCTACTAGTTTTTGTTTGGGTCCTCTCTGTCCCGTCTGTGCCCACCTCTATGTAGTGGAAAAAGAGGCCTACACTCAATTTAAGGAGAAGTGCCCAGATGAAAGAAGTACATAATACGGTCATGTTTAAGTTGAGTGGTTTTGTCCATCCATACTATCTATTTGGTACATCCACTGTTTATAATGGTATCATTCAGCTCTAAGAGGTGGACAGAAAATAAAGTGGGGTAATGAATAGGATTATTTTTTCTGTTGTTTCATTTCTGATATTGACTGGTACTAAGGGTAAAGCTGATAAATACATCCAATCGCCAAGATAATCTCTTAATTATTGTTAGTTGGTTGGTCCCGCCGACCGCTGAGTTAGGTTAATGGAGGTCAAGATGATGGGCATAATGTATTCGAGGATAAAAAAACACTTTGTGTATGTAGCTACACTATTATATGTTATGTCGAGGTAAAGAAAATGGTAAAAGTATTGAAAAAAATAAAGTCCTATGAGATCTCCCTAGTTACAAAATAGGCAATGGCACATCATAGGATTAAGACTTCCTTAGGGAGCATGCTTAAAGGACCCACCCCTGCAAAATATTCCACGCCTTTTAGTACTCAACAATGAGCTTCACTTTTTATTACAAAAATTCTACAAACACATGTTCAAGAACTCTTACTAGTTCTCAAAATTACAAATAACTAGCCATTCAGAGTCTAATTGTTCTTTTTTTACCGGGGAAGGACCCATGGTACGCTGTTACTATGAGCATGTATGTGACCAGTGTTAAGTCAAGTTTATATTCCCTTAATATTGCAGAAAGAGGATACGTCACTGTGATCAAAAGAATTACATATAGTATCTACTCATACCTATATACTGGCCTTTGACGACATCATGGAGCTTCGGCAGAGATCGTGGCTTCCAGTCGACGGCTATCTCCAACACATGGTTGATAGACTCATAGTTGTTGTTGCTCCACCCATCGGGGACTTCAGGTCTGTTGAAGACAATCTGGAAATTTTCGTTCAAGACTGGTTCCAGCGTCTGGTTGAAGTACCTCAAGAAGTCCGGGGCCTCGTCTCGGATAGTTACTTCAGCACGCTCCTTCCGCTGCTCGTGCATAACACGAGTTTCTGAGTGACTCATTCCACAGTCTACGAAGATTGTGCCGAGGATGGTCTTCCTAACTGAGCTAGATGCGTCAACCTTGTCCTTCAGTTGATCAAGTGCATCATTGCGCAAGTGTCTCTCGCTTGTAATTCTTGGTGCGTCTGGCAATGCACCCAGTATGGCCTGGCGTATGCCCTTCTCTCCATTCGCTGTCAAGCGCCGCCCGGAGTGCTGCCACGGCCCTCTCCCTGTTCCTCACCACTAGGTGGAGCCGAGATGGGATAACCGCCCCCCCCCCCCTCCACGTCGTCCAGGTTTGGGCCGTGGGGCGTACGACTGGCATGGGTCCCCGGGTGGAGACGCTTTTTGTTGGACAAAAACATAAATAATATGAAAAAGAAGATCGAAATCTCGCCAGTGTTACAACATTTAGTCACCAATTAGAACAATAGAGACATGTAAAGTTGTTTTGACAGTTCCATTTACTGCGCAGAACTCAAGCAACTTCCCACCTGTCGGGTTAGTACTACCTAAACCAAACTTCCCCACAGCACTGGACAACATATCATCATGATCACATCCAACTATTGCATTAAAATCCACCAATATTACCAGGTGAGAATTCTTTGGTCTCTGATTATTTTTTACCTGCAACAAACCATAAAAGAGTCTACTTGTTCATCAGGGTATGAAGAGTCGGATGCATACACTTGGAAAATTACTAATTTCCCCATATTTTAGAATAAATCAAAATAAAGTTCCAAGAAATCCTCTTTCCTTGTTGTTCCGATCTTATTCTCCATTGGAGCTAGCTTATCTACTTAGTACAACTTAACATCTTCTAATACAAACTGTGACAGCAGGTCTTCGATCTTTTCCACAATAGTAGCTTTGTTTTGTCTAGTGATATGTTATTCTCTACATCTTTCTTCCTCGGTCACATACACAAGTTTGCTTTACGTCAGACTTTTTCTTTCCCACTAAATACACTTCATTAAAAACCTCGGTCTTGTTTTCTCGAGATGTTCTCGAGCTTCAGGAGGTTGTAGGTTAGCTGCTCGCCTGTGATGGAGGCGTGTGGGGCGGCAGCATCTAACGGCTCAGCCAGGTACTTGTCAGCACGGAGTCTGGCTTTCCACACATCTAGATACTTCTGCCTCGAGGTTGTAGTGGTGACTTTGGGGAGAGGTGTTGTCTACCACGCCTATAACGCTGTAAAAAAAGAAAGGGAAAAAATATTAAGAACCGAGTGAATGGAATTGTGAATGAAGCTTAGTTCTAAATTAATGATTGATGCAACTTCAACTTAGTCAGCCCTGTTCTCAATGAAGGGCGAAAGCCGGCGGTGAACGTTGGCGTATCCACCTTGATGTCATTAAGGATTTGATTGGCCACACGGGTATTGTTCGCCTCATGCTCCCTTGGAAGCTTCGGAATGGCCTCCTTCAGGCGTACGAGGTCGCAGCCAGGACACCTCACATACGACTGCTGAATCCTTGGCAGTTGATAGTTAGGTTAAAATGTTTAGATTTAGAAAAAAAAAACCTCTTAACTATCCAGAATGTCTGTCATTCATCCGTTTCCTTCCATATGGCAGGGTTAATGGAGTATAAAGTGCATCTACATGTGTGTTTGTTATGAATCGGGGATATTAAGAGCAAGATAGATTTTACTGAAATAATTCTTACGCTCGTAAGCACGGTTCATTACCGCCTCCAACGATTTTGTCGCATCTTTTCCACCAGTTCCAAGCTGTTAGATTTCATCTACGGCTTTTAAGGGTTTCTCGCATTTCTCTCTCCATTTCGTTGACATATTCTGTAATAAAATAAATGTGTATGCCAATGTGAGATATGATGTGTTGTCACGTTGACATGGTTCCAGTGGACAAAGACTGGTTGACTTGAATCCACAAACTATCGTAAGAGAGTCATACAAGTGACATACAGAGTCGCTCTTGGTGTCACTGGGAAGTAGTGCCAAGATAGCTTCAGTCTCGGTTTTCTCTTTCTCCAAGAGAGCCTGCTCCTTCCTTTTCTTGGCCTGAGAGACTGTGTCAACCTGGAATAGGACACCACGAAATCTTACCAAGATGACAGGAAACCGTGTATCTAATGAATAAATAAAGCAAATTTGTACATGACAGCAACCTAGAAACAAGCTATCACAGGAAGATGTAAAAATATCAAAGTAAAACATCATAACAACACTTTATATCTGATTTAGAGTTCTGTAAAAACAATGTGATGACAAAGGGAGGAGTAGTTCTTTGAGAAACGTATTGAAGTCCCTCCCCGAGGCAGTCTAGTTACACATATGCTTTAACTATGCCTCAACAAACTGATAGTGAACCCGAGTGCCACTTAGCATGATTGTAAGTGCTGAAATATTTCTGATCACATCATCTCGCAGCACCTCATACTCGTGATCTTGTACAGCACACAATCCAGTACTTGAACTTCAAAGTACCTAACAGCAAGCCCACCTCCCTCCCCGCGTACAACTTCAGTTGGCACCTTAAGATTGCCGAATCTTACTAAAACATGGTCGTCAACATTCAGTGATACAGGTGTGTTGTCCGTAGTGGGTGGAGGAACAGATGTGTTGTTTATTGACTCAGACGTGCTACTAGTACCGGATCCTGACTCAGACGTGATACTTGAGCCGGATCCTGGCTCAGAAAAAAAGAACTTTATTGTAGCAGGTACGAAGTATGGCAACAACAGTAAACATAGAACAAGACATAAGTATGGAATAAAACTATTCACTACAACAAAATGGATATCTTAGGTTTTACATGATACAAGTTGGGCTAATTTTGAGTATCATTTAAATTTATTCTTTTTTCTAATAACAAAACCATCTTTTATATATTTACCTATTTTAACACTGTATGAGCTGTTGCATTTAAATATATAGTTAAATCTATCTGTGGCATTGAGTGTCTTAAAATCTGAAGTACTTGAATTGAGAGAGGAGAATAACTCATCGCGTAGAGCATCATATTTAGTGCATTCCATAATAAAGTGAAACTCATCTTCAATTCGATTTGGACAGAATGGGCAAAACCTTTGGTCGGGAGCTACATTAAAGTATCTACCTGTTTCTATATTCAATATATGGCTACTGATTCTTAATATGGCAGTTGAGTCGGTGTACAATATAGTCTACTTTATAACATTTAGGATTCATCCATATATATCCAAGGCCGTGATAATTGAGAATATCCTTCACATGATTAATCCAGTCATGATCACTAGAAAATACAACATTGTATGCTTCGTGAAGCAGAGAGTCCTCAGGTAAGTTTACCAAACGCTGCCAATATTTTATGAGCTGAATTTTTGCAGATAATATGATGGGGAAAGTTCCCAATTCTCCTCGTACTCCGTCGTTGGAGGATTTTGAATGTACTCCTAGCAGAAATTTTTGAAAACATAGGTCAATGATGTCAAATTCAGGTATATCCAACGGACGGTGTATGTTAGATGTGCTACTAGAATTGGCTGCCGACAAAGGAACGTCAGCGGTTAATGCAAGCAAACTCTGCATGAGGCAGAAGTTTGACTTCAGGCGATTTTTCACACTGTTGCGTGCATAGGCACATGCAGAGCGCATTTGGCAAAGATGGGGCAGCATCAGGGTGAATGTCTCTGTGCCATAGATTTTCAACACTGTGTCCAGTTTATTCAGAAACTTTGCAATCGTGGGCAGGCCAACATGGCCTAAAGTTGTCACTCCTTCACTTGTAATTGTACAAGTACATAAAACATTTACTTGCCCGAACCAATTTTTCACTTGCCCGAAATTTGAATGGCATTTTTCTATGTATTTTCACTTGCAGCAGTAAAGTTCTCGTATTAACGCTCTAGTATGGCTCTATTCTTCTGTGTTGACCAATGCTTGATGCCATGGCTGTGAAAAATTAGTCTATGAAAAGGGTACACTGGACAAGTAAATGTTAATTACTACCATCAACTATGATGCATATACTAGTTACATGTATATGTACACTGACTACTGATGCGGTATCAGATGATCCAATCATAGAGTCATCAGACAACATTCAACTTTTTATTGACTTAATGGAAGTAGGTAAATGTAAGATAGGCTATCATAGCACAAATCAATTATTTCTGGCTCACATTTATAGCCTATTTATGTGCACAAAAAAGGATCAAACATTCAGCTTCTGAACCTGAAATACGACTTTTTTAAAAGCCATTGCAAAGTGTTCCTAACTAAAGTGAGTAAAGTCGTTGACAGTTGACTTTAAACAGTAGAATTTGAAAACAGTTCTAGGCATCAACTCATATCAAATGTAAGTATAACTAATGTATAAGCTCTGCTTCTTATGATAGTTATCTATCTATACTAAGTTATCTGTATAACTGCAGCTGGTCGAGATTGTGCTGGTCTTCTGATTGTGAGGGTTGGACTGGCTGCATGAAGCATGAGCAGCGCAGGGTTAGGGTGGTGGGGGATGCTGCACTGAATGTACAGTGTTTCCCTCAGGGGCCCTGCAGCTGGCGCCCATTCGGTGAAGCATCCCACCAGGCCTGCACTGCTTGGGCGGCATAGTACTCCTGGATTGAAGGCCCATCAATGCTAATGAACATAAGTTTGGACAGCAGTCTGGACTTCCAATTCGTCTTAACCCTCTTCATGCAGCTGAAGCCCCGTTCCACCGCAGCAGTGGAAAGGGGGAAGACGAGGACAATCTCGACCAACTGCAGGATGTTGGTGAACTGATCTCTCCTCTCAGGGTCCAGGAATAAGTTCTCCCACGCCTGGCCAAGCTGTCCTCTCGGCTGGCGGCGCACGAATGCCTTCACCCCGGCCCACTCCCTCCGCACGGAACCCCTGTCGAAGCCATTCCTGGCCATTTTCCTCGATAACATCATATATACACCTGTATTTTGCATTCGAATGTACGGGAAGTTTGCAGCCGCCTGGCTGACTGCGAGACTCTGCCGATGTGCAGCACAGTGGGTTATGCTGTTTGCTTTTTGCTTACCACATAATCTTTTCGGCATGTGCTGGAGCACCACCACAGGTGAGGGGACACAGCCTTGATCCACGGGAAGAGATCTTTCTTGTTCCTCGTCTTCGCATGAGCCGCCATTTCGTATTACATTCTTCGCCATGTGAAGCACATCAAACTGGTGATCAATATGCTGCCATTCACGTTCTTTCAACATTGCCCTGATCCCCACGTGACGGTCAGTTGCGATACATTTGATGTTAAGATCCTCGCGGATGAGGAACTGAAGTGACTCGAGAAAGCCCATTTTTTCCATCGCTTGCGAACTCGTTGTTTGCGACAGCTGTATGAGTTGGTAGTCCACAATATACTCCATGAAGGTATAGCTGCAGTATTTGGCATTGTAGCCAGGAGTGTCACATCTCCCATCTCGGCGTGGCGGGCTTGCTCGCAGATGGAGGCCTGGCGAATGGTGGGGTCGATGTCGGCGGGGCCGTATTCCTCGAATTTTCAAGTCAGGGTCGGGGCCGGCCTTGAACCTGTCGAGCGCTACATGGGCTCGCCCGGCGTCGTTGAACGCTGGGTAGGCCAGCCGCACCAGCCGCTGGACGTCGGCGGCGTGGACGGGAAAGGCTTTCAGCCGGACGCCGTGGTCTAGCGTTTGCAGCACGGCGGCGGAACTCCTCCAGCAGCTGCGGGCGGTCGAAGGGCCTGACCATGGCCGCTCGCAGGAGGGCAAGGTCGGCCTTGATGGCATCTGTGAACTCAATATAGTATGAGAATACTTAGCCGGCGAGGTAGGTAGGGAGGTGGCGCAGCTTAGCTGGGTCGTCCAGTTGTTGGGATTCGGCCCAAACATCGAATTGCTGACTCCAGATCGAAGGACGGGGTGAGTCTTGAACGTTGTCCTGCTGCCATGGCGTGGGTAGAATCGTACTCGAAAGTATAAGCGCTGCCACCGATTGTTATATGCTGATAACAAAGCTAAGAGGACCGCAGCCGCACACACGCAGATAACTTTAGATTAAGGGACGGTTCCCTGTGTTAATTCCGGACGGTGCCGGAATCCTACATTTTCCTTCAGCCGGTATGGGATGAAATCGTTTTGTTTCCACCTTTCTTCTTGGATCCAGCTCAGGGGAGGGATAATCTTGTTGAACTTCATGTGAACTTCGTGCCACCAGACGAACATGTTCCTTGTAGTGCACACACTAGACCAGGTCTTTGGTCTCGGCTGTCTGGTGGCGATACCCACGGCTCGGCAAAAGGCCACGTCAACAACCATTAAAAAAAACTACGGAAAGGAAAAGAATGTCAAGAGCAATTTTCCTCTATGATGATCTATATAAGATTGATAAATGTAGCCGAATTTTATTGATACGTATAAAATATAAATGACACTCAAATAAGGTCACAAATTGTATAATTTGCATCCTATGTGATATCAACAAAAATGATATCCCCATATATATGGCCACAGTCCTTCACTCAATATTGACAATGGCTACGGCTACAGCACCAATGTTTTGCTGAACAATGAAGTTTCACGTCAACAAAGTGATGACTAATGGCTTAATAATATTCTATAATAATATATGTTTGGGACACTTTAACTTTAACTTAACTAATAATATTCTAGTGTATGAAGATTCATTGAAAAAATGAAATCCAATAAACCGTTCTCCATGTGTCATATATGCATGTTCACAAAATGTCTGGGCACCTCATATGTCGACAAATACTCCTTGTATGTTCAGTTTTCTCTGATTGGCCTGAGATCGGAGCGAGTTTCCAGCTTTGAAATTGCTGCAATCCTAACAAAACAAGAAGCATTAAAGTTGTCCTTCATTGTTCTGTCAGACATTCTACATTTTGTTTAACACATGAAAAAATCTACAGGAAAAGGTCAGGAATGAAAACACGTGGTCTTCTCCGATGCTATTTCTCCTCCCGCAAGGCATGTACGACAACGTGGCTCTGACATCTGTAGAATGAAAATATAGTAATCTGTGAATATGGTGAATTCGCTTCCTTGTTAAAAGATTCCGCGTACATGTTTGTAAAGCATCAACAACATCAAGAACAAAAACGACTGTTGTATACAAGTGCCTCATACAGCTCTCAAGACTTAAGTCCTACAGCGCATCAAAAACAGATCGACGTTTCCTGGCTGCTCAGTACATGCGCGAAGTAAAAAGAATTCCTGAGATTCTTCGCCGCTCAATTTCAAGTGACTTGTCAGATTCCCCTGTTTACTGGTAGATCATGTTGGAGATGTCCTGCAGGTCCCGACATATACACTGCAGCCTCGCATAAGTAAATGAAGAAAAGTTGCAAAACTACCAGGAATCCATCATAAAGTGTGATGTGCAGCAGGCAAATGTGATTTATCAGTCAAAACTACGGACGTTTATAATTAGTTCTAGTTCCCTGTCGGAAGTTTTAAAGTGCGCAAGCGCCAAAACGTCGGTGCCCAAAGCAAACCTTCACTGGTGTGACTGAAAGGTTATATGCAATTCGGGGTGAAAGGTCATATACTAGGTTATTGCGATGGCTTGGTCACCAAAGGTTTCCTATTAGACAATAGAGAGGCAACCAACAGTTACACAACATGTGTCATGTCCTGTTTTTACTGTACTATCACTTAGTCTTCTAAGGAAGATGACCCTCGTGAAATCAATTAAAGATACTAGTATCCATACTAATACAAACTTTAGTTATGTTTGACTTTTTAATTACGATGTGATGATAATAATGACTGATTATGATTTATTAAGTTTAAATTTAAATCCCTGCAGCGGTGGTTGCGTTCACCATGGCTTTAGCATTGTCACTATGGTCTGCAGGCCAGCAGCTTTTCTACTTCGTGGTTGGCGATGGTAGATAGCATCATTATTGTAGCAACTGACTCTGATCGTTCTGTTTCTCTGTGGTGTGGTGTTGTTAGATTACATACGAGGTTGTACAATGTGGGCGCCTCTTTCTGCAGAAAGTCAATTGTCTCTTTGGTGGAGAAAGACCTGATGTCTTCAATTGTTCTCACTTGTTTGGCAAATGGACTAGCTCGGCATGCCATTATTCTTTCCGTCTCAGATTGTACCGTGAACTTCACCTCTGTGCCTCTGAGAGCTTTCCCTGTATGTAACTGTTCCTCCAATGATCTGTTTGTAGCCCGAGCAGTTGCAAGTTGTTGTTCGTACTGATTGATGATGGCCGCAACATCCTGGTTGTAGACTATCTGGTGGTTGCGGAAGGAGTTGAAGGGCAGCGGAGCTCACTGTAGAAAGCTGGTTGACTGTAGCTATAGACCGAGGTGTGTAACTTTCCTCAATCTCAGTTGGTCCATGGCTGTGGCTAACTTACTCCTTAGGTGTTTTCCTATCTGCAAATTGAGCAGGAAGAATATTAAAGAACTTGAAAGCCAAAGTGAAAGCAAAGAGAAGTGAATCTAGAGTAGTTGATTTGTATTGTAGTTGATTTATGTTAAGAAAAAGGAGCCTTTCAAACAACACTTGCTATCAACAATGTTACTAAACTGAAGATAGTCGTAGCCAGTTGGAAACTTCATGATGGTTGCGGCTGGAGGAGGGAAAAAGAATGATGTACCTTTTTTTGTTAAAGTTTCTTATTATCTTATTCTTACTAATATATTTGAGCTATATTTACAATCGGACAGAGCTCGACACATAATGGTGTACCCGGTAGCTTACCAGTGAGAAACTGAATACTGTACTAGTATAAGAAAAATAAACTCAGTTGAGCTTGCTTTATGTATCACATCACTTATAGTTATTCACTTGAAAAATCAAAGAAAGACAATAACTCACAGATAATTGCTGTCATGATGTCTTCATCAAGTGCGTCATGCTTCCCCAAACCTCTGAGGCTAGAGGCTGCCAGGACCTCACGTGTGAAGTACAGGTCCATGAGTTTCCTGAGGAAATATGTTGGACCCTGTCCTGCCAACACTGCTCTTAGTGGCTGGCTCGAGAACTGTCATCTGGACTGAAGCCTGCAATTTATTACATAGACTTTTTATTTCCTCTTGTACATTAAGGCTTTTTTTGGTAAATGCATATCATGTCAAATTGTTACCCACCTCTCCAGGTAGCTATTCTTGCTCGTCATCTTGACACGGGAGGCCGTTCAGTAGCAGGGTGGGCACCTCAGAAGCCACCGGTTCCTTTCGATCAGCCTGCTTCTTCGAACTGACCCGGACTTTCCCCTACCTCAGGCTTGCTGTTCCTAAATTTGGCCCGAAACCCCTCTTCCGTGAGTTTATTGCGTTTCATCAATCCCTCTCTCTTCGTCTCAAGTCAGTCTTTTTCTTCTTCTCCGGGTCCTTTTCACCTCGTTCTATTAGTTGTTTGCAAATTATGATTCATAACAACCTGAAGTGTGCCTAGCAGATATTATATTGAGAGTTAAGCTTGATGCATTCTGTTGTACTTTCTGTCACGGTCTGGCTGAAGATTGGCCCCCTGTCAATATGGGATGTCGGTCCGGCGGAGTTTGTTGTGTTCACCACGGTAAAAGGTGTCGGGGTCGAAGCCAGACTCGATGATTGTGGCCCTTACGACACATTGTAAGGTGAATTGCTATTGCTCTGAAGAAACAAACATCGCAAAGAAAGGTTTAACTAGCCGTTTAAGGGAATTATATGAATAAAAGCATGTTCAGAGGCGTTCATCAATTTGTATTAACCCATGATTTTGATACTTTTTTACGCAATTTTTAACAAGACAATCCATCCAAGCCTTCTCGAGTAATGCTGTACGGTACACACAAAAAAGGCTACCCTCTGCAATACCTTCTTGGCGAAGGTAATTACGCAAAAGTACGATTTGATAGTAAAATTCCCAAATTCCTGATCACCGTTAATGATGTAATGAAAATATGCAAATAAAACTCATTTACAGTGTTTTGGGCAGAATGGAAATACAAGAAGGAAATTGGAACACTAACCAGTCGATGTTATATAAATATCAGGTTTCGTCTTGTTTGTTTTTATTTGCGCTGGTATATTTTAGCGTCTCGGCAGGTCAGAATCAAGTTGATGTGGCACGCATATAACATTAATTTGGCAAGTTTACACTCGGAAAATATGAAGAAAACATACCATTTGTACCTTGTGTGAGCGTCCGATACCGATGATGTTTTCTCGACACCGGGGAGACGCCAACATGTCCCTCCATTTCCTGTTCCGAATCCCGCTCTCGGGGCTGCCGATAACGAGCTCCACCTACCCATCCAAAATCTCCTTATTGTTTTTACCGTGTTTGACCTGGTCCTCCATTAAAGCTACAACCGGAGAGACGATAATAACTATAGGGCTCTTGACGCCGCGGAACAAAAAACTGCCGTCCAGTTTCTTGCATACGAGAGGCAAAGGTTGATAAATCAAGCTCTTTCCAAAACCGGGTTTATCAATCTATCCATCTAAAACCGGATGGCAGCAGGGCGAGAACGTCTTTCCCGGTAAGAAAAGCTTTCAGTTTCCCATTTTTGCAAGATAGAATGATGTTTTGAATAGGGGTGAAGAGGGCACTTGGAGAAGCGTGCTTGCATTCTCCACCCATGCCCTCAGGTTTTGGTGCAGGGTTTGGATGAACTTTGACATGTCAAGGATATGAACTTTGGTACTCTCAATCATGTCCCAGATTGGCCCAGATATTTGATGATAGAAAATACCCAAGGCTCTCACACCTGCAAGAAGGGGGGCAGTGCTAATATCTTCAGCAATGGACCGGAGCAGCTTATTGTCCTTGGTAAGGACGCCACTGCTGAAAAAATCATGAATGTCCCTGTGATGGAAGTATACTGTCTTAGCTCCAAGAAACAAATTATTGAACCTGTTGAAGGAAATGATAGTAGAAGTCTTTACTTCTGGGAGCCAAGCGATCCAGTCCCCCCTGCAGCCACTCTTATTGTCGCAAGCCGTTCTGGCCAGCCGCACAACAGCCGCCTCTCCCTTCCTCTACAACTTGAACTCTGGAAGGGAGTCTCTTCCAAGCTTGCCATATACCATCTCCAACGTGGACTGATGTTCTTTCAGGGGTCGTGTTGCATGGTGGCTGAGGCCAAGGAGAAAATGGGCAGTACAGAAGAATGATATGTTGGTCCGCTTCTCCTCTTTCAGCCTGGAAGATAATTGACTGAAACAAATTCCAAGACTTTCGCATTCAAGCTTTATTGAGTACTGGTGAGGTATGTGGTGACTTACTACACTGTGTGTAAACTCTTTAAGAGCTGGAACGTGTTTTGTTAGTATTCGGCTACCCAGAATGATGAATTCACTGCGAATGTGAGCTTCGGTCTCTGGGGTAGGAATGCAGTCTCCGATTTGGAACAGCGGAAGGACTTTGTGGTTCATCATTGGGAAGGTGATTAGTAGAAATACGCTCTTACACCGCGATATGGTGAGTCCAGTGAATTGACTCACACTATCTGTTGGTTTCAGACTGGTGATGGGTCTGTTTATAAAAGTACAAGTTGTCGAAAACAATACTATATGTTGTTGGTGGAGTAGATTCCGGTTTGTTTGGTCAAAAGCAACATCTTTTCATTAAAGAAAGAAGAATGTACATGTAACAGAAGTAACAAAGAGTTTCAGTTGAACATCCCCAACAGGGGAATCCACTATCTACCATAGAACATGATGTAAACAGAAAAGAGAATAAGCTGGGTATATGTTGGTTTAAGTTGAACATTCCCAACAGGGAATCCACTATCTGCCATACAACATATTGTGAACCGAAAAGAGGATACACATCAGTAAAGCTGGGTATATGTTGGTTTGTCAGAAGTGGAGGGGTCCTCGCTAACTGGGGGAGAACTGTGGCACGGACGGGGCAGGATAAGACATGGAGGGGCCCTGGGACTGTCCGCCATGAGTGCTGGTGAACTGGCTACCTGAAGGCACAGCGCTGCGTGGCATGGAGGGGCCCTGGGACTGTCCGCCATTAGTGTTTGTGTACTGGCTACTTGAGGGGGCAGTGCTGTGTGGCATGGATGAGCCCCAAGACCAGCCACCAGAGGTGGGGGGGGGGGCGGGGGCGGGGGGACAGGGTGCTTCCCTGTTGGTTGGCGGTCATGAATTGACCCATCATGGCCATAAACTGCCCCATCATGTTGGTGACAGTCCGGGTTTCGTGCTCCTGCTGCATCTGCAGAAGCCTTAAATCGTGCTCCTTCCACTCTTCTGCCCTCTGTTCTCTGCCTCTCGCTGCCTGGCCTCTTGTCCCTCCTGGAGGCGGCCGATGGACTTCTCCAGTCCAGCGAAGGCATTCTCTAGCCTTGTTGTCTGTTTTCTTTCTTTCTTCAGATACCCTAAAAATAACATAGCATTATTAAAAGTTTTTATTTAACTATGTACAAAGATATGGCATTATCCATAGGACCACCATCTAGACAATATCTGATTCCCTTATGAAGCCTTTGAACAGAAATTTAAGTTCATCACAAAATAAATTGATATCTGTCTTGATATTTCTCATCACCTAGTTATATTCACTGCTAGGCCAAAAGATATCTGCCACCCGGTCGGTCCTTCCTTCCTTCCTTCCTTCCTTCCTTCCTTCCTTCCTTCTTCGATGATGCCTAATTCTAACAGCTCATGGAGTTTCTTGTCTTGGCCACTGGCTTGACAGAATTGTCAATGGTCAGCGCTAGTTCTTAGTTTTTTAACAGTCCGATCCCATTGAATATTTCTTTGTATTTCTCTGCTTGGAGAGTATGTATCGGCGACTTTCACACGTTGTTTATACACGGTTGTGCGAGAGCATCTTGCAGACCTGACAATTATCTCACAATGGTAACACAACTTTTACTCACGAGGTCTCTAATGACTGTGTCAAGTTTACGTTGAAGCCCCACAGACTTAAATACGAAAGGCTCGCTGGATCGTGGCCCAATCCCTAAAATATGCGGGAAATATCAACTGTATGAACGCAAGGTTATATAAGCCAACAATTTTCTGCTGCCGTGCATATTACTAAAAGACTTCATTTGACCAAACTACTCGATAACTTAATGATAACGATGTTTTCAGTACTAGTATTTCTCTTCCTTGAGGAATTTTGCACCGTTACTTATGAAAACTTTCAACGTCGGCCAAAACGCCATGCTTATACGTACCTGCAAATTAGTAGACGACTCTAGCGATAGCGATGCTGCGATCATCTTTCATGATGTCGACGATTGAACTGCAAAGAAATCACACTTCCATTAGTATTTACTATTAAGACGCCAGTGTTAATGCCCGTATCGTCCTGGTTACTCTCTTGTTTTATTTCCTAGCAACCAAGCATGCACGTGCTGTCCTAGATTTTGCAGCATGTGTTCTATGGTATTGCAAGGTGAGCAATATCTACACTTTTCAAGTAGCTGAGAATTAAGGCATGCGTTTCCATAGAACACTGTTATGTGGGATTTAATCCAGGTGTAAATGCAGAGCTGTAATAATGACGATTTCTTAATTGGCACCTTGAACCAAAGATTGCAAATATTCTATTGGTGTCCTTCACTTTTACACTTAATCTTTGAAATGCTACCATTCTATATCCAAGTAGAAATATTGGAACATGGGGTCAAAACAGAGTCTGACATGTCGTACACGAATCTATAGAAAATATGAAAGGGGGTGGGTACAGAAGGACCCTGTGGTCAGATGCCCGGAAAAGAGCAGGCATCAGCTGGCCATCAAAAGATGAAGTAGTCTGTAATAATGTTATTGACTTTACAGGAAAGCATGGTATAGTCCACTTAAAAGTGTTCCCTTGGGTTTGACTGTAGCTTGTGGTGCTGGGCGGTTCCTCGAGTTGTGTGCTGGCTCTTGGGAGGAGTCGGAGGACCTGTCCTCACCGCACAGTCCATCGATAGGAGCGGGAACATTCAGTACATACACATCGTGTAAAAAAAAAAAACTAGCTACAACCTGCTTGTACAATTCACTTTTACATGTAACAGACATAGTACAGCAGAGCAAAAACTAACATTTCCGGTCATCAGTAGAACATCAGGCAATAGCAAACTGACTGCTTCCCTTTTCTTGGGAATCATGATCACATGAAAGATACATGTGTGTGCCCTCACATCCTCCAAGATGTCCTCAGGTTTGATTTTGAGGAGTTCGATGTATTCTCCATCATGCAGTAAGTTCACAAGGTTATTAATTTCTCGGATGACAGCAGCAAGTCTGATCTTTTTCTACTTTTTCCTCCCTGTACTTCATCCACTGGTGTGAAGTCGACATGACTTGCATCCTCGTGATCGTTGTCATCCTGGCTGTCTCTGTCCCAGGTACTTTTCATCCAAGGAAAAGATGGGATTGCCCCTGTACCGCTCTCCCAGCCCCACCCAGGAACATGGCACAAACATGGCAGCTTGGACTTGCTCCAGTCTTTGCACGTGCATGATGGCATTCTGGTATTTTGTCCAAAGTCAACACGAAAGTATGTGCTTGGATGGAGCTGACTTGCTACGTGGAAAAGCCTTCACCTTTGTAAACGATATTGTCTGTGTTCAAAAATCGGTCATCGTCATACCGTGCCTGGATATGATGCACCATGTCGCCGGGCCTGTTTTTCAAGAACTGTTGAAGTTTGTTGCTATAGAGGCTGTATCCAATGGAATGACCCAATTCTATAATGAAGTACTTTTCCGTTTGACGTCCGTGGCTATATGGGTGTCCACACGACTCTGAGAAGTTAAGATTGAAATTGGGTCAATGGAATGACCCAATTCTATGTTGAAGCACTTTTCCGTTTGACTTCCGTGGCTATATGGGTGTACACACTTGCTTGGTTGTCTATTTCTATATCTGAACACTGAACAACGCAAAAGATCTAGAAAGACAATTGAGCGAAACGCAGATCAGTTTATGTTCCTTTATTGAGCTCGAAGGGCTAGCAGTTGTTCTTGTCCCGTGCATTCCTGTAAGAAAGAGAATTTGTATAAGTACATTTGACTTCAAGTGAGGACAAGTGGGAAAATGGGAATAGTCAAATTTTCGTGTTTGCCAGTAGTCTTTAAATGGAAATTATAACACAAGAAATATAAATGAACATGTCTATCAGTATGTGATAAGTAAGGACGTCTGACCTCCCAAACACCTGACAGTCTACTCCACCCGCATGCTCACGGACGACCCGCAGTGTGAGAATCGTGTTTCTGCTCAAGTTGACAGGCGCCCCCGACAGGCGTGCTCTACCGAAAAAACAACAACAGTTTGTTTAGACATGATGAATTGAAATTAAATGTTAACTCGGGTAGTATTCTTCGATCGCACTGTCGGCATTCAACTTGATGATACCATTAATTGATGTAGTAGAATCAAAATCTTAACTTACGATATACTGACAGCACTTTGTCAGCACTTTGCTGCAGGTCCGCTAACGTCACCACGATCGAATTTATCCCAGCTTCCTCAAAGAAGCCGGCAAGCTGAAAACAGGAGTACACTATCTCAACACCTTTAAGGCAAGTTCCAACCAAGTAACTGGGTTGTATGGGTCATACGCTGTTGTCGGGGAAATCTCAGATATCTTGAGACTGACGCGGCAGAATTGCTTGAAATTTGGAGAGCACTTGGACAAGAAAACATTCATTTCAGAAATGTATAACATATGTGGCAAATCTACATAATATTTCTATAATCTATTAAGAAATAGAATGCTAGATTTTACAAAGAATGGCTCGCGCACCACCTTTGCCACAGGCTGGGAATGTTGAATTTTTATGAGGACATAGCGACAGTCATATATTGTTAGAATAAGTTTCCAGAAAAGAAGAATATGGCCAAAATAATATGAAAATGTAAAAATTAGCTCATTTCGGTCATATTTTGGGGGTTTGCTATAACTTAATTAACGAATATCTAAATATAAAACAAGCAATTGCGTTTTCCAAGCAATCATTCATATAAACCAACTCCTTACGCATTGTTTGCCCCCAATATCAGCTTTGTAGCTCTTGGCTAAAGGTGGGGCCCAAAGCTTTAAAGTTTAGATACATATATTCTGTAAGTTTTCTATCTCTTGCCAATCCATCAAAGTCAATCAACTTGACAGCTGAATATCTGTCAAAAGATTAATCGTATTTAGCACCCTCTCTTGAAGTCATTATGTGCAATTATCTTTAATTATGCATAGAGTGCAGACAGAAACGTCCTGATGGGCAAGCAGAATGAGCCAGGTCATTGTAAGAAATACCTGGTGTTTGTGTTGAAACATGACAGCGTTGGCTAAAGATTCTTGGTTAAAGCAAGGTCCTTGGTTAAAGTGAAGAAAAGGATTTCCCCGGACAAGTTCAAGCCCTTTATTAATTGGGGGCTTTTCGTTTGCTATTTCAGAAGTTTGAAAGGCTACATGAGACAAACAACATGACTCTAACCAAGGAGGTTTTATATAAATAAAACCTCCTTGCTCTAACGGATTCATATGCTTTGAGAACAAACTTCATAGTCAGGGGCATGTAGAAAAGAAATCAAATCAAATGGCAACTGTTTAGGTAAGAAGTACTACTTCAAGTAGTACTAATTGACGACTTCCATTTTGCTCTGTGTTTATTTCATTATTGTGTACTATACCTTTAGTTATTATTCATCTTTTCATTTTCTTGTATACTTGCAATTAGCCTACGGTCATGAATTTGTAATAAAGTTATTATTAGTAACAATGTGGCCAGGCACATCACAAAATAACCCACTAGTATGATTTTTTTAGAATGAAAGTGAAACCATATAAAACTTAACTTCTCACTTTCCCAACTGAATGGAATATACCGGTACAAGAATAACAGATTGCATGGTATATGACATAATTAATTACATGGTAAATTGACTATCAAATACCATTTTACGACAAAGAACATTTGTTTTGAAACATTTTGTTTTCTTTGAATTTAACTGTTTGGGTCCATACCCGGCCCTCACTATATAATAATGTATATAGCGGTTGTGAGCAGTGCTTTCAGACAGCTGTCACAAATTCATTGCCAGGTATCGTTCCACAAGTCACACTTACACTCACTTTATATAAAAGTCCCATTTTGTATAAAAGAGAGCGAATGATACTGAACTTTAATTATCTAGAATTGACTCTAACCTGTGAGACAAAGGATGGATGTGTATTGAGTGTCTGGCATATATGCGTACCTACAGTTAATCAGTGGCATTATCTTTTGTTATGCATTTTTTGCAATTTTGCGATGCCATGATGGTAGCCTTTAGCCTGGATCCCAGACCCCCAAACTCTAAGATATCTATAGAGTTTGGGGGTCTGGCATCCAGGCTAGGTAGCCTTGGGATTTTAACAAAAAATGAGACTCAGTACAGTATGTGTAATATTTGATAACAAGAACATGCAAGCATGACTTTTTATACACACTAAGTTGACTAACATGATCACAACAAAATGCTTCATTTCTGGGCAGTTTCTTCTTAATTTACCCTTCAAATCAAGCAATTGACAAATAAGAGTTGTCTGGAAAGGACAAAACAAAACATCAACATGGCCTTTCCGCTATAGGTTGGAGAAAAGAGTTAACACAGCAGGCCAAGAAGACACTTTGAGATTTGGACCAACAAAACTCTGTCAACGAAAGACTGATTTGAATTAAAGCTGCAGTTAATTTTATTACATTTCTACCATACAAATGTTCAAGGTCAATAAGTGTCTGTCCTTAGTTGAGGTCCCCCTTTCCACAAAGTAACCCAATAGATTCTCAGGCCACAGCTAGCTATAGCAAGTAAATTTTATGGATGACATCCTAGCTCTGCAGTCTCCAAATTTAGTGTGCGGGGGGGAAATTCTGATACGTATGGCAGGCCAAACAAACAGGACACAAGACTGAAGTTTAGTCCGCTATCTTGACTGAATTGCATTGCCTCACAAATCACCCGTCTTTTTATTTTGTCTTCAACAAACATACAAACAGCTAGATAATCGTCTTCTCAAATCACACGACAGTAGTTACTCCATCTGGAGCTCTTATCATATTTGTTAGTAGTTCGCTTCATTCAAGAATACTAGTAACACATTGGTTTACACGTTGTCGATAGTGATGACACAGGAATTACAAAGTTTGGTATGGGGGCTGCACTGTGTCTTCCTGTTGGTGACAAGGAGCAATCTTATTACAGCTTGCATACACAATAATTGTACAACGATTTTCATCATTCCTACAAAGGATAATCCTTTTTACGGCACCTATATGTTTTTGTGATAAAACTGACAGACGTTTGTAACATATTGCCCCATTTTTGGTATATTGACCACTGCCAAAGGGTAAATTCTTGTTTACTGTAAGTCTATTATTATTCGCGAGAAAATAATGTTCGCGAGATTCACGGAGACCTTACCTTCGCGAACTCATCATCTCGCGAACTTGTTTTACTATGCCGCCCCCCTCCCCACACCTTCCGTCCCAAACACTGACACTACGATTATAGCAACTTCCGATGACACTGTCAGGACTCAACTGATAACAGACCATTCATTCTTTTCAGCATGAAATAAACTTTTATTCAACACACATTCGATACATGAGGTCATTATTTAGTTACTGTGTACTAAGAGCGGTATCTAGTATTTACTAGTATTTACATTACGAGTAATAGAACATTTGCATGATCTATCCCACGATCTGATCGGCAAAAATCTATCCCACAAAGGCGACTCGGTGGGGGAAAATGGCGTTGGTCTTTGTTCAAAAATCAAAGCGTACAAATTAATGGGGATACAACATTATTTAAAAGAATTCCTATACTAATAAATACTTATGTATGTAACGTTACAATGTGGAATGTACAAGAAAATTATGGTACATTTAACTACAACAGGATCGGCACTAACAGGAAATTTCCAGACAAAAATACAACTAACGAGCGGGTGATTTAAAACATGGCGGCGTTTGTTTACATAATTTACAGAAACAAAGGATCAGTAACCCACGCTACACATCTTGGTGCAAGATCATAATTGATTTACAAGGTTTACTTTACTCACGAATAAAATAATGACAAAACGTGCTAGTACTGGTATTTACAAGAATATCTACCCTACATTTCTAGTAATATGATACAAGGAACTAATAGTATTACCGGTATTTCAAAATCAGGCTAAACATGATATAACATTAAGTTGCTGTGCCTTACTAGTATATTGGAGATTTAAAATCATATGTTGGTGTAGTGAATAATAATATGGAGACCCATCACAAATCAGCCTGTGAATTTCTTAATTTGATAGATTTGTGTACAGTTTAGTGCTTTTCATGCCTAGATGGTGTAATCCCCTGAACAACATAGTCTAGTAACATTTACCATCATGTTAAATGCAACAATTTGGCACCGGTAGCTATCTGAATACCATTTTATAATGAATGACTTTCATTAGATGTTTTTTTTTTGTCTTTGACTTGACTGGTTTGGGTCATGTGCCAAGAACTGCATGCAATTTTGTGGCTGAAAAAGCTAGGCTGCCTCAACTATTGGACAGATGGCAGACAATAAATGTGTATTGTTTTACAACAACACAAGTATGTTGTCTGGTATGAAGTCATCAGTCACCTATTGTTACACCGCTTAAATTATAAATGGGAGAATATTCCTGTTCTTCACACATTTGATGGCAAGTTTTTGTGTTCTGATGTTTTGGTTACGGAGATAATGACACATTCTTCACTTACAGGCTAGGGTCTAGTGTGTACCTAGTTTAACCTCCTTGCTAGTACTGCCTACTAGACAAGTATATTGAAACTGTGGTGGCTCCCAAGGGGGCAGCATAGCAGGGTATCCAGTTAGCGCTCAATGTAATGCTAATAGCAGGCGGGGGAGTGGGAGGTGAAGTCTGAGCAATTATCGCCTCACCCCAGCACACGTTCACACCATTGCAATAGCACCTTCCTCATTTAAATGTCATTATAATATGATAATTAGGGATTTGAGAGGGCCAGCTGGAACTTGCCTTAAAGGTGTTGAGATGATTAGAATACAGCAAAGAGTTTGTCAACGAATTTCGTGCAATTATCCGAGGTGGTTGATTTTTCGAAGTTGCAAAAGTGAGCAGCATATGTTTGGAAATGAATCTGGCCCACAGATGGAACACGGGCGCCTAATTTAAACCTCGCGATAGAAACGAGGTTTGGCTGCCAACTCTATCGTAACCGCTATTATGCCTTCCACGCCCAAAAGAGGTTATCTTATTTCGCATTTGGTCTTTTGTCCAGGCTATATCATGTACTGATTATTCTACCATTCAATAAGCAAGTTTGGATGTTTTACTGTTTGTTTTCACACCTTTTGCTGCGAGCCACATGGCCCGCGGAATGTGAAGCAGCAAGAAGTTAAAATTGGTTGTAGATGTCAATCTAAGTTATATGAATCTCTTTCAATACTGATTATTTGTACTTTTGACTCCCGAATCTTAAATAATCTTAAATAATGCACGGAGGACCCGACATGATCATGACCTCCTTCATTGATTTGAAACGTTTTCACAAAACACAATGAACTTTACCTCAACTAATGTCGTCCATTCTGCCCTGTTGACATTGACTCGGGAAGCCAGCAAAGTCCAGGGTTTGGGCATTCCGGGCTGGGACATCGTGTCGTTGTTGAATCACACAGAGATCACACGACCGCACGGTAAAAGGATTACTGTGAACTACACGTTTTGCATGTCAGCACGACCTGTCTACGTGTCCTGTCTACCCTGGCTGTCTACCCCTTTTTGGCTCCAAGGGCATGCATGGGTGGGTTGCATCTATTAGAATTTCTTGAGGAAAAACTGGGTCTGTGGCAATCCCAGCTGTGGGTGGGCTGGGTCATACTGTTGGAAAATAGGGACAGCTATGAGCAATTCAACCAGCACTGTAAGAAAATCTATTATTGTTAGAATAACAGCTAAGTATACAATACAATGTACTAGAATTGTTAAACTAATTTGCAGGTATGCCCTGTTCACGCTGATGCAGATCTTACCCACGGTTTTGATGACCACGCACGCTTGTTCTTCGGTTTGTAAACGGTTTCTTCTCCAGTTCTGTGTCACAGAGGAGCAAGATCCTATCGAGCCTCTTGCTCCTCCATGTTGTGCTGCGCACCAGCCAGGTGTGGTGGTCCTCCGGGTCCACCTCTTCGTCGGACATGGCTGGCCTGTTTCAGAAACTCCATGTCCTCTGGGGTGAGGACCGCATGTCTCGCCTCTTGTCTCCTCTGCTATAGCTGCCTAGCCATGGTCCTCTCCCGGTACCGATATTGAGAAAAAAATCACAATCGAACTGATCCAGTGGTTGGACAAAGAACAACACAGATGAATTATCATTCCAAATGAATTTTGAAAAGTTTGCTCTTCTGTGGGACTTATCACGCAAACGCATTAATTTTTTGATATTATAAGACATCCGAGGTTTGTCTTTAGGTTTTACAATTACAGTTTTGTGAGGAATACAGCGATATTTTATATCGAGTATAAACTCAACAAGTTTACTACTAGCATCATCAACATTTGCGCATCTGTATATCTCGAACCATCTGGGATCTACGAGAGAAACTGAAAGGGAATCATAATCAATATTTTTGTAGTTACAGACAGTTCGAGAATATGGTTTTGGAACAGAGACATAGAAATTCATACAACCAATAGATAGGCGAGTGATGTCAGTTGGACAAAGGAGATATAACACATGTTTTAGAGAAGAGACTATATAGCTAGGAGAGTCAGTAAATATTAGGTCAATTACAGAAGGAGACTGTGAAAGGTCACATGTAGGTTCAGTAATAACTTGATAAAGATTAAGGAATTTCGACGCTTGGTGGAGTTTTGCACCAGCATAATTAACAGGGTCCAGGTGCCACCAGTCATTGTGTTTAGCATTAAAGTCGCCTGTGACGACAATGGCATCGGGGCGCGCAGAGTGCGCCATGATGACAGAGACGATGAATTGATCAGTGAAGTCATTAATTATGCAAACATCTTGACCAGGTGGTCGGTAATAAGCAGAGAACAACATTTTACAGACACCAAGCTGGAGTTCCAGACGAAATAACTTCAAGATCGTTTCGTCTTCTGCAAGAAATGGAGTTAGATACATAAATGAGAACCCCTCCGCCATGACAATTTCGGTCAAAGACATACTTAGATGGGTGGGTAGGAACTGATCTGTACGCCGCTTTCTGATCTATCTTCGCTATGTAATAGCCTGGTCATAACATGTTTACCGCCTCGTCTATAGTTTGGTAGGTGAAGTGTTCAGGTTATACATAGTCGTTAAGCGCTAATCTCACTTGGCGACTGCAGTCGTGAATTAGTCTAATGTCATTAATTTGCCTTAGGGGATAGCACCAGGTGCGCTCACTATCGTTGGTTTTGTGTTGCTCGGTTTATAGTTCCCTTCGTTCAGCTGTAGATTTGGGCTTCAACCTTCTCGCGCACTGTGTGTAACGAGAACTAGAGTAACATACAAGATCTTTTACTTTAAGTGTTGAGATGCATATCACAAAAGGAACAGGCCATTATTTCCTAATGAATCGGATGTAAACTTTTGACTAATCATTAACGGATTCTGGTCATGCTTCGTTTTAAAACTTGCCGTTTTAGGTATAGGAACAGTGCATGTATGTTAAACACTTTATTTTCATTAAATTATTTTCTTCTTCGATACTGTTCAGCCCGCCTTTCGGCGGATTATCAGCAGCTGCACCAAATGTTAGTAACAGGTGCAAACAGAGGGTAGAAAGGGGGGGGGGGGGGTAGACAAGGACATGTGCAAGAACTGGACAAGTGCAACTTTTAGTGTTGTTAGTAATTATGTATCTACATATATACAAGGACGGGGGGCAGCTCAATGCAACGAAGCCCGTCCCAGAATTTGTAAAAAAGCTAGACTTTTTGTCAACAGGCCTACCAATTCAGCCTTAGGGCTGCCATGTGGTTTGTATTATACGTTGTATAAACCAGTTATCAGCCATCATCACAACTCCTAGCTTCAGTCCCTGTCTTCCTCTCCCTCCGCGCCTTCCTCTCCCTCCACGCCTTCCTCTTCCTGGGAGGCTACAGCCTTGAGGTATGGCTGTGCAGCCCTGCTGGATGGTGGACATCTGTCTGTAAACTCCTCCCCTTGCTTTCTCTCTTTGTTTGAGAAGGGCAGGCGCCTGTCTCTCCTATTCTGGTCTAGGCGGGTGGCTGAACCCACACTGATGACTTGTCATCCTCATCGCAGATTTCAATTATTCAGAAGTATTCAGAACTAGAAAAATCAGAACTGAATTCTTTTATATTTAACACATTATGATTTATATATTCAGGAGAGCGAAATGATAGCTGATGCCTACATGTCTTATATATTGCTTAGAGAGCAGTCAAGTCATGGCATACCTTTAAACAGCTCACAGATCTTCTTCCAGTTGTTAACCCACTGCTTTCCGAACAAAGTTGTGTCAAGTGGGCTCAGCAGCTTGTCCCTGGAAGTGTTTTAGTTCCCAGCAGATAACAGAATCCTGCGCGCTGTGTTTTTCCTGGGCTGCAGTATCACCTATGAGAAAAAGCATAATTCCGGTTTAAGCACAATAGATTTTCTAAACTGGTCTGTGTTTATCACACATAATTCAAACATATTACATGTACATGTATCTAAAAAAAAAACCTCTAAGCAATACATATTATTGCTGGTACCTTTGGTAATGAAATTGACCAGAAATTTCACTTTTCTGTTATGTACGTCTTTCTACTAATACTTTATACTGTAACAAGGTTTTAAAGACAAGATATGTGTATTCAATTGACTTACCATCACAGCTGAAGAATCGTCTTCATAGATTTACCTTCCAAATTGGAGGAAGATTGGCGGGGCATGGTGCCCTTCTATTGTCGTCGTCTTGGCGTGGGATGCTCTTGCCCTCAAAAGGAGTAATAGAGTAAAAAAACTCACTCAGATACTTGGGGCCAGTCATATTGATATACCTTCTCTGAAGACCACTGATGGAATGATCACTGAACAGCCCAGAAGAATTTTGACAAGATAAATGACATGTCAATTGCCACAGAACAAAGGCCTCACTCACACAGAGTATGGTGGAAAAACAGATTCCACATGGGCTTGTGATTCCCTGAAACTGATGTGCTGTGAATTTTCCAGAGTATCGACCGTTTTTCTTCGGACTCATTGTCTGCAGGTGACGGTCTTGGTAGGTGCGAAATTGCAAGACAGCAGCAAGCAGAGTTCTGAGTGCTTCTTGGGCGGTGCGTTGCTAGTGATACGAAAATAGATAGCCGGAGTCAAGAGCCGATTATTACTGATTACTGTCGCAGTCTAGACAAATATGTTTGTAAATAAACCATAATGTCTAGAATCAATAGTTAAGTACCTACATTCCAGTGAATCGGGCCCTGGTGCGCAGTATATCTTGGCTGGGATGAAACTAGAAATAATCTTTACCGTTAAACATCAAAAGCACATCGAATATTATATAGCTGGACATAGAGAGTTGGAAAAAAAAAATGACAGTGAACGCAAAATCCCATTAGCCGCCGATGTTCATCAAATGAAAGTCCTTTTTATGCCGAAATTCGTAATTCCTGCTGTAAGGTCATTTGGATTTGATATCCAGACCAAAAATGAAAATCAGTATTATGCATCAACTTATACTTACATCTCAGAATATGTTTCCTTCTCTAAACAGTAACAGGAAAGTTAAATTTTAAGTGAGTCATCCATACAATAGTGACAATGTCTTTGCCTGTAGTCTGAGAGTCCTAATCAATTGCTACAAAACCGCCCCGTTTACTCTTTGGCATTGGCATATTATGTGATTAACAGACGTGGCACACCCTTTGCGGAATTTTCCTATATTCTCTTTTCACCTTGACAAACCCAGTTGTTTCACGATCTCCTACCTGAAGGCCTTTTGTAGTATTAGCGTCACATGCCATTTGAAAGTAAGCATCTAAACCTATCAATTATGTAGCTAAAGGTATCTTTTGGGCAGAACAAGCAAAGTCTGACTTGGTCAGGACCTCTCCATTGGAGAATCTCTGGAGGACGGTAATAGTTTCCCTTCATCATTAACACCGCACAGACACTTGAAGAGTTTCTTTTCTGGCTCACCCCTGCTTCTCAACCACTTCTTTTCTGCGGGAGAGCAGACCACGTAGGTTCTTGAAGGATGTCTGCCTCCGTCTTTTGCTGGCGCGATGCGCTCCAGGAAGTGGCGTTTTGTAAGGCGGAGTAATGAGCCGGCATTAGCGCTGGACCTGCTTCCCTCTCCCACCTTGGCGTAGCCGGATGTGGTGATCAGATTCTTCACTATGGATTTGCGGAAGGATCTGTGTAGCATTGGGCCCTTTGACTTTCTTCCATAACTTGAGAGTACGCCTTCGGAAACTGATATATGCCACCATTTGATCCGAGGTATCCACAGCTCCCATGTCCTTGTTGTACAGGTGGGTGCACTCATGTTTGGTGATCTCCACCTGGTCCAGGTTCCTTTTGCCTGTGCGCACGAACTTTGCACTGTGGGCAGTGGACAACATCTTCACATCCCGTATATATATATATACATATATATATATATATATATATATATAAACAAAGAGGGGCCCTTTTACCATACAGATCTCCTTTGGTGTAGTCAGCTTTACCTCTTTGATGGCCTGAGGTAGCCCTTTACGGTTTCGCACTGTTAAGTAGAATTGATTGATGATGAAATATAATCAATGTTGCCTCTCTGCAGCCTGTATTTGAGCTCATTGACGTCGCTTGTTCCTGGTCGGAAGAGTACATGTGACAAGTGAAATCCTGTAGGTCATTGAAAAGCTCATTTGAGAGCTCCCATTCCATTCCTACTAGTTTGGACATTTCCTGGACATCAATGTTCTCCTTAACAAGCCGAAGTGCTCCCAACTTCCCCCGTCCAGAATACGCACTCTCAGTAATTAGCATCCGGGGGTAGGCATCTGTTGCAAAGGTATTGTCCTATGACCTGAGCCGCATCATTCGCGATACTAACATATCTTATTCGTGTCTGCATCCAAAACAAGAACGAGATTGATGATGGAATTGAGTCCTTGAATTCAAAGCAGAGTAGGAAGACGTCTGTATCTTTCGATGACACAATCACTGTGTGGTAGCCTGATCAACCAGGCTGCATGGGCGACATGAAGCATAATTCTGGCGTGAGCCTCCTCCTGATTTTAGTTCAAGTCTTGAACAGCATTGGCACTCTCTGCTGAAATCCTGTGACACTCTCCCTCACAGGCTATGACAAGTACGATGTACCTTGTTTTGTAGCTTTCTTCTGCAGCTTCGTCCATTTACCTTTGCTTTCTCCAAAGAGAAGAGAAGACCATTAGGAACCTCTTCTGCTGCCTTAAGGCTGCTTTCCAGGATCTGGCGTTTGGCTTGTCCTTCGGCCAACTTGTTCTCCACACTTTCAGTTCGTCCTCGACCTGTACATGGTTATGTCATAAAGGTTATCAATCATTACTATTGAGCTCAAAACGTCAGTGCTGACGGTAATTGCTATATTATCGAACGAGATTTCTAGTTGATCCTAACTGTTGCACATGATTTATCTTCATATATTAGTAACTTTACTTACCGCGCTTTTCTCCCTTTTAGTTTCTCGATTTCCTAAAACAACAAAACAAGATAAATGTTGTGACCGAAACACAACCACCTGTGTTAGTATAATCAGCCTCGATTGCTAATACGTCCTAGTAGAACTGCTGATATTCGATCATTTAAACATAACAGTGAATATGCATAGCGTAAGATAACAAAGCTAGTTTCTTTACACTGACACTCACTGACTCCAGTTTTCTGGCGTTGGTAGAAGATAGCATTACAGCCCAAGACTGCCCTCGTGTACATTATAGTCACAGTCGACATACCTAACACTCGTGGTAAGCTGTCGTTACACGTTTGTCGCTTCGTCGGCTATAATAGCAAACCATGCTGGATCATTACCGTTAATACTCGCGTCTGTCTTGTTGCTGGTTTTCTTCATTTTCTCGTCGGACCATCTCGGCTGGTGGCTAATGGCTATGATGTTCCATGGATCACGAGGATTGTCGCTTTCCGTCAGTGTTTCCAGAACACTCTTTATCATACTATTTACAAAAGTAAGGTAGTCAGTTCGTTTTACATTGTCACCTACAATGACCGTCATCATCTTGTCTTTCATGACAAGTCTTTCTCGTTGTATAGGTAGAACACAAACACTGACTTTATCATTCTCGTCCCCGATAGCTTCAAGCACTGGTCTATTGCGTAAGTAAATACTGGAATTTCTACCCCTCATTTTTTTCAACAGAACATCTCAAAACACAGAATGAAAATCGCAGAGCTTTATCAGGAAGAAAACGTTCACTATACTCTAGCTTCCTTGTGGATAGAAACATCCCCCATTCCATCAGCCCCACCTTCAATGATAGTGTGAATAACTTAAGAAGGATCGTTTGGGTCTATACCCAATGACTCAAGACCAGAAACTACCTCATTCATCATCAAGCTCCTCCAAGTTTTTTGCTACAGCATCATAATATGGAAATTTCATGCCCTTTGAGATTTGCAACTAAACAGTCATTCCATAGTCCTACTGAACTTACTAATTAGTGCACTGATCTGTGGGCAGAAAGTGTGAACAATGAACAATGGAGTGTTTTAAACGTCCTTGACTGAACTGATATTTGGCATTCTTACCTATTGATCTTTCAACATGGATCCGTGCATTCGCCACTTTCTGTGTTTTCCAAACGGCACCTGAGTCCAATGTGATGGTCTTGTCTGAGGACCTTCCACCGTAGCCTTCCGATAGGATGAGATACTTTGCAGTGTTACGTTTTTTGTAATCACTCCAGGTTAGTTGGTGCAGCTCAATACGTCTCGGTTTCTGAATTAGATGTCCGTACAGTCTATGGTGCACCTTAACTGAGGGTACTTTTTCCAAGAGCTGGAGGCATAAGTTGAAGAATAGCTTCTTTTGCAGGCCAGAAGATGAATGGCCGCAGATGAGATGCTAAAATGGGAATACAGGTGTTGATTATTTTAGCAGTTCTGTCCTGTCCTCTTCTTTCTGTACTTTCTTGGCTTCCTGTTCTCTTGCTTTCTCAGCACGTTGTTGCATTTTCATTTTCTATCTTTCCTTGATGTCCTCCTGTCTGGCTGCATACATTTGCAGGAATCGTCTCCTGTATTTCCTTGCGCTGTCCAGAATGATGTTGTATTTTTCTGGATCTGTAGCAGAAGTGTATCAAGCCAATCTGCTGTCTCATTCATTTTAAACATTGCCTGTCCCTCTAAGGCAATTTGACTGATAGAAGGTCTGGATGTTTGTAAGTATGAAAAGTAACCAAAGTCATTCTCTCCCCTTATATTGGTTTTCATCATGTTCTTCATTTCCTCTCTCCTCTCTTCACTGTTGTCGTTTTTGTACTTGCCATGGTGTAGCGCATTAAACCTCCGTTCAAATACAACTGCTATGTTGGCCAGCGTGACCTGGAGCGCATTCTTTTGTCATTTGGATCAAACTTTTGGATAATCTTACTTTGCATCGTGCTGCCATCTTGTATTTTGAAGGACTTTCCCGTTTTTGCCAGCTTCTACTTCGCACATGTATGTTAGACAGCAATTCATTATAAGTTTTCAATCCCCTCAAGTAGATCAACTTTAAAATTGAAGAAATCACAGTATCGGTAAAGCCAAAAATTGCCCAAGTCACGTACCGCACATGTACTAGACATTGTCAATATTCAACCATGTAGTAATACATGTTTCATGAAAGATGTGTTGGCTCGCCAGTGTTCGTGTATTATTCTGGACGATCTCTAAGCGATAATGTACATCTAGAATATAATAGTAATATTTCTTTGTTATTTTCCATGCAATGTAAATGTATACAATGTTCATTTCCTCCTCATGCCCAACAGGAATGTTCTTTTGCTTGTCGTCTTCTACGATCCTCGCGTACACAATTTCGCACTCCTTGATCGAGACATCAGTGTCGCCATCGACCATAAAGCTTATGCACGAACTTGAAGATATCCGGTTAGCAGTTTTCTCTCTTAGGATGTCGGCGATGGTTTTCAGAAACAACGCACACGCCGTGTCATTGCCGTAGGTGGTGTTCAAACACACTCCATTCGTCCTTTATCAGAAATATAACATGATAAACGGTTTTGAGTCCGTAGACTATAGTGTGTTGTACAGCACATTCATTACATTTGTATTGCTTACAGCACAGTGACAGTAAGGTGACAGCTTATGACTAGCTTGGCTTACGTGAATGTAGTTTTCCGCCCTTTTGTACACTACAATCTTGTGTAGAAAGCCAAGCATATTTTTCTTCGCATTTGGGTTGGTGATCGGCTGTCTGTAAGGAGCATAGTCCGCACCCTCCACTTTACACCTAGTGGTATATGATGGCATTTTGAATGGTCACCCTAAAAATGTAGAGGTAAGACTTTTACTGCACAATTTGTATGGGACTAATGTACATGACTCAATGGAACACAAACGCATACGTCTATGTATATGTTTTGGATCAAGGAAGGTTTTTTGTTATTGGTATAACCATTATAATGTTATATTTTTCATATTTCAGGTACCTTTCTTTAGGAAAGGTAAATACATATGGATATAATAGAATGGAATGTGTGCAAATGACAAACATGGCAACTCAACACTTTATCAAACGTGATTCCTGTAGCACTTCAACATTTTCGAACATGGTAAGTCTACAGACTACAACATGCTTCAAACATGGTAACTCAACACTTTATCAAACATGACTCCTTTTGCACTACAACATCCTTCGAACGTGGTAACTTAACACACTACAACATGCTTCAAACTTGGTAACTCTACACTAGTGCACTTATGTATACCTAGGGAAACACGTTACAATGGAAGAACAAAGCTAGGTGTGGACACTAGTGCATATCTTTGTTATTGGGTTTAGTGCCGTAACCTAAAAAAAAGAAACAACAGGAACAACACATCGTACCCACCACAGTTTAATATTTCTCCACATAAGTAAGGGTTTTAATAACATCAACGCCCGCCGAAGACAGGGCTTAAGTATGAACAACAATTAAAGTCCGGGCCGGTCCATCAAAAAACACTCTTCAGGATCAAACAGATTGCGAAATATTCCAACTTTCCTTACCATCATGTCAATCGTAACAAAAATTACAGAAAAATAAATTTGCTGACAACTGGTCTCGCAACAAAAGAACAAATGCGTTTCTAATAACAGGAAACTCCAGTTCGCACCATATATTGCAAAAAATTCAGATCATAGAAATTCACATCATAGAAAAAACGAGTACGTTATAATAAGTAACTATTACCACGGCCCGTGCCGCGACCCCCGTTACGCCCAACCCAGGGACGTTGGATCGGCCCACCCCGACCAAGTTCGGGGCAGTCCACTTTCTGGTGACCCGACTGGCCACAACCAAAACATAAGCCATCGTACAAAGCAAATCTATTCCGCCTGTTCGCTTAACTAGGGGTGAACTGGTGACCGAGCTGCTTGGGAAAAACTGTTGGGGCGGCGGCGAGGTTGGTAGAGTTGGACAGGTTGCTGCTGTGGGTAGAACTGTTGGACAAGTGTGTAGTACTGCTGAGGCGGTGGGAACTGCTGAGGCGGTGGGAACTGCTGAAGTGGTGGCTGATGAACATATCCCTGCTGCGGCGGCGGGTGGTGGTTAACGGCAGCGAATGTCTTCTTTAGCTTATAGGACCCAAATCCCGTTAATCCATTCCACAATCTCTCCTTGCTCTAGTTTCTTTGTGTAATAATTTCCTAGGACATTATCTATAGTTGTACGGCCGTTTTTCTCTTTGCCATCCTTGGTCTTACTGATGTCTGGAGATGATTTCTCATCTGAATCTGTTATCGTATCATGGCGCTTGAGCACAATTGGCTGCTACAACACGAGAGGCCTGAGTTGATTGACTCCCACCGATTGTAGCGACTCCACCGACTCCTACCAACCACCTTCAGTCCATGGGGTAGTCTGCACACTTGGCCATAGTGCCAATTAGCCCGATCCCATCTCCGGTTACCTGTACGGTGACCACCGTTTTGCTGGCGTTATCCCCAATCACCAGATCTCCGTTGGTTTTTGCCCAAATTGTACACACGGCCCAACCAGCGCTGCGCAGAGCCTGCACAACTTTTGGTTGTGTAAGCCTGGTGACAGTCTATCGACATGCGATCCCTGTTCCTGATGTCGTCTTCTCAAGAACTGCCACATGGGTCTCCTGTATATAAGGGGTTGGTCAACTCTTCTCAATAGCATAGCCAACAACGCCTTGTACTATCAAGTACCAATTTGAAAATCCACCCTTAAGTGTCTTTCTTACATGGACGGCATCGAGAATGTGCACAAGCAACTTCAGGTAAGGATCTACTGTTCCATCTTCCACTGACTCGCGAAGCAGTTTCATCGCAGCTTTGTTACCCTCTTCACAGTCCATGCTCAGGACCATGCATTTCGTGCAGGCCCTGATGCTTGGATAAGTACTTGTGTGTCCTGCTACAATGCACTCATCGCATACATGACCAATTTCAAGACACTGCTGACAATGACTTACACAGTCTGGTTCTTGGGTGGCTTTGAAGGCGAAGTTTGGCTGAGTCTCTTTTTTTACCGCCCTCGGTGTTTTGGAGGGGGTGTCTCTCGCCCGCTTTTTTTCTTGTCTTTCTGGCGTTTTCTGGAGATCTGATGGTTGCCTCTCGTCTACTGCTCTCTCGTGGTCGTCTACTGCTCTCCACTTTTGTTGAAGATCAAAGCCTTTCTTCGCCTTCGCGATTTCACCATAACACTTCAAACATAATCGCTCGGAGGCATCCTTCCTTTTGTGAAGGAGGACAATAATGATATTATTAGTGACTCACCCTCCTCATCTCTAGACCCCCCCATTCGAATTTTCTTAAATAACTATATTAGTCCTTCTTAAAGCATTTCGCCGTATTATAACATTGACTGCCTTTAATGTCAGACTGTTTTAGATCGCACACTTCTACTAATACTTGAATGAGGCCATGACTGAAAAGACAATGTATAGTATTTGTGTGGGAGAATGACCACCCACCACCATGACTGGTGACTCTTCTGATGCCCAGTCAAAAACCAGTGTTGGCAGCTCTGTTTCCCTTATGTTGTATTGGCTCACGACTGGAGAAAAATAACACGGATGAAGAAGAATACACCTCTCGGACCTTGCATTGTATAGGGCCTATCCCAGCCGCCTAACCCTAACTTTGATCATGCATAACATCCAAACTGTCGTTTTTAAAAACCAGAACAGTTTTATGTCCGTGCCTTTCCTGTGCGTCACTTTCAGGTGATACTTCTGTAGTCACAGAAGCATTCTTTGATTCTTGCAGATCACTTCTACAGCTTGTGATCCGATTGTAGATTTAGCTCTATGATACGTTCCCAACTCCAAGATACTGTCTAGCACAGTTTCTTACTCACAGTCTACCACAGTTTCTAGCTTTGGATCTTTCTCCCTCGCGTTGACATGAAGTGTACTTCTCATCACTTCAGCTTGGCCACCTACCCTTTTTGCAGAGGGGTCTTTCGATGGCAAAGTTGGCAGATGATTCAGGTTGTTAGGTATCTCCCCTTTTCTTTTTGGTAGCTTCAGATGGAAGGCCCTGATCATGTGGTGCAAGTGCCATCATTTTCTCCATCATGCTGGACAGCTCATCTTCACAGATGTCCAAAGTTCCAACAGCCTAAAACATAAGAAACACACACTTAGTGTATGGTTCCCTGGACAACGTCTATCAAGGTTTTGGCAAGGAATGTGCAGGATGGGAAGGTTTTACATTAAAGGTTTAAGACAAGAGCGAGAAGAAATGCTGGTACACCTTGTTAGCGAGCAGGCTTGAACTTACATATTTTTAAGCTATTAAGCTCTGATCTGTCACAATTGAATTTGGACTTGTCAAGTGGCAGGTCGTATAGAATTTTGAAAGTGTTGTCCCATCCAGGTTTCCAGTCTGAGCTGCGATGTTCCTCCCAAACAGTACTTACCTGTACTTTTTAACTGTACTATATATGCAACTATGTTGTCTTCTCAAATTACTGATGGGAGGTTTGTACCATTTGTGCACATTACACACCCAAGGCATACCATGTCATACATTTAAGCCTCATATTTTGACAATGTTTTGGGGCATACCTCTTCAAAAAATCCGTCTTTATCAGGAAGGCCATTAGTCCCAAGAAGAAGCGATTCTTGTTTTCCCTACCACAGTTATTAACTTGTGCGTTGAGAATAGGTGGTAGCGAACCATTATCTGTCTCACTGACAAGAATGTGTACAATTAATTCCTTTGCTTACAAATCGACGCCATGTGCTGGATTCTTCGTATAACATTCGACGTAAAATACGCGTGATAAACAGGTGACTGACTTACTGTTCTAATCTACGTTAAGCTACTGCTGTTGGTAGTAGGATTTTAGATATTTTGACTAATATATAGTTCAATATACTATCTGTAAGAGAAGCACAATGCTATATACACACTGCTTAGACTGTAAATATCGTACAGTACCTAATACCAATACATTCGCGGAGTTTGTGGGAGGGGTCGCCGGTAGGCCTTCTGTGCTGTTGTTGAGGGGCCAAATGCTGAAAGTTTGGGATTTCCGTTCTGTCGGCGCTTGCAGGAGGGGAGCTCGCCGGGTGGCCCGGTGCTTTCCCTCCGCTCACCCTGCTGTCAATGACCGAATAGGTTTGCAGACCGGGGGTAGGGGTGATTACGTTGCCTATTTTGATGCGGATTGTGCTGGAAATGACACACAATTTGAATAGACCGATGTAAATGTAAATCACAGTTTACATAAGTGTATCCTTGACAATCATTTGCTTGCATTCGTCAATGATCTATTGTAATCTATCCTGGGTGCGCTCGAGTCTCAGGCTGAGGCGTGTCCAGTTCGCAGGTCACTGTCGTCATGCTATTAAAGAAGTGATCTCTTCACTCATTCTGTCATTTTAACCATCTTCAGAGACACCGGGATTAATACCGAAATACCGGGAGCTGTGGAGGGATGTTTTGCGAAGTTTTCTTAAGTCCTTTGATTTGTGACCGCGGGACCATGCATGGTCTGAATACAATGTAGGACGGAGAAGTTGGCCTAGCTGTAGAAAGTCATTACAGACAAATGGACTCCGTAAAATATTCTTTGATGAGACTTGATCACGCGTACTTCTGTAATGTGAGCTGCAATGACAAAATTCGCAAAGATTGCCTTCCATGTTAGATAAAAAACGTTGAAGTATATAGTTTATTGGAATTTTTTTGCCCGAGGGTTAATTGCAAAAAGAAAAGAATACATATACTGTTCTATATAGGATAACAAGTGAGACAAGAGACTACTAATAACAGCGACAATCTAAGTTTTCACCTCTCTGCTGAGTGAAGAGAATGTGAAGTATCTATACTGGAATAGCCGTGACAGGTGGTTAGTGACGTCCAGTACATCGCCCAGCAGGTGGCTGCTGGTGTAGCCTGATGACGTGGGGTCCCCATCTGCTGCCTTCTCCTCAGTGTACACAGCCAGCGCCCGGTGGTTCCTTTAAAAACACCCTCGATGGCCTCCCCCATGCTTAACCAGCGAATCCAAAACACATGTTTGAGCTTGATGTACTCCTAGCACGGTACGCGATATTGAGCAATCATGGGCGTTAAGGTTCTATAATGCTGAAGGATAGCGTATAGATTAAAAACGTGTGCTCCAAATCTGCAAATGAGACTACAATGTAAAATAGACAAATGAACAACGGAGGCTACACAGGCTAAATCAAATGATAATATTTCTACACAACTCTGGAATTTTCAATCACGATAATCTCAATACATATAGAACAATGGTGAAGAAACTCATCCGTGGAATTGAAGTTTTGCCTGTAGTGACAACTTAGGACAAGTTCCTGGCAACTATGTACTTCTAACTTACAATAGCAAGCTTAATTTCGTAGCTTAGTGTAACTGTAAGTCTACCTTAAGATATTCCAAGGACTGACCTGATGAGGAGCATCAGCTCCTTTGTAGTTGTATCTCTGTGGTTTCATCACACTGGAGCCCGTTATAGATCTCATTCAGGCGGGCCTGGTACTCGTCCTGGATCTGTTCACTGCACCAGTGTCAGTTGCAGTGAGGAAATACATTTGTTTACTACGCTGCATCACGTATTGACCAAGACTGACACCGTCTTCCCAGTAAGACAGATGTCCTGTCTTTCCGAATGTCTCCAAATGCTTTCTCATCTCGTCCCAATCAGTGGCTTCTCCCAGGTCTTCCATCCACTTCACCATCTTATCTTGAATCATGCTATCAAAGAGTCATTTTACTTTGCACATGTCATGTATAGTTCTTAAGATATGAAATATAGCTATGGTACTAAGAATACTTTTACTTTGCACATATGTGGTTCTGCAGATATCTAATACTAATAATTTTCTTCTACATACTAGTAACAACCTGTCAACAAGTCTATCTCTTCAAGAAAACAACATATGAATATCAGATTCGCATGATGACCTTGAGATCAAAATAGATGAGCTCCCCATACGACCGTCGCGCCTCAAAGTCAAACTGCTGTGGGGAGATCGACTGAGCTGCAGACCTACCCCCACAACACTAGGATCTCAGCAAGTTGCTAAAAATATTTACATTTATAAACAGACCTTTTACAAGATAGGTTTTACAGTCTACTATCCAAAATGTCGTTCATGAATCCATTCGAAATTGAAATGATCTGAAAGATACATCAAGGTCATTCGTTCGTAACATTCACTATCAAGGTTATGTTTTCAGTTGTGTTTGTTTGTTTGCAGGTCTGTGTATTGTGGAAATCATACACCCCAAAGTTGTTCATGGATACTTTGGCATATGGGTAACTACTACGAATGTAAAAGTCAATATAAATGGACCTCCTAGCAAATTTCTATGGTATTGTAGCAGCGCTTCTAGTTTTGAAATCCCATATTCCACAACATGGTTTGGATGTTGATCTTGAAGGGGGGAGGGGTAAATTTGGGACCTCTAGTGGCTTCTTTTTTTCTCCGGGATCTGATTTTGTTTTAGGTGTTGCCACTTAATCAAGAAGTAAAAAAAAAAGAATGCAGCTGTAATTGTATGTTGAATCAAAATAGACTTTCTTCCACTTTTATTGGATCGGACTTCACTACATGGTGGAAGCGGCTACCAAACCCCGGGTTGATTTTTAAAAAAAAGTTTCTCAATTTAGACAATGCAGTTGTCAGGGGTGCCAAAGAATACATACGATCCGTACGGAATACATACGAATTTTACGGAATACATACGATCCATTACTAGAAATATACGATCCGTACGGAATACATACGATCCATTACGCAGAAACATACGATCCGTACGGAATACATACGATCCAGTACGCGGAATACATACGATCCGTACTAATTTGGAGAAATGGGTCTGGATCACGTGACATCGGCGGCACATTCAAGATGGCGGACTCGGGAGAAGGTGCGTACATCCATTTCTTCCTACAATATCTTGGCTCTAAAGAACTTTAAGAGCTTACTCCAGCCTGTTAAACACCAAAAACATTATCCCGAACTAATGTGGGCTTCTAAGGCGACATATTACCCTGTATTTTAGACCAACTAGTCGGGCGAGACCGAGAATCGGCGTTAGCGAGATGGTGACGTAAACTTTGAACACATGTCCACACTATGAACAACAACCACGTCCTTCATCGAATACACTAGATTCGACGGTTGGTGAATAGCGACATAGATATAAAGAAACCAGGACGGTTCCCATGCTAGTGCAAACTTTGTGATGAATATACGCTCAAATATAGAAAGCTTCCTTTTGTTTGAAAAAAAAAAAGATGTGTGTGTGGGGGGGGGGGGCAAATACTAAACTAAAGTATGCACATAAAATTGATGTGGCTTTTATAAATTGACAATGTCATCCAAATATGCTGCTTCCTTCAATTCCTAACAAAATCAGTAGATGAACAGTACATATAATAGTTATGTCGTTATCAGTTTATTTTTGTTCAACTCGATGTTAATTTCAATCTTGTATATTTCCCCTCTCATGTGCAGAAGTACATCTGGATCCTGTTCCAGCACCTTGCTGAAGTACATGCAGTATTTGTGAGAAGACTTTCAAGAGTAAGAAAGGACTTCGCTTACACGTGCCGGGCTATCACAACAACGATTACCCCTTTTGCTGTGACAGTGTGACGTTTGTGGAACTGGAGTTTAAACTGTTTGGTCTTGGACGTTTCCCCACAGACCTCACACATGAACTTCTGCTAGATCTGCTCTGTTGAGTGATGCACTAGATGTTGAGAAAGATAACCCTTTGTACAAACGTCCTCACTGCAAACATCACATACAAAGTCCTTGCTGGCATGCTCAGTAATGATGGTTTTCTGATGCTTAACCAAAGACTTCTTAGATTTGTATGTCTTATCACATGCAGTACACTTAAACTGTGCAGTGTGAGTCTTCAATGCTCCAGCAAGTTCTTTGCACATGCAGACGCATCAACGGAGTAGAAACTGCAGGCCCAGAAAAGCTGACCGCAAGGTTGAAAACAAGGAAAAAACTTGTTGACTTATTGTGTAACCTTCACCTTCACCTAGTCCCATCCCCATCTCATTGTGTAACACATATACATGATTATGTGTATGTTATATCATATATATGTTGGGAATATGGTGGATGAAATTCTGTTAAGTTCTTGTTACCAATGTAAGAGGACAGTGAAAATTGTGGAACAGTAAATCATTTATTTGCAGGAATAGTACACACCTTTGCAAATATACACAACCATGTCTAGCTCTTTAAGTTTAAAGAAACCTGCATTTTTATATAATCTTCAAATAGGCTCTCTTTTTGCTTACTTTGATGCACAGAAAACTTGTACCTTATATCACACTTGTTCAATTCCTAACAAAAATTGGCTGCTCCATTAAGCTAAACGATTGTTCACAATACTTTTGGTATATGACATGCTTTCCATTACAAATGTATATGCAATGAACATACAGCAACCTGTTCCATTGCACTGAGGTATCATGCCCTTGTCTCAACATCACTTAGTCATCATAACTAGAAAAGTCACATGCTGTATTGTTATATATTGTCTGTCCGTCCTTTCATGTTACATGTACTTGCAATTAGCCTACGGGCAAGAACTTGCAATAATCTTATTGATCTTATTGAAAGCAGAAATACAATGTATTTCTTGAATTCAATGTACCACAGTATATACACATTAACCACATCCTGAATAATGGTACAAGTGGAAAGAGTTTTAGATTTTTTTTCAATACCAGGAAGGACATATTATCTCTTGCTAAAGCATTCTAATCCAAGGCTTACAGTGCTGTAAAACTGATCTAAAGCAGTATGTGTGTACAACTGTTAAGACTTCTGGCTAATGTCAAAGTGTTACATTTTCTTTCGATAAACTTTGTTGTAGTATTCAGACTTGTTTTTTTTTTCATTTAACAGTACTGATAGCACAGTAAGATACCCTAATATATTGTTGAACAAGCACTTCCAGTTCAAGAATCATATAGCTTCTTCAGATTAGACAAGTTGTTGCATTTGCTAACCACACAGTTATGAACAAAACAGACCTGTTTAGATCATATGCAATCTTAACTTACACATATACATGGTGTGTTCATCTATCAAGCACACATCTTAGTACATTGGCTTTCAAACTAAGAGTCTTTGACACACTGTAATGTCAGCAATAAGGTTAAGGCATGTCAACAGGTGCGCCTGAATGTTCAACAAGCATTCCTAACAAATTGTAGCTCAAAAGCTTACTCATAAATGTTGAATATTTTTTTGGGATTACGATAAGATTCCCATCAGCCGTGCCACACTGCTCTGCTGCAAATTAGTCTGCCCTCCAAGCAGGGACCATTAAAAGGGTTCTCGGGTTTACGAGAACATTACTGCTGTGTGAACATTACCACAGCTGGTCCTAGGTCAAATTGTCAATATACTAGTAATTCAATCTCTTAATTAGGGAAAATAATTGGTGGTATCTAAAGGAACATAACATTTTGTTTCTGAACTTGAGTGTTCCTTTAGATATATTTGAAGAACAAGTCATGCTATTCAATGGGACAGCACAAGTGAATTCATGATACAAGTCTTACAACGAGGCAGATAGCCGCATCCTGGATAAAAGATTTAATTTGCCCTCATCGACGTTGTGGTGCTGTCGGACGGTCCCCTTGTAACTACGCCCTTGGCAGTCTGATGGAGTGCGGAAATGCCTTTCTGGACTGCCTGTTTCCTTCTTCCTCTTCTTACTGTCAAAAAGGTGATCCTGGAAAACCAAGATATGACATCATGTTACTTATAATTTAGTTGTATTACAGGCTACGGTAATTGAAATCTAACTAAGATTCTAAGAAACTACTAGTATCCCATATAAATAAAACAGTGAAAAAGTGTGTTATTTGATTTTAAACCTCCATTCAGTATTCTGATGCAGCATGCTGGAGTGGTCTGTATACTCTGCAGCTACTACCAACTTGTACTAATTAGTAACCATGGGATTTTTCTGAATTGAATCAGGTTTATGCTACAAAGTACATGTACAGTTGACATATATAGCTCCAAATGTGTCACCCTCAGGGGAGTTGTGGGCATACTATTAAACTTGTAATCAGCCGTTATCAGATAGAAGTCAAGCAACAGAATTTGTACATTGGACTATTATACTAAATTGAGAATAAAAGAGGTAAAAAGGAGCGGTCTAAACTGGATATAAAGCATCATACCTGACTGAAGACTCTTCTCTACTCTACCCTAGAATTGATTCAATTACTAGTATTTGATTGATATAATAAGTGTGTACCTGTGCCCAAACTACGGTACCATAACTCCCAGTGAAAAACCTGCACCTTCCATAGAGCATATCACGGTCTTTTATTAGTCTCCACCAGACTAACCGCGCCAGCTATAAGGAGAACATTTGACGGGGGACTTTGGCCATGGAGGGTAACATTCGCAGGCGCAGCGTTTCTTGAATCGATAGCGATGATTTTACAAAGTTAAATTGCCAGTATAACATTTTGCGATTCTCGGTCTCGCCCGGCTAGTTGGTCTAAAATACAGGGTAATATGTCGCCTTAGAAGCCCACATTAGTTCGGGATAATGTTTTTGGTGTTTAACAGGCTGGAGTAAGCTCTTAAAGTTCTTTAGAGCCAAGATATTGTAGGAAGAAATGGATGTACGCACCTTCTCCCGAGTCCGCCATCTTGAATTTGCCGCCGATGTCACGTGATCAGGCACATTTCTCCAAATTAGTACGGATCGTATGTATTCCGCGTACTGGATCGTATGTATTCCGTACGGATCGTATGTTTCTGCGTACTGGATCGTATGTATTCCGTACGGATCGTATGTTTCTAGTAATGGATCGTATGTATTCCGTAAAATTCGTATGTATTCCGTACGGATCGTATGTATTCTTTGGCACCCCTGTTTGTGGTACTGCCCAGAAATGGTTTAACTTTTCCCTGCAAAGTTGATACTCCTGGCTCAAATGTGTCAGCAATTCTCGCAGACTCCCCTTTCACTGCACAAAAGCAATCACCTCTTGGTCGGCTTGTTGGAAGTCTGCTTTTCCATAGAACGCTGGTTGCGCTAGCCTGGTCTCCGTTTCGGCCGGCCCTCCCAAACGTTTCTCTAAGGTAATGTCTTAAGTAAAAACATGAAGAAAAGTCATGTCACAAACAAAGGATCATTGCATATGTTATGTTATGTTCAGGCCATTCAAATTTAACTGCTTATGACCTGATTGAAAATGAATAGAGCATTTAATCAAAACAAGCAAGCATTCTTATTTGGGTATTTGATTAGGATAAATATGAATCTATTCTTCAACTGAACAACCAAAATTACTTTTATTTGTACTCAACTTACAGTGCTGCATGTTCAAGAGGATCCCAGTGGTACCGTACGGATCTCATAGTTGTCATCGTCATACAGAAATGTGTCATCCTCGGGAGGTGGCTCCAAACTGGCCCAGTCAGCTGGTGGCATTCATATGTCATCGAACTGTTCATTGTCATAATTCAAGTCACTGATGGCGTCAATTCGCCCAAGTCTTAATTATCCTGGAACACCTTATTTACAATCTGCAAGATGCCTACGGTATTTTTTGCTGACAACACATTGGCGTTGTCTGAAATGTAGTCTATAGAGATGTATTTACAATCATCTACTACAGTATTGATAAGGTCTGTACTCAATCCAGTATGTGCTGCTGAAAACAGTAATCTTCTTATGTTCTTAACGAATCGATGTTTGCAATGGTGTAGAGCACCTCCCTCAACAACTCCAACCGTTTACACTTCCCTGTACGGATGATCCTATTGAATTCATCCCTACTATAGCCGGGATAGCCTTTCCCTGGTCTTTTGTTATAATAATCCCTCTCCTAGGCAAAGTTTTCCCAAACACCGTCACATCCATTTCTACGTAACCTACCAACGGTATATCTTCACCGTTGGCGGCAGTTAATCTAACCCAGGAATCTGCGTTTTTAGGAGTGGGGCTATCCTCCTTAAAGTATTTATGATACAGTGGCTCGGGGATGGTGGTGACTTGCGATCCCGTGTCTAACAGACAGGGGATGTCCACCCCGTCGAATGAGATGATGACATTATCTGACGATCCAATAGTTCTATCTCTAAGGCTTTCTTCTTTATCTACTTTGCTTAAGTCTACTCTACGTCGATCATTTTGCAGCTCATCCTCAATGTCTACCCCATCCACCCCCGGGCCACTGTCGGGGGCGGACCTCTCTAGTTTGGGGGAATGCGCGCATCGGGATTTCCACACAGGCACGACCTGCATTCCTTAGCAATGTGGCCTGTTTGGCCACACTTATAGCAATCCCTGTCGTCGGGGTTGGCTGGTCTGCGGCCGTTGCCATTGTTCCTTGGCCCTGACCGGCATCCCCGGGCTATATGCCCCTCACCCCTCACCCCCCCCCCCCAGTCGGCTACCCGAATTAGTCATGGCGCTATCTTGGACCGGGGCAGATCTCCTAGCCTCCCACTCCCCGGTCAGCTGCATCTTCCTTGGCTTCCTGATTTCTAGCATTATCCTTGGCTTCACGTTTCAGCTGACGCCTGACTGAATTGTCCCTTAGCTCATCTATAAGCCTGTTATTCCTAACCTGGGCCGCAGCGGCGGCGGCGTCCTGCGCTAAAGGCCCGGCGGCCGGGGCCGGAGCCCTTTCTTCTGCCTTCGACTATAGCTCCTGCAGGGCCAAACCAAAATCCCTGATACCTTCCCCCATCCTCTGTTCTCTGGCATAAAACTGTCTTAAGTAGCCACTGTGACTAGTCTTATTATCATAACTACTAAGCAATGCCTCGAAAAGTCTCTCGACATCGTGTCGATCAGCATGAGGGATCTGCTGCATTTCCTTCTTCGCCATCCCCCCAAGCTGCCGCATGACGATGTCGCCACGTAACCTCGCGTCGTCCTGAACATCACACAGACGAAACACCGATCTCATTTCCTCAATGAATTCCCTCACAGTGAGGTTGTTCGAGGAGCAGGGAGGGCCGTTGAACTTGGCGACCCTCCTGTCGAACAGCGCGAAGAAAGGCGCTGCTCCGGCCATATTTAAAGTATTGGAGCTGATTCCAACAGAACTATAAACCCGGGGCTAATTATTCAAACCCCCAAAAAAAACACAACCTATTCTCGGAGTATGGATAAGACTGTGCGGCTATCAATGGATGCAAGCGATGCCCACCCACCTATATCCTTCGACCGTCCCTCGGTGTCGGCGCTGCCGCTGGTCTGCTCTTCTTAAGTTCACGGCTCTGCCTTGGAGGACCCCAGCCGTACTATCAAATGTCACGGTGGCGAGTGGTGACGTTATTAAAGATGAGCGGGAGCCGTTGAACTTAGTTTCTGATGTTCTTTATCCAACTCGGACGTCCTACTCTGTCTGTGTCTACGGGTCAACTCCTCGATCACCCCACGTTTTCCCCTCTTCCCCCCTGATACATGTGGTTCTCGTCTAGTAGGCTTATTAGTAACAGTGTCGGCTATCAGTCACCCCGTGACACCGGCGGAAACAGATTTCAGCAATAAGATTCATGCTGCGGTCCCTGGTCTAATTGCAGTTGATCGGATACGCCTTGCTGTCCTATGAAGTCCCGCAACAGCAAAAGTTACCACTGTGTCTAAAATGACTATATTAGAACATTTGTGTCAACATTATTTTTCCCCATGAGGTTTCATACTTCTAGGGCATAGCCCTTTCCTCAAGTTAAAGGTCCCCTTTGAGAATAATTGGGGTCAGATATACATGTATAACCAGATCTTCACCAGTGCCATAGCTTAAGGCGTAGCAGTTTCACGTTCATCCATCCAAACCAGCCCATCACAAAAGTAAAATGCTAACAGTTAAGTGCATTAAAGTACCCCATCTTAAAGTAAGTGATAGTTTTAAGTCAACTTCACCTGACGCAGAAGGAAGTTGTGGCTCGTTACTTCCTGCACGTCGTGGCTTTTCTTATTCCGGGTAACGGCACCACAGCCTGGTATGGGGCATTCCTCCCACTTCTTCGGGCATCCCGCCAGGAAATAACAATTTACCATTATAGTCGATCTAACACACTACTTTCATTACTTTCGCTAAACATGCACAATTGGCACAACAAAAGTCAAATTATGCAAACATACAAGCGGACAATTTGATACAAAAGAATGAACACACGTACAAGAATATGAATAAATCAAAATGTTGAGTTTCAAACTGCTTGTCCTAAGGTCAAAACACACTGCTTGTCCTAAGGTTTCATGTGTTTACCTGATTGTACACAGTAATGGCTTTTTATCTATATGATTAAATATTTCTAATTTTGTTAGAGCAATTCATCGCATTTGTTGATAAAGGACAAAATCTTGTGGTCACGTTCAATATTATAATTCCACTTTTTTTCTAAGTTCAATTTCAGTTTCCTTTAACAATGCATCCAAGTTTACAGAGAAACAACGTGCTGCTTTAAAAAAGTTGCACAAAGGTTATGCTATATTTGTTGTAGGTCTTTATGAAACATGCAGTCTTGTCTTTCACAAGGCAACTAACTACAAAGTTACATGAACAGTGTCCTTCAATAGGGCAACTAACTACAAAGTACAATGTTAGATGAACAGTTACTTTCAAGCAACAATGTACAAAGTTACATTATAAGTATATTCAATAAGGCAACTAAGTACAAAGTTACATGAACAGTGGCCTTCAATAGGGCAACTAACTACAAAGTACAATGTTAGATAACAGTTACTTTCAAGCAACAATGTACAAAGTTACATAATAAGTATCTTCAATAAGGCAACTAAGTACAAAGTTACATGAACAGTGGCCTTCAATAGGGCAACTAACTACAAAGTACAATGTTAGATGAACAGTTACTTTCAAGCAACAATGTGCAAAGTTACATAATAAGTATCTTCAATAAGGCAACTAAGTACAAAGTTACATGAACAGTTACCTTCAATAAGGCAACAAAGTACAAAGTTAGATCAACAGTGGCCTTCAATAAGGCAACTAACTACGAACAGTTACCTTCAATAAGGTAACTAAGTACAAAGTTACATGAACAGTTACTTCAATAAGGTAACTAAGTACAAAGTTAGATCAACAGTGGCCTTCAATAGGGCAACTAAGTACAAAGTTACACTAACAGTTACCTTCAATAAGGTAACTAAGTACAAAGTTACATGAACAGTGGCCTTCAAAAAGGCATCTAACTACAAAGTTACTTAAGTTGTATCTTCAATAAGGCAACTTACTACAAAGTTACATGAACAGTTGCAACTACAAGTACTACAAGTACCTTTCTTGACTCACAGTTGCCTTTACCAAGGCAACAACTTTTAAGGAACTACTCGCTGGAGTCCTGGAGGGTTTCCTTGAAAGCCAGGAACTTCCGGTATGTTTTCCGGAAACTAGCCGTCAGGTCCCCTTGGTTCATTCTAGGATCCGCAATGATGTGATGTTCGACAAACACCATTGCCGGTGCAATGTATGACTGGTGTGGGAGCTGAAAGGCGTACAGGGCCCCCATCATGCAAAGGAAATCCTCAGTGAGTGAAGCACACTTCATCACCGGCCTTCCTTGAATGATGTCACGAAGGCCTGTACGCCTACCGTCGTCTTTACAGCAATGAAAGCCGCCCGTTTCTTTGCTCGCTTAGCCCTACAATGTGTATGCCTGCAACCTCCAGCTACGGTTCGAGGTTTTGCTCCGCTCGGATTTAATGTGTTAGTAGCTGTTATCGTCATGCGCAAAGTGTCCTGGTTTAAGATGCACGCGTGGAAGTTTGGATGGCCCCGATCGCTGCCTGTGCCCTGTCAGCCTCCTCTTCGTAACTGCGCTCCTCTTTTATCAACACCATGTTCCCTACGCCTCGGCTGGCGGCGAGCCTCAGGTGGAGGGTTTGACTTCTCGGAAGCGTTGATATTTCTTCCTGTGACCCCCAGAAACTCAAGTTCGCACCATATATTGCAAAAAATTCACATCATAGAAATTTACATCATAGAAAAAACGAGTACGTTATAATAAGTAACTATTACCACGGCCTGTGCCGCGACCCCAGTTACGCCCAACCCAGGGACGTCGGATCGGCCCACCCCGACCAAGTTCAGGGCAGTCCACTTTCTGGTGACCCGGCTGGCCACAACTAAAACATAAGCCATCGTCCAAAACAAATCTATTCCGCCTGTTCGCTTGACTACGGGTGAACTGCTGACCGAGCTGCTTGGGAAAAAACTGTTGGGGCGGCGGCTGAGGTTGGTAGAGCTGCTGGACAGGTTGCTGCTGTGGGTAGAACTGTTGGGCAGTTGTGTAGTACTGCTGAGGAACTGCTGAGGTGGTGGGAACTGCTGAGGCGGTGGGAACTGCTGAGGCGGTGGGAACTGCTGAGGCGGTGGGAACTGTTGAGGCGGTGGGAACTGCTGAGGCGGTGGGAACTGTTGAGGCGGTGGGAACTGCTGAGGCGGTGGGAACTGCTGAGGCGGTGGGAACTGCTGAGGCGGTGGGAACTGCTGAGGCGGTGGGAACTGCTGAGGCGGTGGGAACTGCTGAGGCGGTGGGAACTGTTGAGGCGGTGGAAACTGCTGAGGCGGTGGGAACTGCTGAGGCGGTGGGAACTGTTGAGGCGGTGGAAACTGCTGAGGCGGTGGGAACTGCTGAGGTGGTGGGAACTGCTGAAGTGGTGGCTGATGAACATAACCCTGCTGCGGCGGCGGGTGGTGGTTCACGGCAGCGAATGTCTTCTTTAGGACCCAAATCCCGTTAATCCATTCCACAATCTCTCCTTGCTCTAGTTTCTTGGTGTAATAATTTCCTAGGACATTATCTATAGTTGTACTGCCGTTTTTCTCTTTGCCATCCTTGGTGTTCCTGATATCTGGAGATGATTTCTCATAAGCGTAAAAGTGCTTCCTCGGCTACCGCTCAATCACTGCCTTTTGCATCAAGATAGCCAATGTCATCTTTCGCTCGGCTATGCCAGATGTTGATTGTTTCTTCTGACCATAGCATTATGGCGGGCGGAACAGTGATGACCCTATTGAGGATGCCCAGGTAGATGTCGGTCTTCTGTTGTTTTCTGCAAGGGATTTCCCTGAATGTTGTGAATATTGTGTACAAGTTTGAACGTGAAAGATGCTGAGATATAATTAAGACTGATATTTGATATATTTTATCACATCACTTTACAAAATTCGATCTTACAAGTTACAATATTGCTTTTACGTTGTTTGATCAAGTTATCTTTGAAAATACAAGCTTGAACGTGAAAAGTGTTAAGATACATTCATGACTGATATTTGATAGATATCTTTTAACACATCACTGAAAAATAGACACAACCATATACATAGTTGTTTGCAGAATGTAAAGATACAAGATTTTGAACAGATCTGTTATGTGTTGTCTTAACAAATTTCGATCTTACAAGCTATAATATTGCTTTAACGTGTCTTGTCAAGTTATCTTTGGAAATACAAGCTTGAACGTGAAAAGTGTTAAGATACATTCATGACTGATATTTGATAAATATCTTTTGACACATCACTGAAGATAGTAATCAATAAATAAATAGTAATGAATGACATTGACACTGTTTACCTGCCCTTTCAACGATTCGGAAAAGGTGTGGTGTCTATAGAATAGCCATAAATTACAAACATTTATTGTCCACTACATCATGGCTGACATAATACATTTAATTATGAATATCTACATGCGTGGTTGTTTGTTTTTTCTTGAAAGTAGTGTGCCATCTCTTTATTAATGACAGTAAAACACCAAACCGATCGGCTGTCGTTTGATGTAGATGAATTAAGTTGCCACCTGCGTAATCATCTTTTAAGATTCTCAACTTCTCTCGACAAAACCTCTGGGTCCGCTGTCTGGTGGTGTCTCTGTTCTGTAGCCTTTCCACAGTTTGATTCAGATGGCCAGAATGTACACCAAAGTCTGGAACCAGATCTCCTTTCTTAAGCTTGTCAAAGTTGCTCTTGGTCAAATATTGAAAATGTGGTCATTTGACCTGAGTTGTTAACATAGAGTATTGATAATGTATTTCTTGCTGTGATTTTTCAACACTTTCCCAGAGCAGCTTCATCTGTACTGCAGTGAACGTTGAAAAGCTGCCAATGATTTTAAATGCAAATGTCTGTAGTCCTTTCTGTCTGTCTTATCTTCTGAAAATAATTCAAAAGTCAATGGTGACGCCTTTTTGGACTTGGCCTGTAAGGATTGCCTGAGGGCTGCCTCTTTTTGTGTATTCACACTTTCCGATAATAGCCTCATGAATTCTTTGTTTCTCATGTTAGTATATTTGGGAAAGGCAGTTTCTATCTACCAGATTCATGTTTGACTCACGTGGAAAATAGTGAAAACGGCCAAACAAGGAAACTAGTCGACCTGTCCAGGTGTCAAGGAGTACATTTTCTTCTTGGCCTTGCGGGATTTGTACTTTAACAACTTGTACTTGGCTCGCACTTGATTTACAGTCCACTTGTACTTCGCCGACTGCCGCCAAGCCGTCAGCAATCATCTGTATACCGAGCTTGTTATGAAATGATTCCAAACGTACCTGGATTGTTTGATCGGCCCAGAGACCGATCAAACAACTACGGGTCTCCTCGGTCCCCCAGACCTTTTCCTGGCCTTCTGCCATCCCTTTCTATGGAGGGAGGGACGGAAAATAGAAGAAGATGAAATGGCGACTCGAAATGCATAAGAGGAGAAGGGGCAGCCCTGTGTCACTTCAAATTTTACTTATGTTAATGAGTAAGCTGAAGATGAACACGTAATGGAGGTATGTATTTCTGTGCAAAAGACAATAAAGGTGTACTCACCTTGCATGCTTAACAAAGCGGTCCCATTGATCACTAGTTTTTGCCACTGCTCCTCTTCGAACTTGTACAAACAACCTTGGTCTCCGTTGATTGTGGCATATAATGCCCCACCCGCATCAATCAATACACACAGACAGCACCTTTACACAGACCATAGGGTAGTCTGCACACTTGGCCAAAGTGCCAATTAGCCCGATCCCATCTCCGGTTACCTGCACGGTGACCATCGTTTTGCTGGCGTTATCCCCAATCCCCAGATCTCCGTTGGTTTTTGCCCAAATTGCTCCTGGGCATCCTCATTGTGATTCTGATGCATCCATGACAGAAAGCCTGACCACATAAGCCTGAGCAAGGCTTCATACACCACTTTATGAAACCTTACTGCTCTGTTTTACCTGCGTCCGTCCATCACTCCAGACCCCGAACCTTCTGCAATTACCCCAGACTCAATTGCAAGATGCCTCAGGCCTGCGCCCTGGAATCGCTTTCTAATGATTGCCAGAAGTGTACATGATGTGTGGAAAGATCCCATTCGGATGATGATTGGCTTGAATGTGTCTTTATGCTTCCATATCACCTCCGTCGCCTTTGCATAGAGAGCTTGGTCAAAGACACACAATCTTCTTCAACTTTAGCTGATCCTTAATGACTAAAGACTGCCTAAGGATCTCATACACAGTGGACATCTGAAAGGGGTAAAGTAGAAATAAAAAAAGGTTTGTCCACAATTTTTTTTCCATAGCCTTCTTAGCAGACGAATCCCTATTAGATATATGATCAGATGCATGGTGACTTATTTGTAAGCGCGTCTGTACTATTTAATGTTACTGTTCATGCTGATACAGAGAACGTTTTAGAATATTCAAAAATACATGTTTTAATTGTGATACGTCTCCTTTGGTTGCCACTATTAAGTGATCTGTAAGTAGTCAACACAATGTCCAAATAAAAAATTTGGACAGGTAGTCCATGAGAATTGTGGACAGAAAATGTGAAAATATGACTTACTTGTGGTGGGTAAACATCTTGATTACAATCTGTAACATATTGTCTTATTACTACTTTTGCACTTGACGGAAAAAATACAGTTCTTAAAGAGTTCCTTACATTTCCGCAGGTTCACATCGTATATCTTCTCAGCCCCATCATTGGCACACAGCCACTTGTATTGGTTGGGCAACATCCCGCTGGACATATACCCATGTGCCATTCTGACATGATAAAAAATTGGAAGAAAGCAGTCAAACATTTGTCAGACATCTAACAGTATTGTCAAGTCCATGGTTTGAAAATTATTATTCATAGTGATGTATGTAGATGTATGATCTCCTTCGCTCACTCGTTGCTCTGCTCGTTGTAGGTACTTCCGGTGGGTTGAAAACCGGAGATCACCGGAGATTAAACATGCGAATTGTTCGGCAGATGTTTGTTCACCACAGATAGCCTCCATCGATGTACGTACGGTCCCGGGAGTAGGCTGATGAGTGGTGAAGGAGCGTTGTTGTTGTACATGCGATGCAGGAGAGTGAGGGCCCCCAGGTTTCTACGTTGTCCCAGGGGCTGAATCTGGTTTCTGTCCAACTCATCTTGTGAGAGATTTATAAGTCTTATGGCTCTTCTTTGAATTGCATCAAGCAGGTCTAGTGATGTGGGACAAGCTCCCATCCAAACTGTAGAGGCATATTCCATGCAGGATCGCACCATACTTTTGTAGATGGTGGCTCTCTGTTGTGGAGTCAAGTAAGGAGCGGCTCTTCTCAGAAGTCCCAGGCGTTTTCCTGCATCCGTCGCCATCTTCTTTATGTGGTGTGTCCAGGACAGTTCCTTTCGGATCGTTGACCCTAACAGTTCAGCCTCATCTACCTCTTCAAGAGTAGTATCCATGAAGTTGAGCTCGGGATGGTTGCCTTCGGCGTCTTTTAAATTGCTGACTGTCAGGCATTTGCACTTAGATGCGCCGAAGAGGACGTTCCAGCAATCTGCCCAGTTCTGAATCTTTTGCAAATCTGTGTTCAGCGACAGAGCTGCTCTGGCTCTTTCTCGCCTCTCTATGATTCTCATGATCGATGAGTCGTCGGCGTACAGCATTGCTGTGTTTGTTAACTGTTCTGTCAGGTCATCAATGTAAATGATGAAGAGTAAGGGACCAAGGATTGAGCCTTGGGGGACTCCCGCGTTTATGAGTCTGGCGGTAGAAATTTTCCCGCTGATTGTTGCTTTTAGTTCTCTGTCTGCAAGGTAGTTCTCAAACCATTTGAGCACGTGACCGTCCACGCCAATGGCTTTCATTTTTGCAATTAACCCCCTGTGCCATACGCGGTCAAAAGCTCGACTTATATCGAGGCATATCAGTCTGCTTTCCTGTCTTTTGTCCTTGGCATCATGTAAATGTTGAGTGACGTATGTTGGTGCATCTGCAGTGGAGTGACCAGCCCTGAAACCAAATTGTTTGTCGCTTATGAGTCTGTTCTTGTCGATGTGCTTCCACAGTGCTTTGTTTATGATCGCCTCCATCACTTTGCTTATTATGCAGAAAAGAGAGATTGGTCTGTAGTTGTTTGGGTCATGTAGCGATGTTTTGATATAATTTCACCACTTTGTGCCGGGAAAATCGGCGAAACTCAGTAGATTGACACTCTAGAGGTCAGACTACGCTGCCAATGTGAGTTTTCCATGACCTAAACTTCTGGTAGGTGACTTTTAACAGCCTTTTTCTTATATGTTCATCATTGAAGTCTATGGGCGAGTGAAATGCTGTTCTTTACCCTACAAGGTTTTTGGTAGGGGATTCAAATTCAATATTGACAGCTGCTAGTCGCTTCACGTGATGTAGGGAAGAGTTGCCGGGCATCGTCACAACTTTTGAAGATTCCCAGGGGACTATTCTCCTGGGAATGGTCCCCTGGGAGTACTTCTTGAGACATGTGCTATGAAGGCTATGGTTGTGGTTTGAGGGCCCATATGATTGATAAAAAAAGTGAAATATAGAGGGGAAAATGTTAAAAGCTGGTCACCCTAGCATATAGAGATAGCTCCCAATACATTCAGGGACCTGGAGTTGCATTTACAAGCTGAGAGATCAGACTTTGAAGCATTTAATGAGTGCATACTGTGCACAGACTTGGGGGGAGGGTGTCAGGTGGGGCTTAAGGGCTTATATTTGCCTTCGAATTGTTTTTTTGGGGGAAATGAGATTGGCTTTGGCTTCAGCTAACTCACTTGAGTCAGATGTATTAGAAATGTTTCCATTTTTGAGTTATTTTGCCATTTTTAAAACTTTTTTGGAACTTTTAGTGACATTGCTGACAATTGTTGTATGCACTGTCATTGAATGCTTCAAAGTGTATCCTGGCAGCTTTTGAATACAACTTTAGGTGGCCAAAGTGAGGAAGAGTAACCTACTTATGTCAGGGTGAGCAGCTTTTAACTTTTTCTCCTGCTTATGTCAGTTTTTCTTGCAAAATGACATGGGACCTTTCAACTGCCACAGCCTGAGAAAAGCTCTCTGACACCTGTCTCCCAAAGTATTCCCAGGGGACCGTTCCAGGTCAGAGATCTTTGAAACTTGGGTCAGTGCTTGACAACTCTTACCCGCAACATGTGAAGTGATTGAAATTTGTCAATCTTGAACCTGTAGGCTGTAAAAGGCCAAAGTTCACCATTACAGTCATGCGCAGAGGGTCCATTTTAATGCCAGACAGAAACCGCATGTATATGCTATTTAAAAGTAGCTGTAGGAGGCATCTTTGTTGGAAATGTTGGTGTTTTTGAGCTGGAATTGACAGGTAAGGGTTGTGGCTATTTCATTTAGTTAGAAAAACAGGGTTTTAGCCGTGTTTGAAGTGTCCGGTACACTTTGAAATAGGTGTAGTTTGGATGTGATCAGGTCTTGTGAAGGGGGGTCAAAGGTCATCTCGCGATGTTTTGATAGAATTTCACAACTTTGCGCCGGTGGAAAATCGGCGAAACTCAGTAGATTGACAGCGTAGTCTGTCAATGTGAGTTTTCCATGACCTGAACTTCAGGTAGGTGACTTTTAACAGCCTTTTTCTTATATGTTCATCATTGAAGTCTATGGGCGAGTGAAATGCTGTTCTTTACCCTTTGAATAGCGCGTAGTTGGGGTGGTGGTCAGTACGAACGGCTGTATCAAACCGGTGCATCCAGTGAAAATCATCCAGGCGAGTGAGCATGCCGTCCTCCACCCACTCACTAAACAATGCTGGATATAGACAGTGAGTCTTCGCAGTCAGTAGGTATCTTTATACCTTTCAACAAGTCGACGGATGAATTTCCGGTGACGGTGACTTGGTTTCCGACTTGGGTCGTCCTTTTGTTCTCGGCTTGGGTCACCATCTTGTTTTCTCGTTTCCAAAGTTGCACCGACCTTCTTTTTCAAATCAGGGAAGATCTTTTCTGACCACCACATGAACGATGGTCTCTGGATGGAAGTGAATGGAAAGTACGAATGTTTCTTTGGGTTTTCCGTCTGTTGTCTCTTTGTCTGTGGTGACTTAAACATCCGCATCCTGTCTCCATTCTACTGATTGTCCGTTTTGCCTTCCGTATTGCTCGTTGTAGCGTATCTTGCAGATTTCAACCCAGATTGGAACCCTGTCGGTGGTGGTTACGAACTTCATATCACAGGGGCTCGTCAAAATCCACATGTCTACATTGCGTCCTCGGCCTCCTCGTCACATCCCGCTGCAGCACTCTGTGCAGGCGGTGTAGCTCACGGAACTCAGATTCTGATGGATTGTGTGTGTTTCCTCTCCTATAAGATGAAATAACATTGCCTTCTATCCCCCCTCATTTTCAATTTTTATGGCTATCGGATCTCAAATCTTCCCAGCCATTCTTCCAGTTGTAATTTTTGTCTTTCCATACCTGTATAAACATAATTATATAAAACATGATGTAAAGAAAAACGAGATGATATACACTCCCTTGTGCTTCCTTTGGGGCTATACAAAATATCTATGCACTATTAAAACTACCATACTATAAAGGTAGTATAGTTTTGTTTTCTCTGGATACAAAACAAGCACCAACCAAACAAGTACCCACTTACCGTGCACTCTTCATGTTACAAGTTGTCGTATGCTGGATACTTATATCCCTTGAACCACTTCTTATCGTAGGACTGCTTAGGCAACCATATCTTGAAACATATTTGGATATGTGGCCTTGAACAGAAGTGATGGTACGCTGCGCAGATTCATATTCCAAACAACTTTATCTATAAAGAGGCTCTACTCAGAGCGTCTGCGTTGGCATTCTCTATGCCCTTCTTATGGACATACGCCGCTTCATACTTTGAGCTTTCATACATGCTCCACCTCATGAGCTTCCTATTGCGGTCCCTAACCTGTGTTAGCAATGCACGCGGTTTACGCTACCAATGGTGTTGCATTCTCATCAAAGCATTCTGGGTACATCGAGTTAACTTCTCCTTGTTTTTGATTGGTGGGCGATCTTGGATTGGCATGTTCCTGTCTATTCTTGGGACTTTTTACTTGCATCCAGTATTGCTTTCTTCCTGTTCTAACAGGTGTTTCCTCTAAGCAGATTACTTCCTTTGTGTCATTTTCCAACTGGAGATTGAATCAGAAGTATTTTCATCATTTTGTGCCGTCTTTTATTGGAGATTACAACAACAAAAACGGGACTGATAAGTTTATACTGTACATGTTACTCTTGGCAAAAGTTATCAACTGATCTGTATCTCTAAGAGTTTTCCATGTCCCTAGCAGTGGACCTGGCAACATTTGCGCTGACTCTGCTTCCTTCTGTGGCTTTCCAAAGGTAGCGTTGAGTTCATGTTTAATCATAATGTAAATATTGTAAATTGTGAGGTGATGGTGCAGCCGCTCTATGGAACAAAGTGGAAGTGAATTATGATATTTATATATGTGCCACTATAAGTATGGGAAGTACTATAACTGTGTGCTCCAGTCATGTTAGGTTGCTTGCTGAAGTTTATTGCATTCAAACTTGACACTGAACAAACTTGCCCAAAATCATTACTCATCCAGTCTTACTAGAAATTGTGTACAAAAAAACTGTATATGTAATAAACTTCCTTGTTGTAGTGCTCCACCAGCATGTCTACTGGCTTTCCGCGCCCTTCTCTTGAATGAGTGTTCACCCCCCGGTCATGTGTTAATACATAAGCCGTCTTTGAAGACCAGTCGGCCATTAGATTGGCCAAGTGTTTAGCAGCTTTAGTGCTATACTGAGTGCGTTTGGCGCCTAGGAATGTTGGCAGCCAAAACCTCCAATGGGCAACTACAGCCAGGCCTTCTTCATCCCTGAAGGAAACACATATTTGTATGTCAATGTGCATGTTCTCTACCATATGTCCCTTAATTGGCTTTCAAATCATTAATTCTTAAGCTCTATCTGAATTACAAGTACACTGTGCACACATTTGCTCACAAGGAAATAAAAAACTGCTTTATAAGGCCACACTAATTTTTTTTTTTAAATATGCTAGATTGGAAAAAAAAACATGAAAACAGAATCTCAGATTATTGTTTTAACTTTGGTGCACACAGTATTAGGAAGTGAACAGGGTCAGGTGCAAGTTTTTACCCCAGCCCTATGTTTTCATGTGTTTTTTATGGCAATAAATTAAAAAAAAACATCCGTTAACCAAGAAATTAAATTGGTGTGGCCCTGATGACTAGTCAAAATGCGCAATAAAGCAACATTGTCATCATTGTCACTGCTCTAAATTGCGAAAGCTGTTTTCATCAAAGTCATCTATAATAATAAACCACAGCATGAGAACTCAACAATATTGCATAACCCATTAAAACACAAAACAGGGCTTCTCAACTGATACACTGTCGTAGATATGTGTACAACATCAGATACTGGAGTAGTGATGTTGCACACTCGAATGCTGAGTCATCCACCCTGTCGACTAAACATTTTTCAGGCGCTCCTTGATTGAATCCATAACCCTAAAGAGAAATAAGGTGTCATTGTAAATGGCTGTGTTCACAATGAAAAAGAAGGCTAGCGAGTAACGGCAAACATAATGAAATGCGTCAAATTTACCTTGTCATTTGATGTCACCACATGTTAGTTGGATATTGTTCCATTCTGCAACTACCTTGTCACCCTAAGGAAAATACCCAATCAACCTGAAAAGTATACATGCATACACATTTAAAGATATAAACCGTATACAAATTTGATACGTAAGATTATCCTTAACAACAAACTAAATACCTCTCTATCCCTATAACAAAAGTATGCTTTGTTGACATTCTTGGGGGCCTGTGCACTGCTACACAGACGATTTCTGAATAAGGGTCAAACCTGATCCCAGCAGTTGTCAGGCGTTCAAGTGTTTATCATTTAAACATTCAAGTGTTTATCACTAACCTTTTCTTTCCTTGTCGTCTTCCCAATGATTGTCTCCAACGTCATCTCTGGGTTTGAGGCATTCCTCTACGATGCTTCCAGACAAAATTTAAGCAAAATGAATTTTTGTCTATCAAATAGCATTGTTGTAAAAGACGAAACACTTAAAAAATGCTTAAAAATATCCTAGTGCATTATAACTTGGCAGAACTAAAAGGTAAACAAATGAAAGAAACCAACCATATGCTTGCTTAAGCCAGGTCTTCGTAATGCAAGAGCCGTCACGGTCTTCATTTCTAAAGTAACAGTAATTATTCCTGTCCAAGTATTTCCTCCCTTGCATATCCATGTGGACAACAAGCGTGGGTATGGATTTTTAATGAAGACAAACTGTCAGAAGAGATCATCAAAACATCAGCACTGACAGCTGGCGTGGAGGCGACTGCAGCGATGACAGCTGACGTGGAGGCGACTGCAGCGATGACAGCTGACGTGGCGGCGGCTTCAGTGGTCACAGCTGACGTGGAGGCGACTGCAGCGATGACAGCAGACGTGGCGGCGGCTTTAGCGGTGACAGCGACTTCAGCGGTGACAGCTGACGTGGAGGCGACTTCAATGGTGACAGCTGATGTGACCAATCAACTCTGTCGTGTCGACAACTTCATGCTGGACAAGCTGGCTATGGGACCTGATGAAGTCTTCGAGCCACAGCATGAAGTTGTCAGTTGGGATGTTTTGGTCAGAAAGGTGCTCCCCAAACCCGCTGGCAATAAGACACTTCATGATGGCGTCCACATAGCACCGATTGTCTGCTGCAGGATTTGCAAAACCCCAAGTGAAGATGTTACCATGGTGGAAAAGGGTTTTAAAAATATGCACACTTCGGCCATCAAGTATGTAGATATTGTATCTTTGAAATCCTGCTAGATATGTCACATCAAATATAATTTTTATGAAGCTTGTTAATGGCTACATACTGCATGCACATTCTCATTCATGAATATTTAGTAGTCCCAGAGTTTCGAAGTTGTATCAGAATAGCATCAGATATTTCAGCCTATCAGTACATACCTTCTAAGAATAACAAGGAAGGAATCAGTAGAACTACATATACCTTTGGTTGAAGGCAAACCTTAACCGCTTGGACGTTACGAGCTCAGTTGTTTGAAGTTGATGATTTCTGTGAAGTAAAACCCACAAAGAAGATAGAGAATTGATTAATGTCACTGCAATGATCAAGTAAATGCACCTTTTACTTGGCTTTTCCACTACTTACTGCTCTTGTACATTTGTAGTATGTAACTTCTTCAATTAAGGATGTTACTATGCAAAATAATAACATGGGAAACAATTTAAGAAACAAACCCGTTTTATCACTGGAGGAATCTTCCCTGGGGGTTCCTCAACTGATCCATGTCTCTGGTTGTGCTCCGGTTGTAGTGACACCTGCAACGTAGGATCATTACGCTTTCCGAATTCTTATATGTAAAATCTTAGGGCAGCAATAGCACATGAAAGTATGGTGTGGTATACCCTCCTTCCCATAGGAAAATGAATGGAAGACCTTTTTTTGCACGTTTATGCCCTGATGAGCTAAGTACAGGTCGTGGTGACAAGCAGAAGAATAGTTACAGCGGTAACAGAAATTTGATATCTAACTACATCTAAATACTAATTAATACCGCCATGTACATGTTAAATTTCTTCTCGCTTATTAAGGCAATTGTAAGTGAATAAGCATACAGGGTTCATGAGATATGGCTTGTCTAGTTTCATAAGGAATACACATTTTTCTAAGGTATCCAAATAACGAAAACTAGGAAACTTATCTTCTATAAGTTACAGTAAGATCTTCCTCCAGGAAGCCCTCGTCAATTTGTGTCTCCAGCTCCTCATCCGTGAATGTAAATGTATCCCCACTTTGCCCATAGAGATACTCCATCCCGATGAGCTCCCCTGTAAACGACTGTGCTGTAAACGACTGTGGCGGGTTCCTGTTTGGCATCAGCTTCTTACTGTGAATATACATGCTGAGGCTGTTGGCTTTGGTTTGAAGCTGCGTGTCGAAGGTGCGGACTTCACTGGAACGTTCCTGCTGGGAGTCCACCACAGTGGTTGTCCTGTTGCTTACATCTTTCAGCAGTCCTTTACCTCGTCCAGAGGCTCTTTGTTCATTGTTAGTTAGTTGAGGTTACAAAATTTGTCTCCCTGGTACAATTTGCCATCAGCCCCCTTCAAATGCTGGCATCACCAGGTTCTCAAGGGCCTAAAAAATATAACAAGTGCCGCAAAGTCATGACATGCTTGTTTCCCTGTACAGCTTAGAATAGATTAAAGCTTGTGAGCTACATTTTAAAGTATACATTAATAGTGGTATATGTGCCTTGGGTTGACAAGTTCATTTGTAACAATATGGCATTTCGAAATATATTGTACGTTTGTCATGTGATCGAAGACAGCTCGTATGGGAGTTTTCTTTATGTCTAAAGCCGCCGGACAAGATGTAATGAAAACGACTGAGACTGCCTTTGTGGAAAATATTCATAGCCAACGACCCTGCTGACTGGAAGGCGAGGCTTCCAGCCGCCAGAAAGCTTTTCTTCAGCTTCTCAACGTGCATCTTGTTCAGAATTGTCACCTGCATTGACTTCGATGGGTACTGCAGTTGCTTAATATTGTGATTAAATGCTCCAACAGATAAGTTTGCACTTTGCATTCTCCAACAACAGTTTATTCTAAGATGTCTAAGAACATACCACAGAAATCTTTATTGACACAACAAAAGTACAGCGACTTCCGTAAGGTCTTCTACAACTAAACATGCAAACAACAACAATGGGATACAAAATAATTCACCTTGGTACAAGTATAACAAGTATATGAATACTTTAACATGTCGAGTTTAAACTATCACTTACACTACTAGTTCTAAGATCTAAACATTCTCTGATATATATACCTATTTGTACACAGTAAGGCATATAAAACAGCCTCATCGACCCTATTCATCACTGTCGCAAATTCCTTGCTGGAGGATGACCATCTTTCTTTGACCTTGTGTTGTGCCTCCAACGCCCTAACGTTATTATCTAGCCTGGATCAGAAGAATAATAGAGACACTTAAATGTTATACATTGGACTAGCCAGGCCCTCACTAGAGTTCGGACTAAGTTTGTCATGTACAGTCAGACAATGTAATATATACCTTGAGTCTGCAATACAAAGGTTATGGATTACACTGTCATGTAAATAGGAAACAGACTTAAAATGCTTACTTCACATAAGAAGGCCGATACAAATATGCATCATTGTCATCCTGGCTTGCTTGTATCTTTTGTCTGGGAAAATATATACAAAGGGACTCTTAGAGGTTTCATGTTTATTGATGTGTGTCGCAGAATAAAGAGTGATGTCATGGTGGAATGGCCTGTAACATGGTAAAGTAGTGGGCCTTTAGTTTGTACTGATTTGGGTCACCAAATTAGCAGGGTCTAGAGACATGTTGAACAAAGCAGAATTTCAGCAACGTGCCTGTCTCCACCAAACAGCACAGGGTAGGAGTCATGACTGTAAACCCATGTATATGCCTGTGAATGATACATCGTCCCGTGGAACATTATTCTGTTTAGTAAAGATAGAAAACAATTGTCACAAAATTATACATATAGAATTGTGATATGGCATTAGTTCATCTAGGATCATGTCCATCATCGGCTGCTTCATGCCAACCAGCAACAACCTCAATGTAACGTTGGGTAACATAAATTCGCGGGGTACTTAAATTCGCGATTTTTCGAAAACGGGGTATTTAGGGATATGTGCTAGATGCAACATAAGTAATGCCGCTAGAAATGCAAACCTGACAGACTAACGTATTCAGAACACTGTCTGAAAAGCTTCGATAAGCATGCATTATAAGGCGACGAGGTCAAAAACTCTCCGTCCCTTATTGGAACAGTCTGAGGGCTTCGTGGGAGACTTACACAACGGGGTTGTCGGCTGGTTTATAAGAAAAATGTCACATCCGCCTCCTGCTAAACACAATTATTTACAAGACAACTTATTACAATCTCTTTTGCTAACCTGCAACTGGATTCTAAGTGTGATCAATCATCAAAACTCCTCTCTGTTGCTACAACCTACGGCACGTGTAATTTCCCGCCGCCATATTGTTAACCAGAATCCTGTTGTCAAGCAGACGACAAAGGTTTGTGAGGAACACTTTTTTGTCTAAATGCTGCGTGTGATAGTGGACTGAGGAAGATATTTTCCTCAAAGTTTGCTCCTAACACGACAAGGAACACATGGACATAGTAGTATTACCATTGCTACGGCATCCAGCTAACTTTCCATGAATGATGTAACGTTACACGTTGCCCGATGATGACGATGGGCCGACTTTGAGTGAAGTTCTACCGACTCAACACACGGGTTGTTCCCGAACTGGCCTGATGTGTGCGGTACCGCCGTTTTTTCGTGTATTTTTTTTACTTGGACACATCTATATCCACAGCACTCTCCTCAAGCCAAGGATGGAACGAATAGCTGCTGTATAAAATGTGATTAGCGGTAAGATATTTAAGACGAATCTTCTCTCCCGAATTAATGTGCCCCCCTGTCCGACAGCACCGTCATTGTGCGTGCGGCGGACGGTAGTTTCAAGTTGAAATTTTATGGTGTCAGCACGACTAGAGACAAAATCTACCATATATATGATTAGTACAAAGATAGTACATGATACTGACAGAATTATAGAAAAAAGGATGGTTTATTGTTCTGCTAGATTGATTTCAGTCAACCATTATCGGAAAAATCCCGAATTTATGTTACCCAACGTTAGCTCGCTTCCCTGAGATGTTCTCTGTGCTGGAGAAAACTAGCCATGTTGTATGACAGCAATATATCTGCATCGGTCACAGACTGTTTCCGTAACCCGAACACTACAACAGGGTCAGCCTAGGTTTTGGCTGATGTGTTGATGTTGCCAATGTCGTCTATTTTGGTAACTGTAGTGTTCCGCATGGTATTGATGTAGTTTGCTGTGCCAAATAGGGACACTCTTGACATCTAGCTAGCGCCGTGAATTGCGCCTCTACGTGGGGGAAGTCGTGTCTCGAATTGCGCCAATTCGAGTTCCAGAGCCTACCTCCTCTGTCCTGAACTTAAGACATCCTACCTCCCTCAGTTCTAAGTTAAACAATGATGTTTTACTCCATCTCTAAGCGACGACAGCTCCATCCCTTTCTTTTTGTGATCGTAATAGGCTGCCGCCGCTTTTAACGTATCCATGCCTATCGCTCGCTGTATCACACTCGCTGTAACAGAAAAGGAATCACTTCATTATCATGAGCAGGTAGTTCTGCAGCACAATTATAAGACATATGTACTTGAATTTAAAAGCATCATACGTTTCATGGTATCAAATGTAATATCATATGGAGTGTGCAATATGATAACATTGGTAAAATTTCATATTACATGGTGTGGATTACGTGGTAAAGGCTAGTAATGATGAAGTCTGACATACTGAACAAGCAAGAGACATACCTGTTACATCTGCTTCATCTCTGAGAGCCTGCCACTGCTCTGTCCTCTGTTTGATGAAGATTGGCTGTTCTTCTGTGGACACTTGCAGAGGCTGTAGCTTCCTCCAGTTTTGTTGATCATTCATGGTCACTTGGTGACCTGTAGACCACAGATGGGATACTCCTGTTGAGGACAAAAAATGCTGTAAAATATGTGGCAAACAGGATATAATCATCAAAACATATAGATTTTCACTTCAAAATTGTTATATTTGGGAAGTGAGGTGGATAGCACTCAATGCTGATGTAGAACAAACAGATGTTACTATAAGATCAATAATATAGATTTCAGCATGTTCACCCCTTCATTCCGTGAGGAAAGTATGTGTCAATAGAAGTCAATGCAAGGGTAACTTGACAAAAATACTCCTTTCCGCATTGAACCATGTTCAACTATTAGCAGATTTGAAAATCGATTCCATTATAGAACTACTTGAAAATATGTGTATTGCTGACAGTTTAACATTTCATATAAAAGTGGGGTGCAGAAGCACTCACCAGACAATGCAGTTGTTAATTGCCCAAGCTTGTCAATTGCTTGTAAGTTGTCACACAGTGCTGCCTTCAGCAATAATCCAGTTAATGAGATGTCTATGGTCAGACTTCTGCCAATCCCCCTGGATTTCCTTCAACATTTTCTTCATACAAAATTTGTTTTTTTTTGTACTGACTCTCTGAGTTTCACATTGTATTGTAAAAGTTCCCTGATGACTTCTTGTAGATCAAGTACAAGTTAAGTACAATGCTGTTTTGGGTATCACAGTCATAGGGATATACCAATGGAATTACATAATACAATGTATTACTATTTATACGATTGTTTATTTATTTTATTTACTAATCTTTAGGGTGGTCCCCTCAGTTAACAATGTATGACGCCACTACCTCCAACGGTTTTACCCTCCGCACTAAAATGTTGGTGATGATGTGTCCTGCTTTTGAATAACTTGCTGAAGACTTTGCAATGCGCTTCGGCAAACAAAACTACCCTGTAGTTGATTGGCATGTGGTCCCTTAAAGAATGCATATATTGCCCCCGCAGTTTTCTGCAAGGCATTGCGGATGGTTCCCAAGGCTGGCTAAGGCTGGCACGTGATCATAAGATGGTGAAGAAACTCAAATTGGTAAGTCGGAAGACACTTATGATAGATCGATCCTCTGCAGCAGCGTAGCATAGCTTTTTCATGTCAGCAAGTGTGTTGATTAGGTTCACCAATTCATGACTTGTTTCCATATCCTGCTTAAATTCTTGAAGCAGCACAAGCATGACATACCTTATGGTAGCCGCTCTGACTGTGTCTTGACTATTCTGTATCTGTATCTATATAGCCGGTATAACCGCCATTAGGCGTAACACACCAGCTTCGGGAGCTATGTCCAGTATCAGGGTGAAGTGCACGAAGTTAGGGTGTACGAAGTTGTACGAAGTTAAAGCCGTTTCCTACTGGCTTTGAGGCTATATCGGGAGTCAAAGATGACGTCAAATCGTTTATTGGATGACGTAATCTAACTTCGTACAGTAGGGCAGGGTAGGGTGTCAAGTGTACGAAGTTGTCCGAAGTTGTGCAAAGTTACGTGACGTCATCTAACTTCGTACAGTAGGCAGGGTAGGGCGGCATGTGTACGAAGTTGTGCAAAGTTACGTGACGTCATCTAACTTCGTACAGTAGGCAGGGTAGGGTGGCAAGTGTACGAAGTTGTCCGAAGTTGTGCAAAGTTACGTGACGTCATCTAACTTCGTACAGTAGGCAGGGTAGGGTGGAAAATGTACGAAGTTGTCCGAAGTTACGTGACGTCATCTAACTTCGTACAGTAGGCAGGGTAGGGTGGCATGTGTACGAAGTTGTCCGAAGTTGTGCAAAGTAACGTGACGTCTGCAAACTGCGTACAGTAGGCAGGGTAGGGCGGCATGTGTACGAAGTTGTCCAAAGTTACTTTATACATAGTAAAACTTATATATATATGTAAATATGATACACACCACTCACGCATATAAACAAATAAAATATAGATACACATAAATCATCACAAAACAATGTTCATGCATTGTAAAAAATTCATTTATTTTAGTTTAGTTAGTTTTATGTAAGTCTTTTAGTCTTTTATTTCTCCTCCTAAAGTTCACTTAAACAATGCACACAAAATAATTTAAGTTCACTCTTACTATTATATTTCCATTTTTACGTCACTTCTAAATACAAGTACCTGAAAACATCTCCCATATCTATTTATAAACTACATGTATTGCAGTCTTCTTTCACTACTTTGTATCATAAGAAGTAGTAGTTGTTATTTTATTCCTTGTAATTTAACAGTTAATTGAAGTACTTCCACCATTTAGTACAGAAGTATGGCAGTTTCTGCCTGCAAGGTCACACCCCTTTTACATAAAAAGACTGTTTAAATTGATCGCCTTTTATTGGTTGTCGGAGCAAAGTCGTCGGCATCGTCGGCATCGCATAGTGGAGACAGCATCGTTGAAGCGGCGCATTGTGGGATGCCGACTTTGCTTTGTTGTGGTTGGGTGGTGATGGAATTTACTCTGAAAGATGTCTCTCTGTCCCGGAGGAAGGTGTTGAGGTAGCACAGCATCCTTCCTTTGACACCCTTAGTGATGACTTTGTAGAGTAGACCTTCTTGTCAGACCCTGTCAAAGCATGATTCATAGTCTGCAAAGACAGCCACGGTGGTTTTGTTTTGTTTCCATCCCTCCGTGATGTTTTGAGTGAGCCTCAGTACTCCATGTGATGCGCACCTGTTCCTTCGGTAGGCTTCTTGGGTCGGAGCTAAGTGGTTGTTGACTTCTGCCCACCATGTGAGTCTGCTGTTGATCATTCTTTCCATTATTTTGCCGATTACACTGGATAGTGTAATGGGACGGTAGGACTTGATTTGGTTGTAGCTGTCTTTGCCTGGCTTCCGTATGAGTACCTTTGTGTCCTGCTTCATTTGTTTGGGTAGTTGCCCGTGCTTCCATATGGTTTGCAGCATGTGAAGTAGCGCTTGAACTAATGCAGGTCCGCCTTTCTTGATCATGATTGGGTGTATTCCTTCTATGGGGCTGGGTGCAGAGTTAGTGTTCATTCTGTTAATGGCAGCTTGGACTTCTTCTAGTTCAAGGTCTGCATTCAGGGGGTCTTCTTGGTCTTCTTCGTCGTTGGTAGATTGCGATTCGTGTTGGATGATGGCCTGTACTGCGTTGGTGACGTTGTGTTTCCATTTTGTAAGATTTCCGTCCATGTCAACCTCGCAGGGCGCGTAGGTTTCAGTGGCCACTTGTGCAATCTCTTGGTCAGTGACTGCCACTTCTCCATTGGGTAGTTTCAAGGGTTGTACAGCTGTTTTAGTGTTCTTGTTGAGGTGAGACTTGATAGTTTTCCAGAAGGCCTGGGGTTGCTTTGGATCCATACTTTTTAGTTGCTCGTCCCAGTGTTAGCTTTGAGCCTCTTCTTCCATGTGTGTGAGGGTTTCCTTCTCTTTTAGATACTTGTTCAGGTTGTGGGTATCTCTTCGTCTGTGGAATTTTCTTAGGGCTGTTTTCGTGGTCTTCATTTGTTCTTCTAGTGCTGGGTTCCAGTGTCCTTTGCTGTGGGTGCTTATGGTCTTCTTGTTGATGATGCCATCCGTACATCTTTTCTCTCCCGCGATCACTTCGTTTGCCTCAATGGACTTATTCATGTCTACCTCTGCTTCGCTGTGTTTTAATTAAAAAGAAATTGTCACTCACTAATGCCAACGTTAATTGTTGCCGTCGCTATTTATCGTTTCACGATTCATTTACAAGACACACTTCATCATCTCATCAATGCTCTCTTTTCGAACACAACACTTACACTAAACGAAACAAAGCAATAGCAAATAATAATATCAGGTAAACAACATAAAGTACCTGGTCATGTTAACTACTTATCTTTAAGAATAGCGTATAATAAATAATCCTCATGGAAACAGATATCGACGCAAATATGATCAATATCATCGCAATTCTGTATACATTAAAAAATTCAATTTTCCGCTTACCTATCGACGAGAGTATCAGCATACTCCTTGATGTTGACACCATGCTGAGCCAAGGCCACTATCGCTGCCGTTTTGTCCGCGTCAGGAAGTCCTAGTATGTCATGTTTTACGAAGTAGACTCTCTGAACAAAGATGAATTTAAAAAAGAATTATTATTTTTGAGTACATAATAATAGTCGAATACTATTGTTCATATGTGTTACATTTAACCGCAACATTTACTTACAATCAGCCTCATAGACAAAAAGCTTCTATAAAATTTTATATTCATTAAATGTAGAAGTGCAGATAGATTAAGAATGTGATTTCGTGAAATTAGTGATTAAATACAAATGATGTAAAATGAATGTAGACAATGATTCCATGACTAAGGTATAGAATAATAGCCTGTTCTTTTGACCTAATTAACCTTCAGTACCAAAACAGTTTGGTTTTTACGTTCGTATTATTTACATAGTTCGGAAGCGCACAATTACAAATAATTAAGTTAAAAGGATACTGTTTAACACCTCACCTGTCCTCCGCGGTGCGATAGGGTCTTCACCTCTCCCAGATGTTGATCTTGCATTGCAAGCATGGTGTCTGCAACTTCCCTCTTCCCTTAGGTCTTGAAAAAGCGTTTCGTTAGAAGATTTTTTACTGACAGGACTCGTCCTGGAACCAATAAGATGCTCCCCGACAGCGTCTGACTCCCGAAGTTTGTGGTTCGCCGAGACGTTAAAACTGACTCAAGGTGTGGCACGTCAGTTGTAGAAGCGGGCTTTCTTGGCACGTCAGTTGTGGAGTTGTCGACCGTCCCGGCATCCTCATTATGTCTTCGGCCGTGCATAAGGCCGGTATGATGTATGCTATAAGTCACAACGGCCACAGCAGCGGAGACGACTCGCTCTGGGATTACCATAGGAAGACTAAGCCCGCTGTCTAAAGAGTTGGAAACCTTGTCCGGCTTGTCAACGGCGTGAAACAAAAGCCAAAGCGCTGCGCTGACTCGCAGGATCTGTCCTTTCCCCTTACTGAAAAAGGCTGAAAAAAACAAAGGACGCCAATTGTAAATTTCCAGAAAGATCAAACACAGATAAGCACAAATAGAAACATGTAGCAAAGTTATTCCTGTAACAGTTCAAACAATAATGTCCACAATCCTTGCTATACAAAGTAAATGTCAGTTCTTGTGACATTTCAAACACCTGTTATAGAATACATGTTCTAAAACATGTTAACATTACAACCAGCCAAATTAAAACGTATGAAAGAATTTTGCATTGGTCAAAATATGTGATCATTTCACTAATTCTGATACATTATTCTCAAATGTAGTTTTACACGTGTATCAAAGAGCTGTACTCACAACACATTAAGTTGTCCTCGAGCATCATCATAAAAGGCTTTGGGGAGCGACCCAAGCACAACAAGGCTATAACCTCCCGTCTTCTTATACAAAGTTAGGATGACGTCATGGTTAGGGTGACGTCATAACTTCGGACAACTTCGTACACCACCCGGCTGACTGTCCAAAGTTAGGATGACGTCATAACTTCGGACAACTTTGGACAACTTCGGACATCTAACTTAACTTAGGACAACTTCGTGCATTTCACCCTGATACTGGACATGGGTGAGCTTCGGAAGTCATGTATTTAAATAAAAACTTTGTACCATGTGTACTAGATAGAATCAACTGAGGGGAAACTGTAATGTATGTAAATAAAAAATTGTACTATTTGTACTAGATAGAATCAACTGATGGGAAACTGTAATGTATGTAAATAAAAACTTTGTACCATCTGTACTAGATAGAATCAACTGAGATGAAACTGTAATGTATGTAAATAAAGACTTTGTACCATGTGTACTAGATAGAATCAACTGAGGGGAAACTGTAATGTATGTAAATAAAAACTTTGTACCATTTGTACTAGATATAATCAGCTGAGGGGAAACTGTAATGTATGTAAATAAAAACTTTGTACCATTTGTACTAGATATAATCAGCTGATGGGAAACTGTAATGTATGTAAATAAAAACTTTGTACCATCTGTACTAGATAGTATCAACTGAGGGGAAACTGTAATGTATGTAAATAAAGACTTTGTTCCATTTGTACTAGAGTCCATTCCAAGTTACCGCGAGGGTTGTTATTGTCATAATTTAGAATTATATTCAAGTTATTGTTATTTGTTTAAGAGATGTGATACTTAAAGAATATTTTGAATTTGATTTCAACTTTCTAAATATTTTCTAGAGGAAACTGTAATATATGTACATAAAAACGAAAGCTACAATAAAATACCTGTATATTGTTCAAAAGTCTCATTCGCTTTTCTTTTACCTTGTGTTCTAATTTGACCATTATATTTTCTTCTCTTGAATTCTCAAAAGCTTGAAATAGTCAATGTTTGATTTTTGCAATTTGTGCAAAAATTTATGAATTGTGTTATAATCTCTGCTGGACCATTGATGCAAATATTAGTTTGGGCACAATAATTATCTTCGGAGAAGATTATGTTTTCGGTTGAAAAATCCGTTGGGTGGGTCTGAATGTATGTCAGGAGCATAACTCAAGAAAGCTTCGATGAATCTTTATGATTTTCGGTAGGTGTGTAGTGGTTGTGCAAAGGAAGGTCAAGTTCGAAAATGGTTCACCTTGTGTTTTTCAACAGTACCGCAGCGGACTTTGCATTTTTTGTGTTTGTATGTAGGCAAAAAAAGTGACGGAAACGTTGATGGACCTTCATGATTTTTTGCAGGTGTGTAGATGTTGTAAAAACGGAGGTCAAGTTCAAAAATGGTTCCCCTTGTATTTTCCGTCGGTACTGCAGCGGGCTTTGTGTGGATGTGTATTTGTATGTCGCCACCATAACTCAAGAAGCTGTTGATGGATCTGTATAATATCTGGTGGATGGGTAGGGTTTACAGAAAGGAAGGTCAAGTTCGATAATGGGCCTTCTAGCGGGCACCTAAGGTACTGCAACAGAGCTTCAAAACTTGGAGGCATATTTTCTGAAAGTGCTATGGTTATGATTTTTGTTCGCTAGATAGTTCATGCCACAGAAAGTAAGTTCTGTTAATTTGGGCCCCCTAGCGGCTTGTTAAGAACTACAGTGGGTGTTTTTGTTTTGACATTCGGACATGAATAACTTGAGAAGGGGTCGACAGATCGTCGTGATATTTGGTATTTACAGAGCTCAGATGGTGCTTTACATAATCAATGACTAATTATGCAAATCAGGAGCTAATTTGCATAATTAGAAAGGAAAGTTTGTTAACCCACTGCATTTCATAATCGGACATGGGACTGTCAGGTCATGTAACCAGATGGCCTTGCATAAACGTACATGTAGGTCAAATAAATAAACTACTAGTATCCTCCAAGCAGAGGTGTGGGTCCTGCTGGTTTTTAACGCGTTCAGTTCAGGCATTTTTGTTCACCACGATTGGCGACATAATGAAAAGGGGACAAAATAGAAAGCCTGACATAAACACATAAAAACACGTCAAAAACCAGCCAGACCCACTTCTTGGAGAGTACACTGTACCAAAACTGCACCACTGTTAGGTGCGGAAAAGTCATGTACTATGTCTTTCAAAATGTGTATGATATGGAATAAAGATTTGTTCTATTCATATATATTGACTACCATTTCATCATCACTTTCAACTTACAACACTGCAATATCGAACCTTTGTGGCCCATATAATATCAACATACTCATATTTTTTCATGACCAGTTATAACATATGCATTTGTATCACCAAATGATGTTAACCCCATCAAGACTGGACTCATTCGCCCCATCATAACTTCCAAATGGTATGGTGCATGATCGAATTTGCAGGGGGTGATAAACACGTAAATATCAATCACTCTCCATAATAAGCCTTGATTATTTGGCGAAGATAATGTGTTCGTGGAACTCTAGTTAAAGTTGATATTTGCATCAATGGTCAAAAATCAGACATTGACTATTTCAATCTTTTTACAACTCAAGAGAAGAAAACGATATTGATTGATGATATGATACTGATTGTGCATCAGACAAACCAAAAAGCACCATGAGAAAGTTAAGAAAAAATGAACGTCGATATTGTTTTTGTTTGTGTAACTGTACAAAAACATAATTTTCTTTATTTTCCCATGGGTGCATTTTGATTTATTATATAATAATGCTGCTTGTGGATCAGAAAAAAAACAATGAACAGTGTTTGCAGAAAAGCGTTTGGACACAAAATTTGCATTGATATTTGCATCAATGGTCCGCAAGTGTTAATGGCACAATGTAGAAAGTTGTACACAAATTACAAAGGTCTAATTACAGACAGTCCAATGGACTAATGTAGTCGATTGGCAATTCAAGAGAAGAAAATCTAAATTTTCAAATTGTACCAGTTGCTGCAAAATCAAAGGCAACATGTATTTTTGCTTCTTGCCCATAGTCAACCATTTGTGAAAATGTATTGTTAGATCATCGATTTTGATTGAATCTACTTTTTAACATAATTTGTAAGAAAAAAATCTGAATATACTGAAAGTATAGCATGGCTGTAATGGCGCTTCTAGTCAGCCGCCCGTAACCGCCAGCCGGTTACGCTATTTTTTATTCATTTATTCATAATCAGTTTGTACAACAATCAGTAGCGCCTAATGTGCAATAACGCTTGGATGTATATATTGGTATATTTTATATAATGTATTTTGTACATAGGTGTTTTCTATTTTATTGTGTATATTTAGTGTCTGACCAACAGAGGCCATGTAAATATCATCGCCATTCAGGCATGTTACTTTGTCTGTAAGTTGTGATATTTTGAATAAAGAATTTGAATTGAAGAATTTGAATTGAAATAGTGGACCTGTATTGAGTCAAATGTGAAATGACATGTTCCTCTTCTATGAACATAATTACCAGTCTGGAAAATACACAATCACCACTAAGACTAAAATGTCAGAAATGTCTGAGTAACTTTATTGAAACATTTCTTTATCTATTTAAGAACTCTCGGTGAAAACATCACTCACAAGGCTTCAAACAAACAGCAGTAGTTCTTGGGGAAATATGTATAATGTGATAAAATGTATATAACTTGCAGACCATACGACTGGCCAAAATACTCCAAGCGACGCGTTTTCACCAAATGTAAAAAAAGGAGTGGTTCAGTTGGGACTGCTTTCTTCATGCCCATCAATGGTTCAGCCATGTGTTGACTTCTGGGACCTGTGACAGGGAAAAGGAAGAATTTAATTCAAACATCAAATCCTGCATGTAGATTCAACCATCTTTCACTAGAATATACATTTGAAATCAAATCAATCAGCACAATCATTAATGCTTTCAAACACATATAATATGGCAGGTGATTTTATCTCATAACAGGCTCAGAAAATATTTATGACACTTAAACGAGGACATCAGCCTGCAAAATTACGAGGCACTTTTTCAACGGTTTGGGAGGATTACTTTTACGCGCTTACCACGTACCCTCCAAGCAGAGAATGGGTCCCGGCAGGGTTTTTTTACGTTATTTTGGGCGTTTTTGTCGAGATTTCTACTTTTTTGGTCTCTATAAACAAGAGAGACAAAAAAATGAAAAAGTAGAACGCTCGACAAAAACGCCTAAAAACACGTACAAAAACTGCCGGAACCAAACCTCTGCTTGCAGAGTACTTACACGTAAGTCGATGTTTTGTAGTTGGAAGCATATGTTATCTAAATATCTAAAAGACCATTCTACTCCACATTAGATAAAATTTTCCCATGACTATCTCGCCTTTTTTATTGGCCCTCACCTAACTACCTTAGCCAATGCAGGTAAACGCAGACATCAGTGCTACACTTATATGGGTCAAAAGTCAGGTTGTCTCGTTGCTGATTCACTCTATTTACACAATTCAATCTATACAACTGGATAACATTCGGAGACTGCTAGAAAGGGAAATTTATTTATTCATATTTCATCTTGAGACACCTGGTGATAGCTAATTTACATTAGGGCCCAGTATAACATATAAAGCCAAACCTGCCCAAGGCGACCACCGGTACCGGGAGACCGAGGAAAAGCGTTAGCTTCGGACAGGTGGTCGCCTTGAAGAGGATCAACTCACAACATGTTTCCAAGTTGAGATGTTAATCAATACAGTATTACATAGATGGATGGAACACGATGTAATTTTAGACAGCATAACTGCCACCATGTTTAATTCCCCATTAACAGAAAGATCCTACAAAATTATTTTTTTGGTTATCGTTTTAATATTTATGATTTTACATCATTTACAAATTCTGTCATACTTTTCACTTCTTTTCTACGCTGCGTCAGGTACTGGAAGTACCTGACGCAGCGTGGAAAATAACATGTGTGTGTCATGTTTTTTAAATGTATTAACGGGCTTACCCTTTCATGCTTGAATGCCAACCCCGATGAAATAAAACCCTGGATGTTCTGGGTGCAATCTTGAGTGAGGAGAAGGAGAGAATATAGACATCTTCCACGAAGATCATTGAAGGTGAGGAATGTATTGGCCTCTTCGCTTATGACCCTCATACAGTTATTATGATTGGTGCAGATTACTATATATGTATATATGGGGCAAACAGAACAATGTTTTTATCTAAATCCTCCAAGCAGGATACATCCAAGGGAAAAATTGCAACATATATTTCAAGTATGATATGGGTCGGTGCGATTTTGTCATCAGGCCACAGCAAGTAAATTCTATGGATGACATCCTCTGCAGACTCCAAATTTAGTGCGCGCGGGCGAAAAAAAACGAGGCGGGCCAAAAAAACAAGACATCCATATTCTCAAATACCATAAAGCATGTAAGAAGAATTGAAGCGATAAAACACGTTATCACAACAAGTCTTTTGTCCCTTTATTCAATAAAACATTAACTTACACTGATGTCAACATCAAAATTATGAAATAATATATTCAGATCCGGGTTTGTATAGAACATCAAGAAGGCAGAGACAACGTTTTCGGTATATTACCACTAGGCACGGAAGTCTCCTGAGTCATGAGACAGACTGACTACATGTTGCTGGTTCTCCTCACTTTTCCTCAACTGAAGTTCTCTTACAGACTAGCTCTCCGCTATTGCTGTCCTGGCTGACTGAATTGCCGTGCCTTAGAAATCACCAGTCTTGTCTTTTTGCCTTCAGCGTACAGACAGTTAGACAATGGTCTAGTCATTAGTTACTTCATTTGACCCTGTTATCGAATTTGATAATAATGGCACAGCATTTACAAATTTGATGAGGGCTGTGCTGCCATCCATGACATTTACATGCTGTGGCCTTAAGCATAATACAAACTGAAGCTAGGGGCAACAAAAGCTTACTTAAGTTTGCGCTAGGGCGGTGTTTAAAGTTGTCGGATGGAAATTTGTCAGACTTGTAAAGAAAAATCGTCGTATTCCCAGGATTGCTTCTATTGTGTCCAAAAATTACAGATCCGGGTTTATATAGCACATGAAGAGGGCAGAGACAATGTTTCCGTTCACTACCACTAGGCACGGAACTCTCCTGAGTCATGAGGCAGACTGACGGTGACTTCATGTTGCTGGTTCTCCTCACTTTTCCTCAACTGAAGTTCTCTTACATTCTAGCTCTTCGCTTGCTCCCCTGTCTGACTGAATTGCCGTGCATTAGAAATCACCCGTCTTGTCATTCTGTCTTCAACAATGATCTACTGAAAACGCATGGCATTAATTACTTCACCTGACCCTGTTATCGAATTTGATTATAATGGCACAGCAATTATACAGACTATGTCCTATTACAAGTTTGATATGAGGGCTGCACTTTGTCTTCCTGTAAGTTGTGGATGAGGAGCAATCTTATTACAGCTTGCGTACACAATAATTGTACAACGCATTTGTACGGATTTATACACTACTTACATGTGCAAATGCCTTTTTACGGTATCTAAAACGGTTTTGCGATAAAACTGACAGTAGTTTGCAACATATTGCACTATCATCGGTATGATGACAATTGTCAAAGGGCAAAAATCTTATTTTCTATCATTAACGGGGGTTGCCCTAACTTATGACGCGCCCTAACATGTGACGGTTTTGTTAGTGATCTTATTATGCATAAGTACGCCGTGTTTGTGTCCACTGACTATGCTCATAAGGAAGGTAAATAAACCAAGTTCATGCACATAATTGTTATTTGCATTCAAAACATATGTGTACATATTCATTTCTTGTTTTGTCGAGAATAGTATTTTGACAATAATGATGGCAACGCTGAGTAGAGGGTCACTGCGTAGCTAGACGGCCCGTATTGATGATTTTGCATACTAGCTCCGTAATGTGAGAAATATTGTCTCGTATTCAGTATTGTACATGGTAGATACTGCCTTAGTGTTGTTGTAAACAGTGTTTTAGTCGAAGCGTGAATGATTCTTACCGTTGATATTGCTCTTTGCATATGTATGTATGTATGTCGTATAGCATAACTGATTGCAAGAGGAGGAGGACTTGTGCGTTGTAGTCCCGGAAGGCCGCGTATAATGAGGTTGGCTACCATAGAGATGACATTTTCGTCACCCCAGTAGTGTTTTGCTCCCACTCGTTTCGAGACCTCTCCCTCCAGTCTCTTTACAAGTCTTATTCTTGTAAACACGACGACATGACGGGTTATAGAGAACACTGCACTGGAGTGGCGCTGCTTGTTTTAATCGCTACAAGTTGCTACGTTGGGATGACATCTGCTTCTGAACCCGGCTTCAACCTGACAAATGGCGATTTCGACAGAACTGGCTTTACCAACGACTCAACCCTGCGGAACAGTTCGTTTGAAAACAGTGCCGGACTAGTAGGAAACATCACTTCCAACGTTTCTAGATGATTGGAGAGCGATTCAGGTGGTACAGCTTACGCGTATTCCAAACCAGTAGGAGCTGTGTACGCTACATTATGCCTCGGCATCTGGTCAGTCGTTGCAAACAGTCTCCCGCTAGCAGCCACCATCAAACATGAACATCTCCACACGCCCGCATACATCCTCATGGCTAATCTGGCCGCAAGCGACGTCTTGACCGGCGTAGACTTTGTGTCTGTGGGTAGCTCGGTTCTGTACGACGTGTACACCGAAACTATCCCGTCCATCGCCATGACCCGACTCCGTTTCACATTGGTCTTGCTCTCCGGCCTCTCCTCTGCCTACAGTCTGCTGGTCCTGACGGCTGAGCGTTACTGGTTCATCGTCCACGGGATGACCTACGTCAACAACGTCACCAACGACAAGTGCAAGGTAATCATCATCATCGTTTGGGTGTGGTCTGTCCTGCTAGCGATGCCGCCCAACTTCGGCTGGAGCTGCGGAAGTCGTGCCGCGGAAGGATGCCTGTCCTTAGGGGGAGGGCTGACGCTCGGCTACGTGGTCCTCGTCCTGGTTTTCATTTTCATCCCGATGGGGGCAGTCGTCTATTTCAACCTGGGTATCTTCAGGTGCCTGTGGAAGCACGTGAGCGCCATCGCAGCACAAGAAGCCGCTGTGGGTGCCCAGCCGAGCGTCAACAGAAGATCCGCCATCACAATCGTCATCATCACCATCGTGTTCCTGGTGGGATGGCTGCCGTTTTCTGTCAGGTTGGCCATGTTTACTCAAGACGCCGCTTCGCTCTCTCAGATGTTTGTCTTCATCACCCTGAACTCCGCCATCAGCCCTGTGATCTACGGGTTCCGTCTGCAGGAGCTCCGTCGCGGCGTCGCACGGATCTTCCGCAACAGCCACGGAAACGGCAATCTGGACCCGTAAACTAATAGAAGAAACAACCACGGAAACGGCAATCATGGCCCGTAAACTGAACGGTCAAATACTATCTCAAGCCATGCAGTGTCGGGAAGCAGATAAAGTGTTCAAAGGTAACAGTTTGGTCATCAAAACACCTCATATTGACCCTCAGTAAAAGTCACAGAGATGAAAACCTGAATCTGGATTTGACCTGAACCTTAATTGACCATATGCATAATACATGTATGTACAACTGTACATATGATCCTGGTGGTTATACCATCTTGTACAGTATGTAACGAACAGTATATTTTGCGGGAAATGATTAAAGAAATACGGGCACTATAGTATATTGTGATATCTTTGTAGCTGCAATCCGGGCCCGTAAACTGAACAGAACAAAGACTCTCATTGTACCTTACAATTTCATGAAGCAGCTGCAGATGAACCATTTGATTATCGTTGGAAGCTTCATTGATACAAAAGAAGTAAAGCGAGGTTCGTACCATCAACTACAAACTAAAAAAAGGAATACAAAATTCATCGATCTTAGAAACAAACTTACTTATCAATAAAGGCTAAAATGAGTAAATTGGTGATACAATGTTACAATCAGGGTTATAATCAGCGCTAATCACGGGTTTCATTTTTCTAATAACAAAGCAGTCTTTTATGAAAATCCTTTTTTTTTGCATTTTGAAAGTTTTCACATCTCAAGATATATACAAATCTGCTTCCGGAATCGAGTCTCTTGGCATATCATAACACCTCAAATTTATCCCGGATTAAAAAATACAATGGCTTACAAGACGAAATCCAGAATCTTGATTGAAAACGAACCTTTATTGACTATATTCAGAGTATTTTTGTGTATAGCTGTGTAATGATACTAGTAATAGTAGCATATGCTCAATTATCCTAGAGTGTGTAACAGATAGTATGTTTTGTTGGCTTCTGTGGGAAATAACTATAATAATACAGTGTTTGCAATTCATTTGTACGTAAATGGTGAGCCTTTTAGTTATCTATACCATTATATAATCTTTATTGTATTTGAGTATTCCTATACCCGAGGGGAGACTGTAGAGGGTGACGTGTTGGATGATAAGAGAGCACATTCCCTCCCGTTCCTTACATACATGTATATGCACAGCTAGGGCAAAATGAAAGAATAATATAAATTCCAAGCTATTTTTTTTTTCTGTCTTGTTTCTTATCATATGTTTCTTATCATATGTCTTTATATTAACACAAACCATCCAGATAATTGATATACAAGATCGGCGCGTTTTCTCACAATTCAGTTCACCCTACAGTTCTGGACGAGGTCGATCAAGTTGTTATTCTTTTAAATCTAATCATTGTAAAACGACTTATGTGGGAAATTTCACGTGGATGTGAAGTGAGATACGTAAGGTAAGATGTGTTGCCGGAAAACCACACGAAACACCGTCAAAGAAATCGTGAAAAATGATCGGAGGCTAGCCGCATTGATGTTTTTAATGAGAACAGATTTTCAAGAACTCGCAAGTACATGTGAAGTAAACTACGTAAGGCCACACAAAACATGAGCACAAAAAATCGTAGAGGTTATTAATAAGAACGGATTTTGGTCGTCTGAGAGTAAATGTACCCAGTGTATTGGAGTGAAATAAAAGCAAGAAATGACGTGAACGAAAATTGTGCGAAACAAGTGGCCGTATTCATCGTAGTTAATTAATGAGTCGTCTTAGGCCATGTTTTTATAAATGTTTCTAAATGTCCATTCCAATCAATGATGTTTACCTGCATGAAAAATGGGTAGCAAAATTTCACGGTGGAGGGAAAATTGACATTTTCACTGAACCTCTAGATGGATTGGGCCTCTGGCGTGTGACCTTGGTACTACTACGGGACTTTAAAGGAGTAAAATTGCCAAATGGAATAACCAAAGGAAGAAACCTCGAATGATTTTGGCCCCGCCAAAATTCAG